>NC_084747.1:27619380-27684380 GCF_033978785.1 Entelurus aequoreus | reverse complement strand
GGAGCTAGTATTCCTCACAATTCCCCGTTGTTTACAATGGAGCGAGAGAGATTCGGACCGAGAAAGTGACGATTACCCCATTAATTTGAGCGAGGACGAAAGATTCGTTGATGAGGAACGTTACAGTGAATGACTTGAGAGGCAGCGATGGACGTATCTTTTTTCGCTCTGACCGTAACTTAGGTACAAGCTGGCTCATTGGATTCCACACTCTCTCCTTTTTCTATTGTGGATCACGGATTTGTATTTTAAACCACCTCGGATACTATATCCTCTTGAAAATGAGAGTCGAGAACGCGAAATGGACATTCAGTGCCTTTTATCTCAACGACAATACATCGGCGAAATGCTTTAGCTACGAGCTAACGTGATAGCATCTTGCTTTAACTGCATATAGAAACAAAAGAAATAAACCCCTGACTGGAAGTATAGATAGAAAATCAACAATACTATTAAACCGTGGACATGTAAATACACGGTTAATGCTTTCCAGGCTGGCGAAGGTTAACAATGCTGTGCTAACGACGCCATTGAAGCTAACTTAGCAATCGGACTGCACAGAGCTATGCTAAAAACATTAGCTCTCCACCTACGCCAGCCAGCCCTCATTTGCTCATCAACACCCGTGCTCACCTGCGTTCCAGCGATCGGCAGAAGGACGAAGGACTTCACCCGATGCGTTTGGCGGCCCGGAGACGTAGGAAGTCAAGGTGAAGTCGGCGGCTAGCGCGGCTAGCGCGGCTAGCGCGGCTAGCGCTCCAACAAAGTCCTCCTGGTTGTGTTGCTGTAGTCCGCTGCTAATACACCGATCCCACCTACAACTGTCTTCTTTGCAGCCTTCATTGTTCATTAAAAAAATTGCAAAAGATGTCCAGAATACTGTGGGATTATGAAATGAAAACAGAGCTTTTTGTATAGGATTCTACGGGGTACCATAACTTCCGTTACTCGGACTTCGTCACGCGCATACGTCATCATACCGCGATGTTTCAGCCGGATATTTCCCGGGAATTTTAAAATGTCACTTTATAAGTTAACCCGGCCGTATTGGCATGTGTTGCAATGTTAAGATTTCATCATTGATATATAAACTATCAGACTGCGTGGTCGGTAGTAGTGGCTTTCAGTCGGCCTTTAAACTAGTCTTAACTTTAAAGAAATACACTCTATACATTGCTAATGTGGTAAATGACTATTCTAGTTGCAAATGTCTGGTTTTTGGTGCAATACCTACATAGGTGTATAGAGGCCCATTTCCAGAAACTATCACTCCAGTGTTCTAATGGTACAATGTGTTTGCTCATTGGCTCAGAAGGCTAATTGATGATTAGAAAACCCTTGTGCAATCATGTTCACACATCTGAAAACATTTTAGCTCGTTACAGAAGCTACAAAACTGACCTTCCTTTGAGCAGATTGAGTTTCTGGAGCATCACATTTGTGGGGTCAATTAAACGCTCAAAATGGCCAGAAAAAGAGAACTTTCATCTGAAACTCGACAGTCTATTCTTGTTCTTAGAAATGAAGGCTATTCCACAAAATTGAATTGATATATATATATATATATATATATATATATATATATATATATATATATATATATATATATATATATATATATATATATATATATATATATATATATATATATATATATATATATATATATATATATATATGAATATATAAATATATAACTATACTTAAGGTATTGTTTCTTCAAGTGCAAAATAATAACAAGAAATATGTGAGCTATTCTTCTGGGACTCTTCTGCAATGTTTAAAAAATCAGTGGAAAAAATTAAGTGGAAAAAAATTCAGTGTATACAATTTCAGAATAAAAAATTATGTGTGTAAAGATTCAGTATAAAAAATGTAGTATATAATAATTCAGTATGAAAAAATTGGTGTATGAAAATTCAGTATAAAAATTTCCATGTATTAAAATTCAGTGTAAAAAAAATGTTGTGTATTAAAATTCAGTGTAAAAATATTCAGTATAAAAATTCAGTGTTTCAAAATTCAGTATAAAACAATTCAGTGTAAAAATATTAATTGTATGAAAATTCAGTGTAAAAAAATTCAGTGTTTTAAAATTCAGTGTATAAAATTCAGTATAAAAAATTCGATGTATAAAAATTCAGCGTTTTAAAATTATGTGTATAAAAATTAATTATAAAAAATTCCATGTATAAAAACTCAGTGTATAACAATTTAGTATAAAAAAGTAGGTGCATAAAAATTCAGTACAAAACAATTCAGTGTATAAAAATTCAGTATAAAAATTGAGTGTAAAACAATTCAGTGTAAAAATATTAATTGTATGAAAATTCACTGTTTTAAAATTCAGTATAAAGAATGTGATGTATAAAAATTCAATGTATTCAATGTATAAAAATTCAGCGTTTAAAAATTCTGTGTATAAAAATTCAGTATAAAAAATTTAGTGTATAAAATGTCAGTGTAAAAAATTGGATGTATAAAAATGATATGTATAAAAATTCAGTATAAAAAATTATGTGTATAAAAATTCAGTGTAAAATATTCAGTGCATAAAAAATTCAGTGTACAAAAATTCAGTGTATAAAAATGTATTATACAAAATGTAGTGTATAATAATTCAGTATAAAAAATTCCATGTATAAAAATTCAGTGTATAAAAATTCAGTGTATAAAACTTCAGTGTAAAAAAAAAATCAGTGTATAAAATTCAGTGTTTTAAAATTCACAGTATAAAAATTCAGTGTAAAAAAATATTCATTTTATGAAAATTCAGTGTTTTAAAATTCAGTGTTTTAAAATTCAGTGTATAAAAATTCAGTATAAACAATTCAGTGTATGAAAATTCAGTCTAAAAAAATTTATGAATAAAAACTAAATGTCTAAAATTTCTGTGTTTTAAAATTCTTTGTATAAAAATTCTGTATAAAAAATAGTGTATAAAAATTCAGTATGAAAAATGTGATATATAAAAATTCAATGTATTCAGTATAAAATCCAGTGTATAAAAATTCAGTATAAAAAATGTAGTGTATAAAAATTCAGACAAAAAAAATTATATATAAAAATTCAATGTATAAAAATTCAGTATAAAAAAATTATGTGTGTAAAAATTCAGTGCAAAAATATTCAGTGTATAAAAATTCAGTGTACAAAAATTCATTCTAAAAAATGTAATGTATATGTCAGGCTTGTCACTGACAGTTTGGTTATGTTTTGGTTTTTCCTCTGTGTGTTTTATTTCCTGTCAGCGCTCTTATTTTGGATCAGTTTCCTGCTTGTCTCCCTGAGCGCTGTTTCCCCTCAGCTGAGGCTGATTGGCACCTGGCCACACCTGGTGTCAATCAGTTGGCTGCTATTTCTACCTGCCTTGCCCTCCAGTCAGTGCTGGAGTATTGTAAGCTGTTTCCTATATGCTGTGGACTGTTTGCTGGTTCCTGTTCGCTGTTTCCAGTTCACCTGTTTTCCTGGTATCCTGTCTCCTGTATCCTGGTTCCTGGTTTGTGATTTTCCTGCATTTTTTGGACATTAAAAATCATGTCTTCCTGTATCAAGCCTGCCATCTTTGCAACTTGGGGTTCGTCACCACCACTACTCGAGAGACCCCCACTTCCTGACAGTATAATAATTCAGTATAAAACCATCGGTGTATAACAATTCATTATAAAAAATGTAGTGTATAATAATTCAGTATAAAAAAATCGGTGTATAAAAATTCAGTATAAAAAATTCCAAGTATAAAAATTCAGTGTACAAAAATTAATTCTAAAAAATGTAGTGTATTATAATTCAGTATAAAAAATTCCATGTAGAAAAATTCAGTATAAAAAAATTCAGTGTAAAAATATTCAGTGTATGAAAATTCAGTGTACAAAAATTAATTCTAAAAAATGTAGTTTATAATAATTCAGTATAAAACAACCCGTGTATAAAAATTCAGAGTTTTAAAATTCAGTATAAAACAATTCAGTGTAAAAATATTAATTTTATGAAAATGTAGTGTACAAAAAATCAGTGTTTTAAAATGTATGTGTATAAAAATTCAAAATAAAAAATTTTGTTTATACATTTTCCATATAAAACAATTCAGTGTAAACATATCCATTGTATGAGAATTCACTGTTTAAAAATTCAGTATCAAAAATTTTGGCTATAAAAATTCAGTATCAAGAATGTGATGTATAAAAATTCAACGTATAGAAATTCAGCGTTTTAAAATTAAGTATAAAACATTTAGTGTATAAAATGTCAGTATAAAAATTGTGTATAAAAATTCAGTGTATCAAAAATTCTGTGTAAAAAAAAAAAAGCAGTGTTTTAAAATTCACAGTATAAAAATTCAGTTTAAAACAATTCAGTGTAAAAAATATTCATTCTATGAAAATTCTGTGTATACTAATTCTGTATAAAATGTATAAAAAATCAGTATGAAAAATGTGATACATAAAAATTCTATGTATTTAATGTATAAAAATTCAGGGTATAAAAAAATGTAGTGTATGAATATTCAGTGTATACAACTTCAGTGTATACAAATTCAGTGTACAAAAATGAATTCTAAAAAATGTAATGTACAATAATTCAGTGTAAAAACGGTGTACAAAAATTCAGTGTACAAAAATTAATTCTAAAAAATGTAATGTACAATAATTCAGTATAAAAAAAATTGGTGTATAAAAATTCAGTATAAAAAAATCCATATATAAAAACTCAGTATAAAAAAATGTGTATAATGATATATAATATGATATATTTTTATTTCAAATATGAAAAAAAAAACAAGAGCAAGCCTCATTCAATACAGTGCTATAGCCTGAACAGCCATTATAGCAAAATGAAAACAATTGAGAATAAAAAACGAAAAATAAAATAAAAATGAGCAATGGACTTTTTTTTTTTTTTTTTTTTTTTTTTTACATATTTGAAAAGGAGTGAGAAGAAGTTTACACTTATATAATCCCACCCCTTTTCTTTAAATTATACAGGTAAATTACTCTGAGCTAGAACTACGTACCTGTTCACTCTATGTACAAACTTAATGAACTTCAATGTATATTATAATATTCATTATATGAAAATTGAGTGTACTAAAATTCAGTATAAAAAATTCTGCGTATACAAATTCAGTCTGAAAAATTTGATGTACAAAAAATCTATGTATAAAAATTCAACATTTTAAAATGTGCATAAAAATGGTGTATAAAAATCCAATGTATAAAAATTCAGCGTTTTAAAATTATGTGTATAAAAATTATGTGTAAAAAAATTCAGTATAAAAAATTCAGTGTATAAAAATTGACTATAAAACAATTCAAATGTTCTTACTCGGGGTGGAAAATCCCACTTTTATTGCTGTGCACCTGCAACCTGGAACAAAATATGCAACCAGCTAAAGCTTACCTCATTTGTACCCTCAGGGTGTTCTACATGTGACCCCAGGCACTATGCTTTATCAGTATCATCATGCATCAAAGCCCGCTTCAAAAAGCTGTGCGCTACAAAACATGCTCGATTTAGCCATTAATCATGACTTTCTCATGTTGATTAAAAAAAGGAAAAATAATCATCACTAATTGTTTTATATAAAAAAAGAAAAAAAAATCAGCACCAATTGTTTTAATTAAAAAAAGAAAACAATCAGCACATTGTTTTCATTTAAAAATGAAACAAAATAAAAAATCCACACAAATTGTTTTATATGAAAAGGAAAAAAAAAAATCTGCACAAATTGTTTTATACAAAACAGAAAAAACATTTGCAAAAATTGTTTTACATTAAAAAAATAAAATAAAAATCAGCACAAATTGTTTTATATAAAAAAAGAAAAGAAAATCAGGACACATTGTTTTATATACAACAGAAAAATGTGCACAAATTGTTTTATATACAACAGAAAAATTTGCACAAATTGTTTTATATAAAAAGAAAGTAAATCAGCACAAATTGTTTCATACAAAAAGAAAAAAAATCAGCACAAATTGTTCTATAAAAAAGAAAAAAAAATAGCACATTGTTTTACATTAAACAGAAAAAAATCTGCACACAATTTTTTATACAAAAATAAAACAGCACAAATTGTTTCATATAAAAAAACATTTTGTATAAAAAAGAAAAAAATCAGCACAAATTGTTTCGTATAAAAAAGAAAAAAAATCAGCACAAATTGTTAAAATATTAAAAAAGAAAACAATCCGAACAAATTGTTTTATACAAAAAATCAGCACACATTTTTTATATAAAAAGAAAAAAAATCAGCACAAATTGTTTTATATAAAAAAGAAAAATATCCGAACAAATTGTTTTATATAAAAAATCAGCACACATTTTTTATATAAAAAGAAAAAAATCTGCACAAATTGCTTTATATTAAAAAATAAATCAGCATGAATTGTTTTGTATAAAAAATAAGTCAGCACAATTTTTTTTTTATATAAAAAAGAAAAAAAATCTGTACAAATTGTTTTATATAAAAAAGGAAAACAATCAGCACATTGTTTTATTTAAAAAAAGAAAACAAATCATGACATTGTTTTGTATATAAAAAACTGCACAAATCGGTTTATGTAAAAAAGAAACAAAAACAGCACACTGTTTTATATAAAAAAAGAAAAAAATCAACAAATCGTTTTATATATATATATATATATATATATATATATATATATATATATATATATATATATATATATATATATATATATATATATATATATATAAATAAAAATCAGCACGAATTGTTTTATATAAAAAAAGAAAAAACAACACAAATTGTTTAAATCATTTTTGTTTTGCCTGTCAGTGTTTTATATATTGTGTTCCTGAGGGAATTCTGCTGATCAGTTTGAATGGATTATTTATTGACTTTATTTAATTTTATTTTTCACTACCAAATGCTTCGTCCGAGTCAGTCAGAAATGTTTTTAGTTCAAATCAGGTTCAAGTTTTTTTTCTTTTTAAATTTCAGACACATTTATGCACATACAATATTTTCTGTTACAACGTTAATAAGGTTATTTCTTATTGTAAGTTGATCTATTTTTCTAAATTTTTTTGTTTTCTCGTTTGTTAGTAACATAGTACTTTATTGATTCCTTCAGGGGAGTTCCCTCAGGAAAATTTAAATTCCAGCAGCAGTGTACAGAATTGAGATCGAATTTAAAAAGTAAATCATGGGGGTATAAATGGAAATAAAATAGAAAATATAACAATAATATTAAAAATAAAAAGCCACCATAAGAATAAAAAATATAACAGTAAAAATAAGAATATAACAAGAGAAACTAGGCAGTAGTGACCATGTTATGAAAATGTATTGCACTTTTATTGCACTTTTTTGTTGTCCTTTCAGTATTGTAGTAAGGACACAATGTTATGCGGAGGTGTACTTATAACAATCTTATAGACAAATAGTAATATTTATAGATTGGGAGGGTACAAAATGTTTTCTTCATAACAGAAAATAATTGAGAATATTTATGCTATGTAATGATATTGTTATTGCAGAATGAGCGAGCATCTTGAATTCTGCCTAGCAACAAGCGAGCAGGCAAATTCATTTGTGTTCGCTGTTCGAGGAAGAGAACTTGAGTGTCGTCCTTTGACCGCCAGTGCTTGTTTGTGAATACTCTTCAAAGTGAGATTTACAAGCGCGTCACCTCGTCCATCTTTGTTGTGTTGGTGGAGCCAAGTGAGCGGCTGGTGTTTGTCATCAGCAGATGCTGCATTGTAGCAAAGTGTGTTGGATTTACTGACTTTCCCTAAAGGTCCCACCCCTCTTCTTCCACTTTGTCTAAAGGCGGGTCCCAGGGGCCCGGAGAAACCCAGACTTCCCTCCACCCTGGCCACCTGAGGGACATGGGGCCTGATCAAGGAAAGGTATGCGGGTGATAAAACACCTCACACTCGTTTTTAGCGAGGGCCACATGGCAATTAGGTCTAAACTCTGAGGGCCACAATAAGTGACGTGAAGGGCCAAATTAAAGGACATGGTGAACCGCGTTAAATTATGTGGAAGACCACATTGAATGACTTGAAGAGCCACTTTAAATGATGTTGCGGGCCACCTAAATGATGTGGAAGACCACATTGACTGACTTGATGGGCCACTTTAAATTATGTTGTGGGTCACCTTAAATGATGTGGAAGACAAAATTAAATGACTTGACAGGCCAATTTTAAATGATGTTTTGGGTCACATTAAATGATGTAGAAGACCACATGAATTCTGTGGAAGACCACTTTAAATGACTTGATGAGCCACTTGAAATGATGTTGTGGGCCACTTAAATGATGTGGAAGACCACATTGAATAACTTGACGGGTCACTTTAAGTGATGTTGTGGGCCACTTTAAATGATGTGGAAAACCACATTGAATGACTTGACGGGTCACTTTAAGTGATGTTGTGGCCCGCCTTAAAAGATTTACAAGACCACATTGAATGACTTGACGGGCCAACTGAAATGATGCTGTGGGCCTTATGAATGATGTGGAAGACCACATTGACTGACTTGACGGGTCACTTTAAATGTTGTGGAAGACCACATTGAATGACTTGAAGAGCCGCTTTAAATGATGCTGTGGGCCACTTAAATAATGTGGAAGACAACATTGACTGACTTGACGGGCCACATTAAATGTTGTGGGTCACCATAAATGATGTGGAAGACCACATTGACTGACTTGACGGGCCAGTTTTAATGATGTTGTGGGTCACCTTAAATGATGTGGAAGACAAAATTGAATGACTTGGCGGGCCACTTTAAATGATGTTGTGGGTCCCCTTAAATGATGTGGAAGACCACACTGAATGACTTGACGAGCCACATGAAATTATGCTGTGGGACGATTTAAATGATGTAGAAGACCACATTGAATGACTTGACGGGCCACTTTAAATGATGCTGTGGGCCTTTTCAATGATGTTGGAGACCACATTGAATCATTTGACGGGCCATTTCAAATTATGTCGTGGGTCACCTTAAATGATGTGGAAGACCACATTGAATGACTTGACGGGCTACTTTAAATGATGTTGTGGGTCACCTTAAATGATGTGGAAGACCACATTGAATGACTTGACGGGCTACTTTAAATGATGTTGTGGGTCACGTTAAATGATGTGGAAGACCACATTGAATTCTGTGGAAGACCAATTTATATGACTTGACAAGCCACATCAAATGATACTGTGGGCCAAATTAAATGATGTGGAAGACAACATTGAATGACTTGACAGGCCAATTTAAATTATGTTGTGGGTCACCTTAAATGATGTGGAAGACCACATTGAATGACTTGACGGGCCAATCTAAATGATGTTGTGGGTCACCTTAAATGATGTGGAAGACCACGTTGAATGACTTGACGGGTCACTTGAAATGATGTTGTGGGTCACCTTAAATGATGTGGAAGACCACATTGAATGATTTGACGGGTCACATTAAATGATGTTGTGGGTCACATTAAATGATGTGGAAGACCACATTGAATTCTGTGGAAGATCACATTAAATGACTTGACGAGCCATTTAAAATGATGCTGTGGGCCACCTTAAACGATGTGGAAGACCACATTGAATGACTTGACGGGTCACTTGAAATGATGTTGTGGGTCACATTAAATGATTTGGAAGACCACATTGAATTCTGTGGAAGATCACACTAAATGACTTGACGAGCCAGTATAAATGATGCTGAAGGCCACATTAAATGATGTGGAAGACCACATTGAATGACTTGACGGGCCAATTTAAATGATGCTGTGGGCCTTATAAATGATGTGGAAGACCACATTGAATAACTTGACGGCCCACTTCAAATTATGTCGTGGTCACCTTAAATGATGTGGAAGACCGCTTAGAATGAATTGGCGGTCCAATTGACGGTGATGTTGTGGCTCACCTTAAATGATGTGGAAGACCACATTGAATAACTTGACGGGCCACTTCAAATGATGTTGTGGGTCACCTTAAATGATGTGGAAGACCACGTTGAATGACTTGACGGGTCACTTTAAGTGATGTTGTGGGTCACCTTAAATGATGTGGAAGACCACATTGAATGACTTGACGGGCCACTTTAAATGATGTCGTGGGCCTTATAAATGATGTGGAAGACCACATTGAATAACTTGACGGGCCAGTTCAAATTATGTCATGGGTCACCTTAAATGATGTGGAAGACTACATTGAATGACTTGACAGGCCACTTTAAATGATGTTGTGGGTCACATTAAATGATGTGGAAGACCACATTGAATGACTTGACGGGCCACATTAAATGATTCTGTGGGCCTTATAAATGATGTGGAAGACCACATTGAATAACTTGATGGGCCAGTTAAAATTATGTCGTGGGTCACCTTAAATGATGTGGAAGACCACATTGAATGACTTGACGGGCCACTTTAAATGATGTTGTGGGTCACATTAAATGATGTGGAAGACCACATTGAATGACTTGACGGGCCAGTTCAAATTATGTCGTGGGTCACCTTAAATGATGTGGAAGACCACATTGAATGACTTGACGGGCCATTTTAAATGATGTTGTGGGTCACATTAAATGATGTGGAAGACCACGTTGAATAACTTGACAGGTCACTTGAAATGATGCTGTGGGGTCACCTTAAATGATGTGGAAGACCACATTGAATGACGTGACGGGTCACATTAAATGATGTTGTGGGTCACATTAAATGATGTGGAAGACCACATTGAATGACTTGACGGGTCACATTAAATGATGTTGTGGGTCACATTAAATGATGTAGAAGACCACGTTGAATTCTGTGGAAGATCACATTAAATGACTTGACGAGCCACTTTAAATGATGCTGTGGGCCACCTTAAACGATGTGGAAGACCACATTGAATGACTTGACGGGCCATTTTTAAATGATGCTGTGGGCCTTATAAATGATGTGGAAGACCACATTGAATAACTTGACGACCCACTTCAAATTATGTCGTGGGTCACATTAAATGATGTGGAAGACCACGTAGAATGACTTGACGAGCCAATTCAAATGATGCTGTGGGCCACCTTAAATGATGTGGAAGACCCCATTGAATGACTTGACGGGTCACTTGAAATGATGTTGTGGGTCACATTAAATGATGTAGAAGACCACATTGAATTCTGTGGAAGATCACATTAAATGACTTGACGAGCCACTATAAATGATGCTGCAGGCCACCTTAAATGATGTGGAAGACCACATTGAATGACTTGACGGGCCAATTTAAATGATGCTGTGGGCCTTATAAATGATGTGGAAGACCACATTGAATAACTTGACGGCCCACTTCAAATTATGTCGTGGTCACCTTAAATGATGTGGAAGACCGCTTAGAATGAATTGGCGGTCCAATTGACGGTGATGTTGTGGCTCACCTTAAATGATGTGGAAGACCACATTGAATGACTTGACGGGCCACTTTAAATGATGCTGTGGGCCTTATAAATGATGGGAAGACCACATTGAATAACTTGACGGGCCACTTCAAATGATGTTGTGGGTCACCTTAAATGCTGTGGAAGACCACATTGAATGACTTGACGGGTCACTTTAAGTGATGTTGTGGGTCACCTTAAATGATGTGGAAGACCACATTGAATGACTTGACGGGCCACTTTAAATGATGCTGTGGGCCTTGTAAATGATGGGAAGACCACATTGAATAACTTGACGGGCCACTTCAAATGATGTTGTGGGTCACCTTAAATGATGTGGAAGACCACATTGAATGACTTGACGGGTCACTTTAAGTGATGTTGTGGGTCACCTTAAATGATGTGGAAGACCACATTGAATGACTTGACGGGCCACTTTAAATGATGCTGTGGGCCTTATAAATGATGGGAAGACCACATTGAATAACTTGACGGGCCACTTCAAATGATGTTGTGGGTCACCTTAAATGATGTGGAAGACCACATTGAATGACTTGACGGGTCACTTTAAGTGATGTTGTGGGTCACCTTAAATGATGTGGAAGACCACATTGAATGACTTGAAGGGCCACTTTAAATGATTCTGTGGGCCTTATAAATGATGTGGAAGACCACATTTAATAACTTGACGGGCCACTTTAAATGATTCTGTGGGCCTTATAAATGATGTGGAAGACCACATTTAATAACTTGACGGGCCACTTCAAATTATGTCGTGGGTCACCTTAAATGATGTGGAAGACCACTTTGAATGACTTGACGGGCCACTTTAAATGATGTTGTGGGTCACATTAAATTATGTGGAAGACCACGTTGAATAACTTGACGGGCCACTTTAAGTGATGTTGTGGGTCACCTTAAATGATGTGGAAGACCACATTGAATTCTGTGGAAGACCACGTTAAATGACTTGACGAGCCAATTTAAATGATGCCGTGGGCCACATTGAATGATGTGGAAGACCACGTTGAATCACTTGACGGGCCACTTTAAATGATGCTGTGGGCCTTATAAATGATGGGAAGACCACATTGAATAACTTGACGGGCCACTTCAAATGATGTTGTGGGTCACCTTAAATGATGTGGAAGACCACATTGAATGACTTGACGGGTCACTTTAAGTGATGTTGTGGGTCACCTTAAATGATGTGGAAGACCACATTGAATGACTTGAAGGGCCACTTTAAATGATTCTGTGGGCCTTATAAATGATGTGGAAGACCACATTTAATAACTTGACGGGCCAGTTCAAATTATGTCGTGGGTCACCTTAAATGATGTGGAAGACCACATTGAATGACTTGACGGGCCACTTTAAATGATGTTGTGGGTCACATTAAATGATGTGGAAGACCACCTTGAATAACTTGACGGGCCACTTTAAGTGATGTTGTGGGTCACCTTAAATGATGTGGAAGACCACATTGAATTCTGTGGAAGACCACGTTAAATGACTTGACGAGCCAATTTAAATGATGCCGTGGGCCACATTGAATGATGTGGAAGACCACGTTGAATAACTTGACGGGCCACTTTAAGTGATGTTGTGGGTCACATTAAATGATGTGGAAGACCACATTGAATTCTGTGGAAGACCACGTTAAATGACTTGACGAGCCAATTTAAATGATGCCGTGGGCCACATTGAATGATATGGAAGACCACATTGAGTGACTTAAAGGCCTACTGAAACCCACTACTACCGACCACGCAGTCTGATAGTTTATATATCAATGATGAAATCTTAACATTGCAACACATGCCAATACGGCCGGGTTAACTTATAAAGTGCAATTTTAAATTTCCCTGGAAACTTCCGGCTGAAAACGTCTATGTATGATGTTTGCGCGTGACGTCAAGGGTTGAAGCAGACATTTTGGAATAGCACGGTCGCCAGCTTAAATCGTCTGTTTTCATCCCAAAATTCCACAGTATTCTGGACATCTGTGTTGGTGAATCTTTTGCAATTTGTTTAATGAACAATGGAGACTGCAAAGAAGAAAGCTGTAGGTGGGATCGGTGTATTAGCGGCTGGCTGCAGCAACACAACCAGGAGGACTTTGAGTTGGATAGCAGATGCGCTACCGTGAGTACAGCTTTGGCTTCCAAACATTTGATCGCTTGCCCGTACATGCGTGTCGCTATGTGCATGTCACGTACGTAACTTTGGGGAAATATATGTTTCTTGCTGACTCTGATGGCAGCCGGGGTGTCGTCGAAAGCTACAACCTTGACTTCTTCTGTCTCTGGGCCGCCGACTGCATCGATGATCGGGTGAAGTCCTTCGTCGCGCCGTCGATCTCTGGAACGCAGGTGAGCACGGGTGTTGATGAGCAGATGAGAGCTGGCGTAGGTGGAGAGCTAATGTTTTTAGCATAGCTCTGTCTAGGTCCCGTAGCTAAGTTAGCTTCAATGGTGTCGTTAGCAACAGCATTGCTAGGCTTCGCCAGGCGGTACAGCACTAACCGTGTGGTTACAGGTCCAGGGTTTAATAGTAATAGTAGTATTGTTGATCTTCTGTCTATCCTTCCAGTCAGGGGCTTATTTCGTCTGTTTCTATATGCAGTTAAGCACGATGCTATCACGTTAGCTCCGTAGCTAAAGTGCTTCGCCGATGTATTGTCGTGGAGATAAAAGTCACTGTGAATGTCCATTTCGCGTTCTCGACTCTCATTTTCAAGAGGATATAGTATCCGAGGTGGTTAAAAAATCCGTTATCCACAATAGAAAAAGGAGAGAGTGTGGAATCCAATGAGCCTTTGTACCTAAGTTACGGTCAGAGCGAAAAAAGATACGTCCTGCACTGCACTCTAATCCTTTACTCTCACGTTCCTCATCCACAAAAATGTAATCCTGGCTCAAATTAATGAGGTAATCGTCGCTTTCTCGGTCCGAATTGCTCTCGCTGCTGGCGTAAACAATGTGCAAATGTGAGGAGTCTTTCAACCTGTGACGTCACGCTACTTCCGGTACAGGCAAAGCTTTTTTATCAGCGACCGAAACTTTATCGTCGATGTTCTCTACTAAATCCTTTCAGCAAAAATATGGCAATATCGCGAAATGATCAAGTATGACACATAGAATGGATCTGCTATCCCCGCTTAAATAAGAAAATTTCATTTCAGTAGGCCTTTAACGAGCAACTTTAAATGATGTTGTGAATCACCTTAAATGATGTGGAAGACCTACTTTAATGACTTGACGGGCCATTTTAAATGATGTTGTGGGTCACATTAAATGATGTGGAAGACCACATCGAATTCTGTGGAAGACCAAGTTAAATGACTTGACGAGCCACTTTAAATGATGACGTGGAAGACCACATTGAATGACGTGGCAGATCACAGTAAATATTGTGGAAGACAACTTTAAATAACTTGGCAGACCACATCAAATGACGTGGCAGACTACGTCAAATGATGTGGCATACCATATTTTCTACTCTTGTGTATTCTTCATTCATCACTCCAAGCAAAGTTTGTAAGTTTTACAATATAACTAAAACAATTCATACTTACTAAACTGTCCCATGTGTGATGTCTGTACGAGTGTTTCCATGCATATTTGTACGTGCAGTAGTAATGTAATAACGCTAACAATGTTAGCATTAGCTAATATGCTAACGCATTTACACGTGTCTGTGTTACTATTATTAACTTACAATGGCATTTTTTTTGTATTGTTTCATTTTCACAAATTCCTCAGTGAATTCACCAAAACGTCACCGTGGAGTTATTGAGTCTGTTTAGCGGGTCCATGACGATGACTTCTGTTTTGTTTGCTCAGCCGTTTTACTGCCGTGTTACAGACTTCGTTTGTAAACAAGGTATGTAAATAAACAGTTACAGAATATTACCGTGTAAATAATAAATAACATATATATCTGTGACTTATAGTCCGGTGCGGCTAATGTATAGAACAATTATTTTTTTCTTCTAAAATGTGCGGCTTTTATACGTGGACCATGTGAAAAGAGAGGACCTAAAAAGGAACCATGAGGAACACCACTAGTTTACCTAAAGAAGTTGAACAAATGACTGAAATAAACAAGCTACAGCAACAACTTAGTATAAAAAAATAACTTAAAAAAAATATAAAATTAAAACAATTTTTTTAAAGGACTTCAAGGAGTGCCTTGAGGAACGCCTTAGTTAGTTTGGATCCCAGAGTTCTAAGTTTGCTAGCAGGGTTAAAATGTCAATGCAAGGATCTACCAATGCGTTGCCAAGGTCCAAGTTCCTCTAAACAGGAGCACTCAGTGTTTTTAGGAATTTGCCTCCAAAATGTTTTGTCTCCCAAGCTTTGAACTGAACTCAGGGGCCGGTATGGTGTCATTCACACAAACTTGAACAAACTCTGTACCCTCAAGGACCGTAGAGTCTAGAATTCCACGACCAGGACGAAAACCACACCGCTTGTCCAGAATCTGAGGTTCGACTTTCTGGTGGATCCCCCTCTCGAGTACCCCTGAATAGACTGCAGCTGTAATGCTAATGAGCTGTATTGGTCCACAGCTCTCTCCAAAAGCTTTTATTTTAAGATGTGTAGCGAAGCATGTTTATCCTATTATTTTTTTTTTTTTAAAACATCTATGAAGTGGCGGTTGTGGATTAATCTAGTCAAGGCACAGGTGTCTAACTCAAGGCCACTTCATTTTATGTGGCCTGTCAAAGGCTGGAAATGTCCATAAGTATAAAGTAATTGTGGATAAATGTATTCGTTCTCTTAATTTTGACAGATTTGTTTCATACTTTTTATACAGTATATGGTTTATTTACGATTTTCAATTTTTACGACAACACATATGTAGCAGTATAAATTTAAATGTTGGCGAAGTAAAGGCCCACAAAACAGGGGGAAGGAGGCAACAAGACACATTTCAATAAGATGAATATCAATATTAGAGGGAAAAAAAAGAAATATATATACAGTATATATTTACACCCCGCGACCCCGAAAGGGATAAGCGGTAGTAAATGGATGGATGGATGGGTATATGTATACATAACCCCCCCCCCCCAAAAAAAAATTTAAAAAAAAAACCTACTAAAGTAATAATACAATTAAATTAGTGTAGTGTTCTATGTAAAAAAGAATCAGCACAAATTGTTTTATATATTTAAAAAAAAAAAAAAAAAAAATTGTTTTACATAAAAAAGAAAAAAAGCCAGAATGTTTTATGTAAAAAAAGAAAAAAAAATAGCACATTGGTTTGTATAAAAAAATTAGCGCACATTGTTTTATATAAAGAAAAGAAAAAAAATCAGCACAAATTGTTTTATATAAAAAAAGAAAACATCAGCACACATTTTTTCGTATAAAAAAATAAAGAAAATCAGCACAAATTGTTTTATACAAAAAAGAAACATCAGCACACTGTTTTATATAAACAAAAATTAGCACAAATGATTTTATATAAAAAATAAAACAAATTAGCACAGATTTTGTTTATATAAAAAAATTGCACGGATTGTTTCATATTAAAAAAAATCAGAACATTGTTTTATATAGAAAACAAATCAGCACAAATTGTTATATAAAAAAGAAAAAATCAGCACAAATTGTTTTATATCGAAAAAAAATCAGCACAAATTGTTATATAAAAAAGAAAAAATCTGCACAAATTTTTATATAAAAAATAAACACATTGTTTTATTGAAAAAAATAAGCACAAATTGTATAATATAAAAAAAGAAAAAATCATCACAAATGTTTATATTAAAAAAAAAAAAAGAAGAGAAAAATCTGCACAAATTGTTTGAATAATTTGTTTTGTAGGTCAAAGTGTTTTATGTATTGTGTTCAGAATCAGAAATACTTTATCAATCCCAGAGGGGAAATTAAAATGTTCAGCACTGAGTGAATTCCTGATTGAATTCCGCTGATCAATTTGAAAGTATTTATTGAGTTTATTTAATTTTATTTGTCAGTATCAAATGGTTCAAGTCAGTCAAAAATGTATTTTTTTAGTTTAACTCAGGTTTAAGTTTTAATTTTTTTAAATTTTATTTAAGGCACATTTATGCACATAAAATATTTTCTGGTACAATGTTAATAAGGTTGTTGTCTATTGTAAGTCAATTATTGTGCGTCACCAGCATGCCTTGGAACGTTTAGCAAAACAACTTTGAACTTTAAGTTGATCAATGGGGTGCGCCTAAACAGCATCCAGGCTCAAGGAATCTCAATTCCGATTCTTGAAGTGATGAATCGATTCAGAATTGGTTCTTGATAAAACACAATTCTCGTAAAAATAACAAAAATAAAACCTTTTTAAAACAGGTCTCAGGTTGCAAATATTGTCTTTGCTGCTGACATATGACTCATTACAATTAAGGTTAAGTTTATATTATTTTAAAGGGGAAATATGTGCAGTGTTGGCTTAAAAAAATGACTTTACAAATTAAATTTTATTTACAAAAATCTAAAAACCTTTAATCAAATTAAAAAAAAAAATACACCAACTTCGATCCAATCACAGTTTTAGAATAGTTAGGATAGAAATTTACAAAGTAGTTGAGAATACATAACAATACAATACTAAAAAAAGAAAACCAAAAATGGATAATAATAATAATAATAATGTATTAATAATATTAATAAATTGATTTTTTAATTACAATGGATAAATCATTAAACCAAAAATTCTGGACTATAAGGTGTTAACTTTTATCTGAAACTTTGAACACTGCGGCTTATAAGACAGTGCAACTAATTTATGGATTCTTCTCCAATAACAGCCATACTAAAAATAGTTTAATCAAAAAATTAAAAAAAACAACCAAATACACCTAAAAAGTGTTTCATTGTTTGTGCTATGGTGCCATCTTATGGAAGAGTTCGCTCACTGCATGTGTCCTTCCATTTACGGGTGTATTACTTTTTGAATTTTTTTTTTTTTTTAACCCTTTTTTAACCAGAGTGCCGTGTTCGTCTTCTAGCCGTCCATAGCGTTTCTACTCTTATGGATTCTTCATTCATCACTCCAAGCAACGTTTTGTAAGTTTTACAATATAAGTAAAACAATTCTTACTTACTAAAGCGTCCCATGTGTGATGTCTGTAGGAGTGTTTCCATGCATATTTGTACGTGCTATAGTAGTGTAATGACGCTAGCATCATTAGCATTAGCTAATATGCTGACGCATCTACACGTGTCTGTGTTACTATTATTAACTTACAATGGCATACTTTTTGTATTGTTTCACTTTCACAAATTCCTCAGTGAATTCACCAAAATGTCGCCGTGGAGTTATTGAGTCTGTTTAGCTGATTGGAGCGCTAGCTTCCGCAGCTAGCGGGTCCACGACGGTGACTTCTGTTTTGTTTGCTCAGCCGTTTTACTGCCGTGTCACAGACTTAATTTGTAAACAATTAAGGTATGTAAATAAACATTTACATAATATTACCGTGTAAATAACTCATTTCACAACCTATATATCTGTGACTTAGTCATCCATACGTCTGTTGGTAAAAAAAAAAAATTATATAATAATCCAACAAATTGCCTATGCAAATTTGAAGCTAAAATACATTTATATTCCTAAATATTTAAAGCCACGTCGTGAAAAACCCTGAACGTCTTCTCTACTGAGGATTGTTCTCATGCTTGGTGCTCATAAACACGCTTCAGGGACATGTCATACTGCCAGAACGCCAATAAAATGTCAATTTTGCACATTTTTTACTCGACAATGAAACATGGAGTCAGGTGCAATTATTAAAGGTGTCTCACTTCTTCAGTTGTCCACCTCCTCCCACGCTAGCACACGCCCGCACTTGTCGTGTGACCGTTTGTGACCACCCTACAGAAAGTGTGTGTAAGCACGCACTTGCACCTACAGCCTATGTTCCCTTCACCCAGCCATCTGGTTCCAGTTCAGACCCATCTGGTTCTGTCTCCAGCACAGGCGTCTCAGGAATACATTCTGGAGCGCTGCCCACATCCGTTCACACGGGCAAGTGTTCTCGGTCACTCAAATTTCAACGTCCGAGAGATTGAGGTTCTTATTTACCCTACGGCAGTGGCAGAAAGAAGAGATTAGAGATGACAAGTCACTCAGCACGTTTGACCCTCTAAGGTTGCCGTAGTACAGTAGGACCTCGGGGACAAGCCTTCTAAGCTAATAGCAGGAGCGAACCAGCGACCCCAAAAGGGACAAGCGGTAGAAAATGGATGGATGGATGGATGGAACTAGCAAACATGGTAATGTGTGTTTTAAATCAGCTAAATGTATTCTGGTTTATGATTGAAATTTGATTTTACAACTAGATGAGGCAATTCCTGAAGGAATTGCTTGTGAATGCTCCAATGCTGAAGTTGAACTGAAATCCTGGAATTTTTTTTAAAATTGTTGAACAATTCCTGAACAGGCTGAATATTTTGAAGTTGGAACAGTTTGAATCAGATGAAAAATGTGGGAGTTGTGGAACTTTTGAAAATTGGCCCATTTATTTCAATGGGAATTTCCCAAAATGTTGGGAATTTCGGGGGAAAGTGGGATTTTTTTTGGAAATGGTAACAAACTTGAATGGTCTGAATGAGTTGAAATGGTTGGTGTTGGAATTTTTCAAATCGGGCGAGAAATGTTCAAGTAACATGTTGAATTGAGAAATGGTATTACGGAATTCCTGGAAGTTCGGGAAAACCGGGGAATTTTTCCTCCTAATTAAGAGGAATGTTTTGATGGTGGAACGGTTGAAATGCGTTGAAAAATGTTGAAGGTGTAGTCGTCAGAAAAAAGGGTGGAAATAGGGCTTTGGAAAACCAGGAATTCTGGAAAATCCTGGATTTTTTTTTAACTTGGAAAAGAGGTAAGTTTAAATTTCCAGAATGGTGGATTGTGTTGAAGGTGGAATAGTTTGAATAGGTTGAAAAATGTGGATATGGTGGAAGTTTGAAAAATGGCCAACTCATTTTGAATGGGAAAAATGTCCCGGAAAACCCGGAAATCTGGAAATTTTGGGAATTTGTCAAGATTCGATTCCCAAATAGGCTGAACATTTTGAAGCTGGATCGGTTTGAATCGGGTGAAAAATGTGGATGGTGGAACGCGCCAAAATCTGGAACATTCACACAATAAATGGATGAATTTTGGTGTAGAAAACCATATGTGTGAATGCTTTGGAGCGTTCACACAACTAAAGACTGTATGATATATGTCAGGGGTGTCCAAAGTGTGGCTCGGGGACCATTTGTGGCCCGCAGCTAAATTTTTATCGGCCCAAGGCATATTCTAAAATTACTATTACAGAAAAAAGAAAAAGTTGCAATGTTCACTAATAACTCAAGGCTGCCATGCAGGCTTCTTTAAAACTGTCATTGCTCCAAAAAAAAAAAAAGAATAAAAATCAATGTTATGAATTATTGATCTATTGACAAATATTCCACTTTGAAATATTTTTTTTGGGGAAAATATTGTATTATTTGTGTTTGCCATAACAAAGCATCATTTCCTTTGCCAAACACTGAATACAAAAATAAAATTAAAAAAATAAATAAATAAATATATATACCATATTTAAACATACTGTATACTCGACGGATAGATCTCAAGTTGATCTAGAGCAGGAGTCCCCAAACTTTTTGACTCAGGGGCCACAAAATCTGGCCGAGGGCCGTGCTATATATATATATATATATATATATATATATATACACACACGTTAGGTCAGGAAAAAACACAGAGGCTATTTCATCCCTACAAGCCTGTTTCGCAGGTTACCCTGCTCTTCAGGGGATTTTATGTGAATATATCATATTGTAAAATCCCCTGAAGAGCAGGGAAACCTGTGAAACAGGCTTGCAGGGATGAAATAGCCTCTGTTTTGTTTATTTCATCCCTACAAGCCTGTTTCGCAGGTTTCCTTGCCCTGAAAAAAACAATTAATAAATGTTTTTCTTATTTTTAGCAGTTGTGGGCCCCATTGCATCCTTAAGAATTTTAGTAGGATTTTTTTTAAACTGTCTTGTTCTTCGTAATAAAAAAAGAAAAAAAAAGTCAATGTTGCTATGAATGATTGACTTATTTAAGGCTCCAATTACTTCACATCAAATATTCCACTTTGAAGTATTTTTTTGGTAAAACACTGCATTATTTATTTCTGTCATAAAAAAAACCCAAAACAGTTTCTTTGACCAAAACGGCATAAAATATATATTTAAAAAAAATAAATAAAAACTTATACTTGACAGATTTAAAGTTGATCTAGAGATTTAGGCTATATATATATATATATATATATATATATATATATATATATATATATATATATATATATATATATAAATGAAAACTATGAAAATGGCCCCCACATGCTTTTAGTGATGACGATATCAAACAAACAGAAAAAGCCCGGCGCTAAAGTCGTAGAGAAGTTTCCTAAGCGCAAAAATTAGGACTAAAGTGGTGAAGCTGAATTTTCTTTTGCACTTTAATTTTATTTAAGATACATATATATATATATATATATATATATATTTTTTTAAAATCAGAATGTATTAATTTTAGCACTGCGTAATTGTATAAAAATACCTTTTTCATCAGTTTTTTATGAGTCCCTTTTTTTGCAATATATTTAAATAGTATTTATTTTTGTAATCAGCCTGACCTAAGCCTTGATCACAAACTTTGGGATTAACACACATTTTCATATTAATTGACAAGGTTTATCCTGTTAAACTGTAAGTAGGTTAGATATAATTGGTGAATATGATTCAAACCAAGAGTAAGATTACTACTTCAGTGTTAATATTTGAGTGGGCCTAAGGCCCCTATGTAGTAGAAAAGTTGGGCCCCGAAGTCAAAAAGGTTACAAACTTCTGATTTATATGATAACATTTTGGCGACTGACCCACCCCTTTTTTTAGCGTAAAATCTACGGTTGTAGTTTTTACAACGTACTACTGTAAATTGAAAAACAGTACTGCTGATATTTTAACGGTAATATTCTGCCGACTGAATCTGGGCCAAATGACACCATACCGGCCCCCGATTTTAGTTCAGAACTTGGGATACAAATATTTCTGCAACAATTTCCTGAAACACTATAGTGCTCGTGTATAATAGAGGAACTTTGACCACCGATATTACAACCTTGCTAGCAAACCTAGAACACTGGGGTTCAAACTACATACGTAACTGAGGCGTTCCTCAAAGCACCCCTTTAAGCCCTCTCCTTTTTGGAAGTTTTTTTTTTGTAATGGGATTTATGTAACTACTGTGTTGCTGTAGCTTGTTCACTTCAGATACAGTCAATAGTCATTTCTTTAACTTATTTAGTTATCCATGTGGTGTTCCTCAAGGTTCCATTTTAGGTCCTCTCTTTTGTCATCGTTTGTTCAACTCCTTTAGTTAGACTAGTGGTGTTCCTCAAAGGTCCATCCTAGGTCCTCTCTTTGTCATCATTTGTTCAACTTATTTAGTAAGACTAGTGGTGTTCCTCATGGTTCCATCCTGGGTCCTCTCTTTGTCATCATTTGTTCAACTTATTTAGTTAGACTAGTGGTGTTCCTCAAGGTTCCATCTTAGGTCTTTTCTTGGTCATCAAGTGTTCAACTTCTTTAGTTAGACTAGTAGTGTTCGTCAAGGTTCCATCCTAGGTCCTCTCTTTGTCATCATTTGTTCAACTTCTTTAGGTAGACTAGTGGTGTTCCTAAATGTTCCATCCTTGGTCCTCTCTTTGTCATCATTTGTTCAACTTCTTTAGTTAGACTAGTGGTGTTCATCAAGGTTACATCCTAGGTCCTCTCTTTGTCTTCATTTGTTCAACTTATTTAGTTAGACTAGTGGTGTTCCTCAGGGTTACATCCTAGGGCCTCTCTTTGTCTTCATTTGTTCAACTTTTTTCGTTAGACTAGTAGTGTTCATCAAGGTCTGATCCTTGGTCCTCTCTTTGTCATAATTTGTTCAACTTCTTTAGGTAGACTAGTGGTGTTCCTCAAGGTTCCATCTTAGGTCTTTTCTTGGTCATCAAGTGTTCAACTTCTTTAGTTAGACTAGTAGTGTTCATCAAGGTCTGATCCTTGGTCCTCTCTTTGTCATAATTTGTTCAACTTCTTTAGGTAGACTAGTGGTGTTCCTAAATGTTCCATCCTTGGTCCTCTCTTTGTCATCATTTGTTCAACTTCTTTAGTTAGACTAGTGGTGTTCCTCAAAGTTACATCCTAGGTCCTCTCTTTGTCATCATTTGTTCAGCTTCTTTAGTTAGACTAGTAGTGTTCCTAAATGTTCCATCCTTGGTCCTCTCTTTGTCATCATTTGTTCAACTTCTTAAGTTAGACTAGTGGTGTTCATCAAGGTTACATCCTAGGTCCTCTCTTTGTCTTCATTTGTTCAACTTATTTAGTTAGACTAGTGGTGTTCCTCAGGGTTACATCCTAGGGCCTCTCTTTGTCTTCATTTGTTCAACTTTTTTCGTTAGACTAGTAGTGTTCATCAAGGTCTGATCCTTGGTCCTCTCTTTGTCATAATTTGTTCAACTTCTTTAGGTAGACTAGTGGTGTTCCTAAATGTTCCATCCTTGGTCCTCTCTTTGTCATCATTTGTTCAACTTCTTTAGTTAGACTAGTGGTGTTCCTCAAGGTTACATCCTAGGTCCTCTCTTTGTCATCATTTGTTCAGCTTCTTTAGTTAGACTAGTGGTGTTCCTAAATGTTCCATCCTTGGTCCTCTCTTTGTCATCATTTGTTCAACTTCTTTAGTTAAACTAGTAGTGTTCATCAAGGTTCCATCCTTGGTCCTCTCTTTGTCATCATTTGTTAAACATCTTTAGTTAGACTAGTGGGATTCCTCAGGGTTCCATCCTAGGTCCTCTCTTCGTCATCATTTTTTCAACTTTTTTAGTTAGACTGGTGATGTTCCTCAAAGGTCCATCCTAGGTCCTCCCTTTTGTCAATTGTTCAACTTATTTAGTTAGACTAGTGGTGTTCCTCAAGGTTCCATCTTAGGTAATTTCTTTGTCATCAAGTGTTCAACTTCTTTAGTTAGACTAGTGGTGTTCCTCAAGGTTGCATCTTAGGTCCTCTCTTTTGTCATCATTTGTTCAACTTCTTTAGGTAGACTAGTGGTGTTCCTAAAGGTTCCATCCTCGGTCCTCTCTTTGTCATCATTTGTTCAACTTCTTTAGTTAGACTAGTGGTGTTCATCAAGGTTCCATCCTAGGTCCTCTCTTTGTCTTCATTTGTTCAGCTTCTTTAGTTAGACTAGTGGTGTTCGTCAAGGTTCCATCTTAGGTCCTCTCTTTTGTCATCATTTGTTCAACTTCTTTAGGTAGACTAGTGGTGTTCCTAAATGTTCCACCCTTGGTCCTCTCTTTGTCATCATTTGTTAAACATCTTTAGTTAGACTAGTGGGGTTCCTCAGGGTTTCATCTTAGGTCCTCTCTTCGTCATCATTTGTTCAACTTTTTTAGTTAGACTGGTGATGTTCCTCAAAGGTCCATCCTAGGTCCTCCCTTTGTCATTTGTTCAACTTATTTAGTTAGACTAGTGGTGTTCCTCATGGTTCCATCCTAGGTCCTCTCTTTGTCATCATTTGTTCAACTTCTTTAGTTAGACTGGTGATGTTCCTCAAAGGTCCATCCTAGGTCCTCCCTTTGTCAATTGTTCAACTTATTTAGTTAGACTAGTGGTGTTCCTCAAGGTTCCATCTCAGGTCATTTCTTTGTCATCAAGTGTTCAACTTCTTTAGTTAGACTGTGGTGTTCCTCAAGGTTGCATCTTAGGTCCTCTCTTTGTCATCATTTAATGAACTTCTTTAGTTGGACTAGTAGTGTTTGTCAAGGTTCCATCCTAGGTCCTCTCTTTGTCATCATTTGTTCAACTTCTTTAGTTAGACTTGTGGTGTTCCTCAGGGTTCCATCTTCGGTCCTCTCTTTGTCATCATTTGTTCAACTTCTTTAGGTTGACTAGTGGTGTTCCTAAAGGTTCCATCCTTGGTCCTCTCTTTGTCATCTTTTGTTCAACTTCTTTAGTTAGACCAGTGGTGTTCATCAAGGTTCCATCCTAGGTCCTCTCTTTGTCATCATTTGTTCAACTTCTTTAGTTAGACTAGTGGTGTTCCTCAGGGTTCCATCTTAGGTCCTCTCTTTGTCATCATTTGTTCAACTTTTTTAGTTAAACTAGTGGTGTTCCTAAATGTTCCATCCTAGGCCCTCTCTTTGTCATCATTTGTTCAACTTCTTAAGTTAGACTAGTGGTGTTCCTCAAGGTTCCATCCTCGGTCCTGTCTTTGTCATCATTTGTTCAACTTCTTTAGTTAGACTTGTGGGGTTCCTCAGGGTTCCATCGTTGGTCCTCTCTTTGTCATCATTTGTTAAAACTTCTTTAGTTAGACTAGTGGCATTCCTCAAGGTTACATCCTAGGTCCTCTCTTTGTCATCATTTTTTTTTAAACTTCTTTAGTTAAACTAGTGGTGTTCCTAAATGTTCCATCCTAGGCCCTCTGTCATCATTTCTTCAACTTCTTAAGTTAGACTAGTGGTGTTCTTCAAGGTTCCATTTTGGGTCCTCTCTTTGTCATCATTTGTTCAACTTCTTTAGGTAGACTAGTGGTGTTCCTAAAGGTTCCATCCTCGGTCCTCTCTTTGTCATCATTTCTTCAACTTCTTTAGTTAGACCAGTGGTGTTCATCAAGGTTCCATCCTAGGTCCTCTCTTTGTCATCATTTGTTCAACTTCTTTAGTTAGACTAGTGGTGTTCATCAAGGTTCCATCCTAGGTCCTCTCTTTGTCTTCCTTTGTTCAGCTTCTTTAGTTAGACTAGTGGTGTTCATCAAGGTTCCATCCTAGGTCCTCTCTTTGTCTTCATTTGTTCAGCTTCTTTAGTTAGACTAGTGGTGTTCGTCAAGGTTCCATCTTAGGTCCTCTCTTTTGTCATCATTTGTTCAACTTCTTTAGGTAGACTAGTGGTGTTCCTAAATGTTCCATCCTTGGTCCTCTCTTTGTCATCATTTGTTCAACTTCTTTCGGTAGACTAGTGGTGTTCCTAAATGTTCCACCCTTGGTCCTCTCTTTGTCATCATTTGTTAAACATCTTTAGTTAGACTAGTGGGGTTCCTCAGGGTTTCATCTTAGGTCCTCTCTTCGTCATCATTTGTTCAACTTTTTTTAGTTAGACTGGTGATGTTCCTCAAAGGTCCATCCTAGGTCCTCCCTTTGTCATTTGTTCAACTTATTTAGTTAGACTAGTGGTGTTCCTCATGGTTCCATCCTAGGTCCTCTCTTTGTCATCATTTGTTCAACTTCTTTAGTTAGACTGGTGATGTTCCTCAAAGGTCCACCCTAGGTCCTCCCTTTGTCAATTGTTCAACTTATTTAGTTAGACTAGTGGTGTTCCTCAAGGTTCCATCTTAGGTCATTTCTTTGTCATCAAGTGTTCAACTTCTTTAGTTAGACTGTGGTGTTCCTCAAGGTTGCCTCTTAGGTCCTCTCTTTGTCATCATTTAATGAACTTCTTTAGTTGGACTAGTAGTGTTTGTCAAGGTTCCATCCTAGGTCCTCTCTTTGTCATCATTTGTTCAACTTCTTTAGTTAGACTTGTGGTGTTCCTCAGGGTTCCATCTTCGGTCCTCTCTTTGTCATCATTTGTTCAACTTCTTTAGGTTGACTAGTGGTGTTCCTAAAGGTTCCATCCTTGGTCCTCTCTTTGTCATCTTTTGTTCAACTTCTTTAGTTAGACCAGTGGTGTTCATCAAGGTTCCATCCTAGGTCCTCTCTTTGTCTTCATTTGTTCAGCTTCTTTAGTTAGACTAGTGGTGTTCGTCAAGGTTCCATCTTAGGTCCTCTCTTTTGTCATCATTTGTTCAACTTCTTTAGTTAGACTAGTGGTGTTCCTCAGGGTTCCATCTTAGGTCCTCTCTTTGTCATCATTTGTTCAACTTTTTTAGTTAAACTAGTGGTGTTCCTAAATGTTCCATCCTAGGCCCTCTCTTTGTCATCATTTGTTCAACTTCTTAAGTTAGACTAGTGGTGTTCCTCAAGGTTCCATCCTCGGTCCTGTCTTTGTCATCATTTGTTCAACTTCTTTAGTTAGACTTGTGGGGTTCCTCTGGGTTCCATCGTTGGTCCTCTCTTTGTCATCATTTTTTTAAAACTTCTTTAGTTAGACTAGTGGCATTCCTCAAGGTTACATCCTAGGTCCTCTCTTTGTCATCTTTTTTTAAACTTCTTTAGTTAAACTAGTGGTGTTCCTAAATGTTCCATCCTAGGCCCTCTCTTTGTCATCATTTGTTCAACTTCTTAAGTTAGACTAGTGGTGTTCCTCAAGGTTCCCTCCTAGGTCCTCTCCTTGTCATCTGTTCAACTTCTTTAGTTAGACTTGTGGTGTTCCTCAGGGTTCCATCTTCGATCCTCTCTTTGTCATCATTTGTTCAACTTTTTTAGTTGGACTAGTGGTGTTCCTCAAGGTTCCATCCTAGGTCCTCTCTTTGTCATCTGTTCAACTTCTTTAGTTAGACTTTTGGCGTTCTTCAAGGTTCCATCCTTGGTCCTCTCTTTGTCATCTTTTGTTCAACTTCTTTAGTTAGACCAGTGGTGTTCATCAAGGTTACATCCTAGGTCCTCTCTTTGTCTTCATTTGTTCAGCTTCTTTAGTTAGACTAGTGGGGTTCCTCAGGGTTCCATCTTAGGTCCTCTCTTTGTCATCATTTGTTCAGCTTCTTTAGTTAGACTAGTGGTGTTCCTCAAGGTTCCATCCTTGGTCCTCTTCTTTTTCTTCATTTGTTCAACTTCTTCAGTTAGACTTGTGGTGTTCCATTTTAGGTCCTCTCTTTGTCTTCATTTGTTCAACTTCTTTAGTTAGACTAGTGGTGTTCCTCAAGGTTCTATTTTAGGTCCTCTCTTTGTCATCATTTGTTCAACTTCTTTAGTTAGACTAGTGGCGTTCCTCAAGGTTCCATTTTAGTTCTCTCTTCGTCTTCATTTGTTAAATTGTTTTAGTTAGACTAGTGGTATCCTGTATACTGGAGTCTGATAAACGTCACATAAAAAAAAGAAACATTATTCAGTCCACTTTGGTCTGCAGTGTAAACGTAGTGTGAGTTGCCAGTTTTTTTTTTTGTTTTTTACATTGTACTTTTAAAAATATACATACAATTAATTTGCATAGGTAAATTCATAGATCAATAGCTGACAGCAGCCATAACTGTGATGTGTCCCTCAATGAGAAGGAGTTTGACCTGACCCCCCTGATCAACTAGTGGCCTCACGACTTGAGAGCGACTCATGTAACTCTTGACAAAATAAATAGAGCAAAATCAAATGTCTACTAAATTAAAGTTAAAGTTAAAGTACCAATGATTGTCACACACACACTAGGTGTGGTGAAATTAACCTCTGCATTTGACCCATCCCCTTGTTCACCCCCTGGGAGGTGAGGGGAGCAGTGAGCAGCAGTGGTAGCCGCGCCCGGGAATCATTTTTGGTGATTTAAACCCCAATTCGAATCCCTGATGCTGAGTGCCAAGCAGGGAGGTAATGCTCCCATTTTTATAGTCTTTGGTATGACTCGGCCGGGGTTTGAACTCACAACCTACCGATCAACAGGGCGGACGCTCTAACCTCTAGGCCGCTGTAGAGGTCGCTGGTTCTCCGGAATAAACAAAAATGAGTGAAGCGACAAGAGTCCTTAGTTTCTAGAAATGTGGGCCCCAAAACAACTTTCCTCGATGTTCAAGTTTTGAGTCGTCTTGTAATAAATGTTCCTTGATTTTCCACGGATGACTCAAACCTACACAGATAGCACGTGCGGTCTTGTTCGCCTGGTTTTTAGCCATGAATCATCCCAGGCAAATTGTGCTGTGTCAGTGTGTCACTTTGACCTGAAACCATTGAAAGTTGTCACCGACTGCACAATTTAAGGACTATGGTGACTCGAAGAATTGACGGATGCCCGCGGGCACGCACACGGTGCTCTTGGAGCGTCTGTATTTCACCGGGCTCGCACGTCCACGTTGTCACGGGCGGTGGCAGTTCATCCGGAGGAAATACTGCCCCTTCTTCCAATTTGCATGCTAATACCGTTCCTGATGTCACCTGATATGAGCCGCTGCGCAGAGCTCGCCGTCGTATAAGTCGCCCATAAGGCATCCGGCCCCCACCCCCGTCGGTGGCATCCATCATGCGTGAGGAGCGCCGTGGCTCCCGGCTTCCTGTTCTTTGTCACATGTTGTGTCGACGCTGACAGTAACATAGCTGCCGACTTTCAGACTTCTCATCAGGGGCGCCCTATAAAACAAAGTCCGGGCAGCAAGGAAACTTTGCTGCAATGTGAGACTTGGAATTGAGTAGGACAAGAAGTTACCTCTGAACAAAATGTCCTGCAGTGACTTCTCACCAGAGAAGGGAACTTTATAAGAAGCTTCACAACCGATGTTACGTGCACAGCAAAGTGGACTACAATTTAACATACCCTATTTTTCAGACCGTTCATTCATTCTAGGGTTTGATTGATTGAAACTTTTATTAGTAGATTGCACAGTGACATCTGTTGTAAGAGGGGAGGAGATGTTATGTATTTGGAGCTACTAGGGCTGCCGTAGTTGTGAGGGACGCGGGGAATTATGGGTAATGTTGTCATCAATTCCATTTGCTGCGACAAAATAGTCAAAGCGCTCCGTGTATGAGCTCCATTGCTCGACATTCTCATCAAAGGGGCCAATCGAGCCGATAACTCCAGCCATCTTACTGGTCGTCTTACCGCTAATGGCGCTCCGTTTTTGACTTTGGTCGGTGTCGCTGGTCTCCGGTCCCCTCTTCTCTCAGCAGGAATAGTCGGAATGCCGGCGGACACCTGCGCTAGCATTAGCGTTAGCTCGGGGCTCCCGTGAGACAAGGAAAACTCTCCTCTTCTTAACACTGACAACACGCGTCGGTTCACTCGTCCTCGTCGCCACTTTGTGCCTGCTGCATCATTGTTATAGGAAGACATAACATTCCGTACAATTGACCACTAAATGGCAGAGGTGGGGACCAAGTCATTGCTTTGCAAGTCACAAGTAAGTCTCAAGTCTTTGCCCTCAAGTCTCGAGTCAAGTCCCGAGTCAAGACAGGCAAGTCCCGAGTCAAGTCCAAAGTCAAGACTGTAAAGTCTCAAGTCAAGTCACAAGACCTGCATTTTGAGTTTCGAGTCCTTTCAAGTCCTTTTAACCACAGACTAATATTTTTACACGTATTGTGTATGTATTAATAGAACAAGTGCATTTGAAATAGCAGGAAAAAAAATAGTACTGACATTGCAATTCATAATAGCACTATTAACCAGTCATTTTAATAGTTTAAACAATTTTAAACATTTAACTCATTCCTTTACAGAATAAACACATTTGCAAAAACAAGTGCAACTGTACTTATTTGTACAAAAGTGTTAACATTGTATTTCCATGGCATATTGCATTGTAGCTAGTTCCACAGCAGTTTCTATTCTGTTCTTACCTTATCTCATTGATCTCATCTCATACTGTATGTGTGTTTATGTGTGCGTACACATGAAAAACATAACAAATACATGAACATAACAATGAACAGAGTTGTACTTTTTAGATGTCATGGCCCTATGCAATATGTACACATATTCTTAATATAGTATACATTTTAACTGACCTTTATTTGACTATGTTGTCTTTTGTAGGTGGCTAAAATACGCGGTGCTTCTGACCGCCGTCTAACGTTATGTTACTGTGTGTGATACATTGACTAACGTAACGTTATGTATAGGTACCTCATGCAACCCTGCTTAAAAAAATCACTTGACAAAAAGTATGAATAAGGTAGCAAACTGCAGTGGACGCAACATATTGCTGTGTTTGAAATGATGTTATAACCATAGACATCTTATAAGTAGACGCAGTATTGGTTGCTGTGACGCGAGCAAATTGCATCTTGAAGTGGTGATAAGGAGCCGGCGAGCAGCCTAAACTGACAGTTGACAGGTAGAAAACAAAGATGCCGGGCTGGTGTTCAGCGTTTTCCTGCTCAAATGAGCGGACTGTTGAAAATAGGAATCGGCGGATTACTTTTCACAAGTAAGATTTAACATTAACGTACTATTGGTTGTATTTTATGAAAATAATATTACCACAGAGTTGAGAAGGAGCAAAGATCTTCAATATTTGTATGTGAAAATCACAATTAAATCTTCTGGGGGAGGATGACCCCCTTACAGGGGTTTGGTTTACAAACTTACAGCCACACCTAAAACAAAATTCACCAGCCGCCACTGATTATGATGCATTCTCATTTTAGGAAAAATATAAGACAATACTTTCTTAACAGTATAATTGTAACCCGGAATAAGTCTTCAAGTAACAATATTCAAATACTAACATTGTTAGGTAAGACAGCATTTGATTTTATTCTGAATCCAGTGAAACAGATTGGTGGTTTTAGCTGATATAAAGACTTTCAGGTGTTTATATATGTTTAAGTATTTGGCAGACGCTTTTATCCAAAGCGACATACATAAAAAATACATATATGGCAATCACTGTAAACATGATCATTTAAGGGAAGAATGTAATACAAAATATCAATACAAAGTGTCAAGACAGAATAAACTCTCTGCTGTTGCAGCAACAGAGATACAGTCTATAAGATATATAGATATCTAATGTATTCATACATTGTTTATGTAGGATATACACATGTATATATAACGTAATCATATTGTTTCTTCAACTTAAAAATAGCTGACCGTTTTTCCCCCTTCTCTGGGCTTATATTCCCAGTTTTGATCTCGGAGGTCTGGTCGCTTATAGCATATAAGAATATTATATTACTGTTAAGCAAACTATGAATAATAAAACATGTGTCCGTTTTCATAGCTACACGTATGACAAAAAAGCGCGTGAAAATGAGTGGTATTCAGTGAGGTAAAATGAATTAAATGCGCTGACAGTTCATTGCTCCTGCCAAATGAATTGCACTGAGTGGAGCGGATCACCACTCCAAGATGGCGGCCCCGCGTCTCGTCTGCGCCAGGAAGCAGTAGCGCTCGATGCTGTGTACCCTTATAAGATGTCTATGGTTATGACGTTAGCAGTGAGTTTACAGCCTCACTGATTTAACTACACAGCAAATAAAAGTCATGTTACTTAGCCAATAAACGTTAGCTTACATTCAAAACTTACCCTTCTTTGTGCAACTTCAAATGTCGAACGAAGTTGGAAGTTGTTGCGTCTCCGTCTGTAATATTCGAACTGCGTGATTTGCATACGGCAATTCGTTTTTTGTTGACCAAGTCGTAGTTTTTATACCCGAACGAAACCAACTTTGGTATAAATCTTTCTCACTGGCGCGTTGTTTGACAACTCTTGTTCATTGGTTGTCCTGCAATTTGATTGGCTGAATGCTGTGTGATGAACAATGTAGATCTAATTTGATTGGCTGTTGTACTGAGAGCACACATTCTGACACGCAGCACACACGCTGATAGACAGACACGTACAAAATGAAAGCTACGGAGCGCTCCCAAATAACTTTTTAAGCTTTAGGTTTTGGGGAAAGTAGCAAGTCATGTCAAGTTCAAAGGCTAAAGTCCAAGTGAAGTCACAAGTCATTGATGTTAAAGTCTAAGTCGAGTTGCAAGTCTCTTTACATTTTGTCAAGTCGAGTCTAAAGTCATCAAATTCATGACTCGAGTCTGACTCGAGTCCAAGTCATGTGACTCGAGTCCACACCTCTGCTAAATGGTAACACCCGCAAAAGTTTTTCAACTTGAACCCTCCTCTTGTGTTAGCTTTCTGTTACCATCTCTTATGTTAACGGGTCGGTTTTGACCCATGTCTTAAATCAGCTGTAAAATACACTAAAAACAATTATCTATCATCCAATTTGTTTCTCATCTCTTGGTTACCTTGTTAGGCTTCCTTATCCATGAAAATATTGGTTTTAATATTTTTGGTGTGGGCCATTGGGCCTTTTTTTTGTCAGTATACCCCTCGATATCAATTTAAAAAATGATAAAATGAACCTCAAGAGAATTGTATAAATAAATAAAAGGTTATTGTGTTACCTGACTATAACTGAGGGGTATTAGAACACATCTCTTAAATATGTGTTTAATTTATTTTTTCATTTTAATAATTTTAACTATAGTAACATCTATGGTGTTACGGGTCAATTTCGACCCATATATATTTACTTCAAGAAAAAAGCTAAAAAAATTTTTTTTCAGCAACAGAACTTTAATACAAACACAAAATGAAAAGCAGAACAAGTCATAACACAAAATATAGATTTGCAAGGTCAAACAAACAACAACCAATCAAGCAAATCAAGTTAAGTTGAAGTACCACTGATAGTCACACACACACTAGGTGTGGTGAAATGTGTCCTCTGCATTTGGTCCATCCCCTTGTTCACCCCCTGGGAGGTGAGGGGAGCAGTGGGCAGCAGCGGTGGCCGCGCCCTGGAATCATTTTTGGTGATTTAACCCCCAATTCCAACCCTTGATGCTGAGTGCCAAGCAGGGAGGTAACGGGTCCCATTTTTTATAGTCTTTGGTATGACCTCCTCAGACTCATCAGATATGTCTTAGTCTTCTGGATGATACTCCACATTGTCTTCCTCCTCAGAAACCTGTTCATCCGTATCACTATGCTGCTCTGTGTCCTCTCCCTCATTTTCACCAAAAATATTATCCAGAACTTCTCTCACTGTAAATCATTTTTTCATTTTTGCATGCTGCAAATTGGAGATGTGCACTCTGCAAGTCACCAACTCTATACTGAATTGACCTCACATGTCTGGACATGCCCGTCTTTGTTTGTTTTTGTACTGGATAACAAGGTAAAATGAGAATCCCCTAAAGCTCACATGATTGGTAGAGGAGCTGGCTGTCAGTGTGTTCAGTTTTGGCTCTAATTATTGCTTTATAATCTTATTTTTATAACTGGGTCGAAACCGACCCTAACAACACCAAGGTCATAATTTCAACCAGAGCATTTTATAATTTAGTTAAAAAAATTAAAAAAAAGTTTTATTTTGTTGAAATAGAGGTGCCTGACAAAGTCAAAAAGCCTTGATGCAAAAAAATTAATTTATGTGGTTCTTTTATGCATTTAAAAACTAAAACGGGTCGGTGCCGACCCTAACACAAGACGAAGGTTAAGTCGGGGTCCACGTTAATCAATTCATGGTTGTACGGTATACCGGTGTTGGTATAGTACCGCGATATTAATGAATCATTTTCGGTACGATACCGTCTCTGAAACGTACCGCGCCCGCGTCGAAGTCACGTCGTGACATTGCTGGTTTACGAGCAGAGGAGCATGTTCGGCAGCGCACACACACGGCGTACTTACAAGCAGACACAGTGTGTAGACAGAAAAGGGAGAACGGATGCATTTTGGCTTAAAAACTGACGATAAAGGTGAAGTTATAACACTGAAGCGCCGTCAGAAAGAGGTGCTTTAAGACATGGCTAGCTAGCTAGCGGCTAACGTCCATCCGCCGTCGGCAGTGTTTTAGCTACTTCTAAATCACTAATCCTCGCCTCCATGGCGACAAATAAAGTAAGTTTCTTACAAGTATCATCCCTGCAGGACGAGGAATAGCTAAACATGCTTCACTACACACCGTAGCTCACCGGCGTCGAAATGTAAACAAACGCCATTGGTGGATCTACACCTGACATCCACTGTAATGATATCAAGTACAGGCACGTATCTAGTCGATACTACTATGATTACGTGTATTTTTTGGCATCACATCTTCTTTCGTTTTTTAAAAATGTATATTATGTTTATAAACTCAGGAAATATGTCCCTGGACACATGAGGACTTTAAATATGACCAATGTATGATCCTGTAACTACTTGGTATCGGATCGATACCTACATTTGTGGTATCATCCGATACTAATGTAAAGTATCTAACAGAAGAATAAATGGTTATGTGTAGATAGAACATGTTAAAAGAGAAAGTAAGCAGATATTAACAGTAAATGAACAAGTAGATTAATAATCCATTTTCTACCACTTGTCCTTAATAATGTTGACAAAATAATAGAATGATAAATGACACAATATGTTACTGCATATGTCAGCAGACTAAATTAGGAGCCTTTGTTTGTTTACTTACTACTAAAAGACAAGTTATCTAGTATGTTCACTATTTTATTTAAGGACTTAACTGCAATAAGAAACATATGTTTAATGTACCCTAAGATTTTTTGTTAAAATAAAGCCAATAATGACATTTTTTTGTGGTCCCCTTTATTTAGAAAAGTACCGAAAAGTATCGAAATAATTTTAGTACCGGTACCAAAATATTGGTATCGTTACAACACTACACAGGGGTTAGTGCGTCTGCCTCACAATACGAAGGTCCTGAGTTCAATCCCGGGCTCGGGATCTTTCTGTGTGGAGTTTGCATGTTCTCCCTGTGACTGCGGGGGTTCCCTCCGGGTACTCCGGCTTCCTCCCACCCCCAAAGACATGCACCTGGGAATAGGTTGATTGACAACACTAAATTGGCCCTAGTGTGTGAATGTGAGTGTGAATGTTGTCTGTTTACCTGTGATGAGGTGGCAACTTGTCCAGGGTGTACCCCGCCTTCCGCCCGAATGCAGCTGAGATTGGCTCCAGCTACTTACTAATGTTTTCCAATGTTGTAAAAATGTGTAAAAGGAATATTACATTTCAACATTTCTGTCAGCGACAGCCTGCAACACAAAGTCATTTTGATAGTAGGCTAATATAGCTAATATAGACACTTTCTCCATGTATTGTCTTCATCAAAACACTTACATAAGACTTTTAAAGTAATTTTGATAGTAGGCTAATATAACTAATTTAGACACATCATTTGTTGTCTTCATCAAAACACTTACATAAGACTTTTAAAGTCATTTTGATAGTAGGCTAATATAGCTAATTTAGACACATCATTTGTTGTCTTCATCAAAACACTTAAATAAGACTTTTAAAGTAATTTTGATAGTAGGCTAATATAGCTAATATAAACACTCACATCATGTGTTGTCGTCATCAAAACACAACTTTTAAAGTAATTTTGATAGTAGGCTAAAATAACTAATATAGACACTTACATCATGTGTTGTCTTCATCAAAACACTTACATAAGACTTTTTAAAGTCATTTTGAAAGTAGGCTAATATAGCGAATATAGACACTTACATCATGTATTGTCTTCATCAAAACACTTACATAAGACTTTTTAAAGTAATTTTGATAGTAGGCTAACATAGCTAATATAAACACTCACATCATGTGTTGTCGTCATCAAAACACATAAGACTTTTAAAGTCATTTTGATAGTAGGCTAATATAGACACTCACATCATTTGTTGTCGTCATCAAAACACAACTTTTAAAGTCATTTTGATAGTAGGCTAAAATAGCTAATATAGACACTTTCATCATTTGTTGTCGTCATCAAAACACTTACATAAGACTTTTAAAGTCATTTTGATAGTAGGCTAATATAGCTAATATAAACACATCATGTGTTGTCATCATCAAAACACAAGACTTTTAAAGTCATTTTGATAGTAGGCTAATATAGCTAATATAGACTCTCACATCATTTGTTGTCGTCATCAAAACACAGACTTTTAAAGTCATTTTGAGGGTAGGCTAATATAGCTAATATAGACACTAATGTCATTTGTTGTCTTCATCAAAAGACTCACATAAGACTTAATTTTTTGCGGCTCCAGACCGATTTGTTTTTTTGTATTTTTGGTCCAATATGGCTCTTTCAACATTTGGGGTTGCCGACCCCTGAACTAGTTGAATGACACCTCTGTCATGGCCTGAGGGGGTCTGTATCGCGTTTGCTGGCACTTGGAAACATTGAGGAGGGTGGCAACTGCCACACAAAAAAACTGCAAATGTACTAACTTGCTTTACGGCATACTTCACTCACCCTGTCCCCATTCGTTAAAAAGACGGAAGTCGATTTGATTGCCTTCGTGCCACCAGAAAACTAAAAGAAGAAGAACGCCAGCTATCATGGCCGAAGCTGCAAAGCAACCAAAGTAACGAAAAGTTTTGTCTGAGGAGACAAAAAAGAAAAAGGGAGCTTACCCGGATAAAAGGACAGTCACTCGAAGACAAGGAATTCCAGACCGATGCTGCCTTGGCTCTGTTCCTGCTGGACTAATAAGTGACTATCCACGCTAATACCAAAATAATAATGCTAATGTCAGCTATCGGAAGTTTACGTGATAGCGATAAATAGCCACCAGCGTGATAGTTCCACATTACTTTACGAAAAAACTCTCCCGCCGGTCTTTCTTTGCTCGGGACCTGCATCCGCCCCGATACATTCTTGGTAGTAGTGTCATGTTTGCAGAACAATCCAAGATCAGTTCTTGATAGTGTCTGTTATTTTATAACATCAGCACAGTCATTAGAGACCTAATATCTGTGCCAACATTACAGCGGACATTATGTCAGTATGACTTGGGAGGAACTGTGGTCTTTTTCTGGCAAAACACTACCGCTTTTGTCCACTGGCGCCGCCAAAATCAACCAAAACTGAAAGTTCTTAAGTGGGGCTTTAAAGTGGTCATTATGTTTTTTCCCCCCCCTACATTTAAAAGACTTCTTTATGGTCTAAATCTGAGTTTTTCAACCCTTTTCTGAGCCAAGGCACATTTTTTTCATTGAAAAAATCCTGAGGCACACCACCAGCATCATTTTATATTATTTGCCGCGATTTTTTATGTGGCCCGTCACATAATTTTATGTTATATGCCGTAATATTTTTTGTGGCCTGTCACATCATTTTATGTTCTATGCCACAATATTTATGTGGCCCTTCACATCATTTTATGTTATATAACACATTATTTTATGTGGCCCTTCACATCATTTTATGTTATAAGCCGAAATATTTTAAGTGGCCTGTCACATCATTTTATGTTATATGCCGCAATATTTATGTGGCCCTTCACATAATTTTATGTTATGTGTCGCGATATTTTATGTGGCCCGTCACATCATTTTATGTTATACGCCGCAATATCTTATGTGGCCCGTCACATCATTTTATGTTATACGCCGCAATATTTTACGTGGCCCGTCACATCATTTTATGTTATATGCCGTAATATTTTATGAGGCCCGTCACATCATTTTATGTTATATGCCGTAATATTTTACATGGCCCTTTACATAATTTTATGTTATATGCCGCAATATTTTATGTGGCCCGTCACATCATTTTATGTTGTATGCCACAATATTTTACGCGGCCTGTCAAATCATTTTATGTTATATGCCGCAATATTTTACATGGCCCTTCACATAATTTTATGTTATACGCCACAATATTTTATGTGGCCTGTCACATAATTTTGTTATATGCCACATTATTTTATGTGGCCCGTCACATCATTTTATGTTCTATGCCACAATATTTATGTGGCCCTTCACATCATTTTATGTTATATAACACATTATTTTATGTGGCCCTTCACATCATTTTATGTTATATGCCGCAATATTTATGTGGCCCTTCACATAATTTTATGTTATGTGCCGCGAGATTTTACGTGGCCCGTCACATCATTTTATGTTATACGCCGCAATATTTTATGCGGCCTGTCACATCATTTTATGTTATACGCCGTAATATTTTATATGGCCCTACACATCATTTTATGTTATATTCCGCAATACTTTAAGTGGCCCGTCACCTCATTTTATATTGTATGCCTCAATATTTTATGTGGCCTGCCACAGCATTTTATGTTGTATGCCGTAATATTTTATGCGGCCTGTCACATAATTTTATGTTATATGCCGTAATATTTTATGCGGCCTGTCACATAATTTTTTGTTATATGCCGCAATATTTTATGTGGCCCTCCACATAATTTTATGTTATACGCCGCAATATTTTATGTGGCCTGTGACATAATTTTGTTGTATGCCACTTTAATTTATGTGGCCCGTCACATAATTTTATGTTATATGCCACTTTATTTCATGTGGCCCGTCACATTTGATGTAATATGCCACAATATTTATTGTGGCCCTTCACATCATTTTATGTAATATATGCCACACTATTTTATGTGGCCGGTCACATCATTTTATGTTATATGCCGCAATATTTTATGTGGCCCTTCACATCACTTTCTGTTCTATGCCACAATATTTACGTGGCCCTTCACATCATTTTATATTATATGCCTCTTTATTTCATTTGATGTAATATGCCACAATATTTATGTGGCCCTTCACATCATTTTATGTAATATATGCCATAATATTTACGTGGCCCTTCCCATCATTTTATGTTATATGCCGTGATATTTTATGTGGCCCGTCACATCCTTTTATATTATATGCTGCATTATTTTAGGTGGCCTGTCACATCATTTTATGTTATATGCTGCATTATTTTATGTGGCCTGTCACATCATTTTATATTATACGCCGCATTATTTTATGTGGCTCATCACATCATTTTATGCTATATGCCGCTTATTTTTACGTGGCCCGTCATATAATTTTATTTGGCCCGTCACATCATTTTATGTTACATGCCGCATTATCTCCAGTCTCCGCATCCTCCTGAGCCTCAGCAGCTCGGCCGAGGGCCGCAAGTGAAACACAGATGGGAGAGATACCCAGCTGTGGAAAACGGCGAGTAAACGAGCCTAATGGAAGCACGATGGCGGTGAAAAAGCTATCGGCGAGAAAGGCCCCGTGGGTAGGAAGATGGTGCTGGTGTGTGTGTGCTGGGGGCTGGAAGCAAGCCTGGGTCCAGGAGCTCTCTGGACCCTCTGTGGGTTCCTGGCAGGGCACCGCTTCGCCGTCAAGCCTCTCACGGGATCGTCCAGAAAGCTGATTGGCCACGCGGCAAGTCGGGCCCTCAGGCAGAATGCTAGTGTATCAGGAAAGCTAGCAAAATGGCAGCCACATACAAGTAGATCTGGCTTGCACAGAAGGTGATGCATATTCATTTTCAAGATCTACATCATGCTTTGGCTGAGCAACGTCTTTCATACTTGGATGATGTCCACTCTCCCCCAAGGTGTTTATGGCTGAATGCCAACAAAGGAAAATATACAGTAAATGCTTGTTGTGGGATTCCGGCATTGAAGTCGGCCTACACTGCAAAAACTGAAATCTAAGTTAGATGAAATATCTCAAATAAGGGTGATATTTGCTTTTCTGTCTGATAAGATAATTCTTCTCACTGAGCAGATTTTATGTTAGTGTTTTACTTGTTTTAAGTGTTTTGGTCCTAAATGATCTCAGTAAGATATTACAGCTTGTTGCTGAGATTTAATGACCTATGTTGAGTAAAACATGCTTGAAACTAGAATATCAAATGTTGCAAAGCTGTGTCGTCAACACTCACACGTATAAAACTACTTTTTTAAAGTAATACTTTCTTATTTCAAGCATGAAAAAAAAAATCATGAATTTTGTCTCATAATTAAATCGGATGGACTTTGCTGTTTTATTTTCAATGAAACAGTAGAAAATACGTACTCATAAAGTAGTACAGTTGGCACAGTACAGCAAACTGACAGTTAATATTTAAACATTTAACATGTGACATTTCTAACAATTTTGAACAGAAATAGTTCATGCACATTCAGATGAATTCTTCAAAATTACAATTAAAATGTTTGGCCGGGGCCCGGCTGTATATATATATATATATATATATATATATATATATATATATATATATATATATATATATATATATATACAAACCCCGTTTCCATATGAGTTGAGAAATTGTGTTAGATGTAAATATAAACGGAATACAATGATTTGCAAATCCATTTCAACCCATATTCAGTTGAATGCACTACAAAGACAAGATATTTGATGTTCAAACTCATAAACTTTTTTTTTTTTTTTGCAAATAATAATTAACTTAGAATTTCATGGCTGCAACATGTGCCAAAGTAGTTGGGAAAGGGCATGTTCACCACTGTGTTACATGGCCTTTCCTTTTAACAACACTCAGTAAATGTTTGGGAACTAAGGAGACACATTTTTGAAGCTTCTCAGGTGGAATTCTTTCCCATTCTTGCTTGATGTACAGCTTAAGTTGTTCAACAGTCCGGGGGTCTCCGTTGTGCTATTTTAGGCTTCTTAATGCGCCACACATTTTCAATGGGAGGCAGGTCTGGACTACAGGCAGGCCAGTCTAGTACCCGCACTCTTTTACTATGAAGCCACGTTGATGTAACACGTGGCTTGGCATTGTCTTGCTGAAATAAGCAGGGGCGTCCATGGTAACGTTGCTTGGATGGCAACATATGTTGCTCCAAAACCTGTATGTACCTTTCAGCATTAATGGTGCCTTCACAGATGTGTAAGTTACCCATGTCTTGGGCACTAATACACCCCCATACCATCACAGATGCTGGCTTTTCAACTTTGCGCCTATAACAATCCGGATGGTTCTTTTCCTCTTTGGTCCGGAGGACACGACGTCCACAGTTTCCAAAAACTATTTGAAATGTGGACTCGTCAGACCACAGAACACTTTTCCACTTTGTATCAGTCCATCTTAGATGAGCTCAGGCCCAGCGAAGACGACGGTGTTTCTGGGTGTTGTTGATAAACGGTTTTCGCCTTGCATAGGAGAGTTTTAACTTGCACTTACAGATGTAGCGACCAACTGTAGTTACTGACAGTGGATTTCTGAAGTGTTCCTGAGCCCATGTGGTGATATCCTTTACACACTGATGTCGCTTGTTGATGCAGTACAGCCTGAGGGATCGAAGGTCACGGGCTTAGCTGCTTACGTGCAGTGATTTCTCCAGATTCCCTTTGATATTACGGAGCGTAGATGGTGAAATCCCTAAATTCCTTGCAATAGCTGGTTGAGAAAGGTTTTTCTTAAACTGTTCAACAATTTGCTCAAACATTTGTTGACAAAGTGGTGACCCTCGCCCAATCCTTGTTTGTGAATGACTGAGCATTTCATGGAATCTACTTTTATACCCAATCATGGCACCCACCTGTTCCCAATTTGCCTGTTCACCTGTGGGATGTTCCAAATAAGTGTTTGATGAGCATTCCTCAACTTTATCAGTATTTATTGCCACCTTTCCCAACTTTTTTGTCCCGTGTTGCTGGCATCAAATTCTAAAGTTAATGATTATTTGCAAAAAAATAAATGTTTTTCAGTTTGAACATCAAATATGTTGTCTTTGTAGCATATTCAACTGAATATGGGTTGAAAATGATTTGCAAATCATTGTATTCCGTTTATATTTACATCTAACACAATTTCCCAACTCATATGGAAACGGGGTTTGTATATATACATATACAGTATACATACAGTGTATATTCCTTGCGCACTAGTTGACTGAAAAAGCACGCACTTGGCGCGATGATGTCATGTTATCGATGGGAAAATGCATTTTTCGACAATATGATTTGCCTGAGCGGCTAGTAGACCCTGAGAGTAACAAGCGGTTGCCTTGTTGCCTTTCCATTAAGAACAATAAACTCGTTTTTAGTGTAAGTTTGCTGGTTTCAAGAAATGTAATGCCAAGCGCATATCATTATGTCAAGATAATGGCACTAGCATTTACTTAATTTAAGAATACTTTTCAACATATTGAGCAAAAAGGTCTTTTTTTTTTCCTACCTAGAAAATTGCACTTGTTATTAGTGAGAATATACTTATTTAAGGTATTTTTGGGTTCATTGAGGTTAGCTAATTTTACTTGTTTTGGAAAGTCTTGACAAGCCACATTTTCTTGTTCTAATGGCAGATAATTTTGCTTAGTTCAAATAAAATACCCCTAATTTTTGTATTTTTTTTTCTTGTTTTTGAACACTGACTTTTTGCAGTGTACGAGTTAATATTCTATAGGTAATAGTCAAAAATGGGGCCAAATCTACTAAAGGTCTGCGTGTACCAATATTAGAACCTGCGTGGTTAAATCCTTGCCTTTTCCAATTCAAACGGCTTCTCGAACCTGGGGCGTCCGCATGAAAGGCGAGCGTGCTGACTACCTCGCTAAAAGCCCAAGTGGTTTTGGGTTTTGTAAAGGTTGTGGACATAAACCCACAAGTTTTTTTTTCACCCTTTGTGTGGTTTGTGAAGTGAAGTGTGAAGTGAATTATATTTATATAGCGCTTTTCTCTAGTGACTCAAAGCGCTTTACATAGTGAAACCCAATATCTAAGTTACATTTTAAACTAGTGTGGGTGGCACTGGGAGCAGGTGGGTAAAGTGTCTTGCTCAAGGACACAACGGCAGTGACTAGGATGGCGGAAGCGGGTATCATGTAGATACATAACATGTAGATACGTACCATGTAGATACGTACCATGTAGATACGTACCATGTAGATACATAACATGTAGATACGTACCATGTAGATACATAACATGTAGATACGTACCATGTAGATACGTACCATGTAGATACGTACCATGTAGATACATACCATGTAGATACATACCATGTATATACGTACCATGTAGATACATAACATGTAGATACGTACCATGTAGATACGTAACATGTAGATACGTAACATGTAGATACGTACCATGTAGATACATAACATGTAGATATGTACCATGTAGATACGTACCATGTAGATACATAATATGTAGATACGTACCATGTAGATACGTACCATGTAGATATGTACCATGTAGAATACAATAGAATAGAAAGTACTTTATTGATCCCTGGGGGAAATTCATGTATGTATCATGTAGATACATTATATGTAGATACGTAACATGTAGATACGTACCATGTAGATACATAACATGTAGCTACGTACCATGTAGATACATAACCAGCAATCAATCAATGTTTATTTATATAGCCCTAAATCACAAGTGTCTCAAAGGGCTGCACAAGCCACAACGACATCCTCGGTACAGAGCCCACATACGGGGAAGGAAAAACTCACCCCAGTGGGACGTCGATGTGAATGACTATGAGAAACTTTGGAGAGGACCGCATATGTGGGTAACCCCCCCCCCACCCCCCCCATTCTAGGGGAGACCGAAAGCAATGGACGTCGAGTGAGTCTGACATAATATTGTGAAAGTCCAGTCCACAGTGGATCCAACACATCAGCGAGAGTCCAGTCCATAGTGGGGCCAGCAGGAAACCGTCCCGAGCGGAGACTGGTCAGCAGCGCAGAGATGTCCCCAACCGATGCCCAGGCTAGCGGTCCACCCGGGGTCCCGACTCTGGACAGCAAGAACTTCATCCATGGCCACCGGACCTGTGCAACCCCCCCTCCAAGGAAGAGGGGAGCAAAGGAGAGAAGAAAAGAAACGGCAGATCAACTGGTCTAAAAAGGGGGTCTATTTAAAGGCTAGAGTATACAAATGAGTTTTAAGATGGGACTTAAATGCTTCTACTGAGGTAGCATCTCTAACTGTTACCGGGAGGGCATTCCAGAGTATTGGAGCCCGAACAGAAAACGCTCTATAGCCCGCAGACTTTTTTTTGGCTCCGAGAATCACTAATAAGCCGGAGTTCTTTGAACGCAGATTTCTTGCTGGGACATATGGTACAATACAATCGGCGAGATAAACCGTGTAGTATTTTATACGTAAGTAGTAAAACCTTAAAGTCGCATCTTAGGTGCACAGGAAGCCAGTGCAGGTGAGCCAGTATAGGCGTAATATGATCAAACTTTCTTGTTTTCGTCAAAAGTCTAGCAGTCGCATTTTGTACCAACTGTAATCTTTTAATGCTAGACATAGGGAGGCCCGAAAATAATACGTTACAGTAATCGAGACGAGATGTAACGAACGCATGAATAATGATCTCAGCGTCGCTTGTGGACAAAATGGAACGAATTTTAGCGATATTACGGAGATGAAAGAAGGCCGTTTTAGTAACACTCTTAAAGGCCTACTGAAATGAATTTTTTTTATTTAAACGGGGATAGCAGATCTATTCTATGTGTCATACTTGATCATTTCGCGATATTGCCATATTTTTGCTGAAAGGATTTAGTATAGAACAACGACGATAAAGATTGCAACTTTTGGTATCTGATAAAAAAAAGGCTTGCACCTACCGGAAGTAGCGTGACGTAGTCAGTTGAACATATACGCAAAGTTCCCTATTGTTTACAATGATGGCCGCATGAAGTGAGAGAGATTCGGACCGAGAAAGCGACAATTTCCCCATTAATTTGAGCGAGGATGAAAGATTTGTGGATGAGTAAAGTGCAAGTGAAGGACTAGTGGGGAGTTGAAGCTATTCAGATAGGGAAGATGCTGTGAGAGCCGGGGGTGACCTGATATTCAGCTGGGAATGACTACAACAGTAAATAAACACAAGACATATATATACTCTATTAGCCACAACACAACCAGGCTTATATTTAATATGCCACAAATTAATCCTGCATAAAAACACCTGCGTGTTTGTTATGCTAGCTCCTAGCTCCTCTGCTAGCTCCTAGCTCCATAGAACACGCCAATACAATTCAAACACCTGATCAACACACACAATCACTCAGCCCAAAAGACCGTTTACCTAACCCAAGGTTCATAAAGCTTATATATTTTTAAAAAGTTACGTACGTGACGCGCACATACGGTCAAGTTATCGAATGTTTAGCAGCCAAGGCTGCATACTCACGGTACCTGATATTCAGCTGGGAATGACTACAACAGTAAATAAACACAAGACATATATATACTCTATTAGCCACAACACAACCAGGCTTATATTTAATATGCCACAAATTAATCCTGCATAATAACACCTGCGTGTTTGTTATGCTAGCTCCTAGCTCCTCTGCTAGCTCCTAGCTCCATAGAACACGCCAATACAATTCAAACACCTGATCAACACACACAATCACTCAGCCCAAAAGACCGTTCACCTAACCCAAGGTTCATAAAGCTTATATATTTTTAAAAAGTTACGTACGTGACGCGCACGTACGGTACGGTACGTGTTATGCTAGCTCCTAGCTCCTCTGCTAGCTCCTAGCTCCATAGAACACGCCAATACAATTCAAACACATGATCAACACACACAATCACTCAGCCCAAAAGACCGTTCACCTAACCCAAGGTTCATAAAGCTTATATATTTTAAAAAAGTTACGTACATACGCAAAAAAAAGCCAAAGCTGCATACTCACAGTAGCACGTCTGCGTCTTTGTCATCCAAATCAAAGTAATCCTGGTAAGAGTCTGTGTTGTCCCAGTTCTCTACAGGCGTCTGTGTATCCAAATCAAAAGTCCTCCTGGTTAGAGTCTCTGTTATCCGAGTTCTTCCATCTTGACTGCATCTTTCGGGAATGTAAACAAAGAAGCGCCGGCTGTGTACTGTTGTGGCTGACTACGTTCGAAAAATACGTCCATTTCGCACCGACAACTTTCTTCTTTGCTAGCTCGGCTTCCTTCTCCATAATGCAATGAACATGATTGAAACAGATTCACGAACACAGATGTCCAGAATACTGTGGAATTATGAAATGAAAACAGAGCTTTTTCGTATCGGCTTCAATGTGGAAGGCATACCCGTGTTCGCCGGGCTACGTCACACGCATACGTCATCTTCAGAGGCGTTTCGAACCGGAAGTTTAGCGGCAAATTTAAAATGTCACTTTATAAGTTAACCCGGCCGTATTGGCATGTGTTATAATGTTAAGATTTCATCATTGATATATAAACTATCAGACTGCGTGGTCGGTAGTAGTGGGTTTCAGTAGGCCTTTAATGTGCGACTCAAACGAGAGAGTTGGGTCGAAGATAATACCCAAATTCTTTACAGAGTCACCTTGTTTAATTGTTTGGTTGTCAAATGTTAAGGTGGTATTATTAAATAGATGTCGGTGTCTAGCAGGGCCGATAATCAGGATTTCCGGTTTCTTAGCGTTGAGTTGCAAAAAGTTAGCGGACATCCATTGTTTAATTTCATTAAGACACGCCTCCAGCTGACTACAATCCGGCGTGTTGGTCAGCCTTAGGGGCATGTAGAGTTGGGTGTCATCAGCATAACAGTGAAAGCTAACACCGTATTTGCGTATGATGTCACCCAGCGGCAGCATGTAAATACTAAAGAGTGCAGGGCCAAGAACCGAACCCTGGGGGACTCCGCACGTTACCTTGACATAGTCCGAGGTCACATTGTTATGGGAGACTCACTGCATCCTGTCAGTAAGATAAGAGTTAAACCACGACAATGCTAAGTCTGACATACCAACACGTGTTTTGATACGCTCTAATAAAATATTATGATCGACGGTATCGAAAGCGGCGCTAAGATCAAGAAGCAGCAACATAGATGACTCATCAGAATCCATCGTTAGCAATAGATCATTAGTCATTTTTGCGAGGGCTGTCTCCGTATAGTGATTTGCCCTGAAACCGGATTGAAAAGGTTCACAGAGATTGTTAGTCACTAAGTGTTCATTTAGCTGCTGTGCAACAATTTTTTCGAGAATTTTCTAAATAAACGGAAGGTGGGACACCGGCCGGTAGTTTACCATGAGGTCAGGATCGAGGTTAGGTCTTTTGAGTAGAGGATGAATAACCGCTTTTTTGAATGCTAGGGGAACAGTGCCAGAGGAAAGTGATAAGTTTATAATATTTAACACTGATGGACCTAATAATACAAACAGTTCCTTGATAAGTTTCCCAGGAAGTGGGTCAAGTAAACATGTAGATACGTACCATGTAGATACATAACATGTAGATACGTAACATGTAGATACGTAACATGTAGATACATAACATGTAGATACGTACCATGTAGATACATAACATGTAGATACGTACCATGTAGATATGTAACATGTAGATACGTACCATGTAGATATGTAACATGTAGATACGTAACATGTAGATACGTAACATGCGGATACGTACCATGCAAATACGTAGCATGTAGATACGTAACATGTAGATACGTAACATGCGGATACGTACCATGCGGATACGTAACGTGTAGATACGCAGACGCGCACACAGCTGCTTTGCTTGATGCCAAATATTAGCGCAGTTAAGACCGCCCATCTAACGTCGATTAGTGCAAGTAAAATGACTGAATTTGGTAACAAATTGCTAAAGTTTGTGTTTCATCTTTTACACGTGTCTCTTATGTGTGACTACCATCATATTGCAGTCTACACATATCTCTTGTGTGTGACTGCCATCTACTGGTCACACTTATCATTTCACCATGTACCAAATAAAATAGCTTCGAGGTCGATAAGCACAACAAAAATTATTCCGTACATTAGGCGCACCGGGTTAGCGCACTGTTGAGTTTTTAGAAAATGAAAGGCTTTTAAGTGCGCCTTTTAGTCCGAAAAATACGGCACTTTTTTTTTATGAATGTGACAGTTACTACATTGCATATATATTTACAGTGAGTTTAAAAAAAGACAACCTTAATGTAGATTTTTAGATGTTTTTTTAGAGCACTTTTTAGGTGGAGTTTCATTGGCTATGTTGTTAGCTGGCTTTTGCTAGCGTTTATTTACGATTTAGAATGCATACAAAAAGAAAAAAAACACGAGTTCTTGTTTTACATGTGGATTGTGAATGATAGTCAAAATTCCCCAAAAGTCAACCACTTTCAAAAGTGATATCGTTGATAAACTGTACTTCCATACATGACATTGAAGAGAGGCAGCATCGCTCTGCTTTCACGTAACCAGCCCACCGCTTTCTCCTCAGTCCGCTTGTCAACCTCTTCAGTGGCGTTATGTAATTCCAATCCACAGCCCCAGATAAAGATCTTATTGTGTGCAAAGGGAAACACAATACAACATTTGTTAGTTTCAGTCAACCCTTTGCTCACTGCCGTTTATTTTTTTTATTTTTTTATTTTTTTTGCATACTCATTCATTTTCATGTGCCTTTATGGAACAAAGGAAGGAGACCTTGTCGTTAGTTATTCATCGCTTTGTTCATTTGCAAAAGCCAAATAGAAACATCCTTTTTTTTAAATGTTTTTTAATCACTCTTGTGCAATTGCTTCAAGAATGCTTGGTCAGATACTATATACACTATATTGCCAAAAGTATTTGGCCATCTGCCTTGACTCTTATATGAACTTGAAGTGCCATCCCATTCCTAACACATCTGGTTCAATATGATGTCGGTCCACTTTTTTGCGGCTATTACAGCTTCAACTCTTCTGGGAAGGCTGTCCACAAGGTTGTGGAGTGTGTTTGTAGGAATTTTCCACCATTCTTCCAAAAGCGCATTGGTGAGGTCACACACTGATGTTGGTCGAGAAGGCCTGGCTCTCAGTCTCCGTTCTAATTAATCCAATTCAATTCAGGTCAGGACTCTGTGCAGGCCAGTCAAGTTCATCCACACCAGACTCTGTCATCCATGTCTTTATGGACCTTGCTTTGTGCACCGGTGCACAGTCATGTTGGAGGAGGAAGGGGCCCGCTCCAAACTGTTCCCGTACGGTAGGGAACATGGAATTGTCCACAATGTTTTGGTATCCTGTAGCATTCAAAGTTCCTTTCACTGGAACTAAGGGGCACAAGCCCGCACCATAATTCCTCCTCCACCAAATTTCACACTCGGCACAATGCAGTCCGAAATGTACCGTTCTCCTGGCAACCTCCAAAGCCAGACTTGTCCATCAGATTTCCAGATGGAAAAGCGTGATTCATCACTCCAGAGAAGGCGTCGCCACTGTTCTAGAGTTCAGTGGTGACATGCTTTACACCACTGCATCCGACGCTTTGCATTGGACTTGGTGATGTATGGCTTAGACACAGCTGCTCGGCCATGGAAACCCATTCCATGAAGCTCTCTGCGTACTGTACGTGGGCTAATTGGAAGGTCACATGAAGTTTGGAGCTCTGTAGCAACTGACTGTGCAGAAAGTCTTTGCACTATGCGCTTCAGCATCCGCTGACCCCTCTCTGTCACTTTACGTGGCCTACCACTTGGTGGCTGAGTTGCTGTTGTTCCCAAACTCTTTCATTTGACTTTGGAATATTTAGGAGCGAGGAAATTTGTTGCACAGGTGGCATCCTATGACAGTTCCACGCTGGCAATCACTGAGAGCGGCCCATTCTTTCACAAATGTTTGTAGAAACAGTCTCCATTCCTAAGTGCTTGATTTTAAACACCTGTGGGACAGGTGATTAGGACACCTGATTCTCATCATTTGGATGGGTGGCCAAATACTTTTGGCAATAGAGTGTATGTGTGCGACCAAGTTGAAGATGTCAAAGCATTTTCCACCCATCCATCAAGGACTTGTTAAAAAGGGCTCGCGCAAACAAGGCTCAACACTCTTCCTCTTGTTAACGAGGCACGGAAGTTGCTTTAACACAACTATATTAAAAAAAAAAAACATATAGAAGTTTTTTGTTTTTTCCCGTTAATCACTCGTCACCTGAAGAATTGATGAATATGAAGCAACAACGAGGCTATTTCTGTACATGCAGCTTGGTTCAGTGTGGCTCCCAATTGAAGCAGTAAACATCCATCCATCTTCTTCCGCTTGTCCGAGGTCGGGTCGCGGGGGCAGCAGCCTAAGCAGGGAAGCCCAGACTTCCCTCTCACCAGCCACTTCGTCCAGCTCATCTTCGAGTTTTTGCCTCTGAGACGGCTGAAGCCACACACCGCTTGGCACGTCGGTAGTTGTCTGCTGCCTCCGGAGTCCTATGAGCCAAAAGAGCCCGATAGGACTCTTTCTTCAGCTTGACGGCATCCCTCACCACTAGTGTCCACCAGCGGGTTCTAGGATTGCCGCCACGACAGGCACCAACCACCATGCGGCCACAGTTCCAATCAGCCGCCTCGACAATAGAGGTACGGAACATCGTCCACTCAGACTCAATGTCCAGCGCCTCCCTCGTGACATGTTCAAAGTTCTTCCGGAGGTGGGAATTGAAACTCTCTCTGACAGGAGACTCTGCCAGACGTCCCCAGCAAACCCTCACAATGCATTTGGGCCTGCCTGGTCTGTCCGGCATCCTCCCCGACCATCGCAGCCAACTCACCACCAGGTGGTGATCGGTAGAAAGCTCCACCCCTCTCTTCACTCGAGTGTCCAAAACATGAGATCGCAAATCCGATGACACAACTACAAAGTCGATCATGGAACTGCGTCCAAGGGTGTCCTGGTGCCAAGTGCACATATGGACACTCTTATGTTTGAACATGGTGTTCGTTATGGACAATCTGTGACGAGCACAAAAGTCCAATAACAAAACACCACTCAGGTTCAGATCCGGGCGGCCATTCTTCCCAATCACGCCTCTCCAGGTTTCACTGTCGCTGCCAACATGAGCGGTGAAGTCCCCCAGTAGAACGAGGGAATCACCCGGGGGAGCACTCTCAAGTACTCCCTCGAGTGAATCCAAAAAGGGTGGGTACTCTGAGCTGCTGTTTGGTGCGTAAGCGCAAACAACAGTCAGGACCCGTCCCCCCACCCGAAGGCGGAGGGAAGCTACCCTCTCGTCCACCGGGTTGAACTCCAACGTGCAGGCTTTGAGCTGGGGGGCAACAAGAATTTCCACCCTAGCCCGTCGCCTCTCACTGCTGGCATTGCCAGAGTGGAAAAGAGTCCATCCCCTCTCGAGAGAACTGGTTCCAGAGCCCTTGCCGTGCGTCGAAGTGAGTCCGACTATATCTAGTCGGAACTTCTCCACCTCGCGCACTAGCTCAGGCTCCTTCCCCCCCAGCGAGGGGACGTTCCATGTCCCAAGAGCTAGCTTATGTAGCCGAGGATCAGACCGCCAAGTGCCCTGCCTTTGGCTGCCGCCCAGCTCACACTGCACCCGACCTCTATGGCCCCTGCTATGGGTGGTGAGCCCATTGGAGGGGGGACCCACGTTGCCTCTTCAGGCTGTGCCTGGCCGGGCCCCATGGGGACAGGCCCGGCCACCAGGCGCTCGCCATCGTGCCCCACCTCCGGGCCTGGCTCCAGAGAGGGGCCCCGGTGACCCGCGTCCGGGCGAGGGAAATCTGGGTCCTTTGTTTGTGTTCTTCATAGAAGTCTTTGAGCTGCTCTTTGTCTGATCCCTCACCTAGGACCAGTTTGCCTTGGGAGACCCTACCAGGGGGCATAGAAGCCGCCGGACAACATAGCTCCTAGGATCATTGGGACACGCAAACTCCTCCACCACGGTAAGGTGGCAGCTCAGAGAGGAGAAGCAAAGCAGTAAACACACTTAACTAAACCCTGCATGAATCATGCAGAAAACTACTGCTGTAAAGTGTTCACCCTTTAGAGCAGTGGTCCCCAACCACCGGGCCGCACAAAAAAAAAAAAAAAAAAAAAAAAAAAAATTTCATTAATTTTTTTTATTTATTTTTTATTAAATCAACATAAAAAACACACTATATACAATACAGTCTGCAGGGATACAGTGCGTAAGCACACATGATTGTATTTCTTTATGACACAAAAAAATAAAATAAAATAAATACCATAACCTCCCTCCGGTCCGTGGGACAAATTTTCAAGCGTTGACCAGTCCGCAGCTACAAAAAGGTTGGGGACCACTGCTTTAGAGCACTTGTGTAAAACTCAAGGCCCGGGGGCCAGATCTGGCCCGTGATATCATTTTATCGGGCCCGCAAACACCTGGAAACGATATGTGTCAATAAAGTACTTCATATTTTCTCACTAAATGTAATTGATTTTTTTTTCATTTTGACAGAAAAAATATATGTACTGCTTGAAATTGCATACCTTTTATTTATTTATTTATTTAATTACACCCTGTAGAGGTTGCCCTCTAGTGGGTTCTGCGAACCACCACACACTACCACGAGAGCCCGGATTTCAGGGTACAACACTGTTTTATTTTCATAAATGGTGGTAGGCTTTTGCTTTCCAGCAAATTGTCTTTCCCTCAGTCCGTGTCTCTCTCTCTCTGGCTCCCACTCCAACTGCTGTGTCTAATATCACCTGTCTAATAAAGGTGACAGGTGATTAAAAAACAAGGCCCACCTGGGCCATCTACTCACCTGTCGCTGTCTTCGAGGCCGGTCCTTGCACACCCCGTTCTGCGGCAGGCCCGCAGGCCACGCCCCACCCCACACACCCACTCAGTGGCCTTGTGGTTAGAGTGTCCGCCCTGAGATCGGTAGGTTGTGAGTTGAAACCCCGGCCGAGTCATACCAAAGACTATAAAAAATGGGACCCATTACCTCCCTGCTTGGCACTCAGCATCAAGGGTTGGAATTGGGGTTTAAATCACCGAAAATGATTCCTGGGCGCGGCCACTGCTGCTGCTCACTGCTCCCCTCACCTCCCAGGGGGTGATCAAGGGTGATGGGTCAACAATTGTTCATCCCTGGCCCTTAAAATTGATCATGGCTTCGCCTTGCAGAGCAGGCAGCTTCTCTGAGATGTTATCCAGTTTGCGATTCGGTCCAGAAACCTCAAACGTCTGCGTGCCCGCAGCTCTGGCCGACCTTCAACCATTTGTGGCAGCTTTAGGGTACCTTGAACGGCTGCCAACGTCTTTCGAATTTGCCAAAACACCAGGGCAACGCTTACTCCAATCAGCATTATGTCCTGTTATCAGGATTCTGAATAAATAGATCTCTTCAACGTCCTCAACCTAAAGAATCGCCAGGCACACGACCCTCCACTTCTCCCAAGAGTCCATTGTGGGTCCAGCAACAAATATTCCATCAGGGCAGGCAGGTTCCCCCAAAACCAAGTTTATGGGGTGGCTAGTAACATTTACTCCGTTACAATTACTTAAGTAACTTTTTGGATGAATTGTACTTTTAAAGTAGTTTGATGCAACATACTTTTTACCTTTTACTGAAGTATTTCTGTGAAGAAGAAACATTGCCTTTGCTACATTACATTGAGTTTCATTCCAATCGCTACACTTATTTATATCATCATTATATTGATTTATAATCTATTGATTACAAGCTTTCAAAGTTGAATTTGTTAAATAGCTACTAAATAAATCCAAAGTTACTCACCACTTACTCAGTACTTGCGTAGTTTTTTTTCCCACTGAATACTTACTCTCACTCAAGAAATTATTTGGATGACTACTTTTTAACTTTTACTTGAGTCAAACTTTTCTAAAGTAGGTGTGTCCAAAGTGCGGCCTGGTGGCCAATATTGGGCCACGGGTATTTTTTTTAATTAGCCCTCGACAGATTGTTAAAAATCTAAGAGCTGGACGAAGTGGCTGGGGAGAGGAAAGTCTGGGCTTCCCTGCTTAGGCTGCTGCCCCCGCGGACTGACCACGGATACGCGGAAGAAGATGGATGGATGGATGAATGGTTATTTGTAGTGCCGTCAAAAAAATTAAATAAATGAATAATACATTTATTTTTTGTATGGTGTCAAATTATTATTTGGTAACACTTTAGTATGGGGGAACATATTCACCATTAATTAGTTGCTTATTAAAGGAACAAAGACTTAATTTAGAGTTATTTGGACATATAAGGGTTAGGGTTAGGGTTACTAATAAGCAATAATTCTGAGGTTATTGAAGGAAGACTCTTAGGTAATGGCTTACTGGTTGTATAATAGAATAAGGCATTAATAAGTACTTAATGACTAATTAAAGGCCTACTAAAACCCACTACTACCGACCACGCAGTCTGATAGTTTATATATCAATGATGAAATCTTAACATTGCAACACATGCCAATACGGCCGGGTTAACTTATAAAGTGCAATTTTACATTTCCCGGCAAACTTCCGGCTGAAAACGTTTCGATATGATGACGTTTGTGCGTGACGTCAATGGTTGAAGCGGAAGTATTCGGACACATTGTATCTCAATACAAACAGCTCTGTTTTCATCGCAAAATTCCACAGTATTCTGGACATCCGTGTTGGTGAATCTTTTGCAATTTGTTTAATGAACAATGGAGACAGCAAAGAAGAAAGCTGTAGGTGGGATCGGTGTATTAGCGGCCGGCTGCAGCAACACAACCAGGAGGACTTTGAGTTGGATAGCAGACGCACTATCCGACGCTAGCCGCCGACCGCATCGGTGATCGGATGAAGTCCTTCGTCGCTCCGTCGATCGCTGGAACGCAGGTGAGCACGGGTGTTGATGAGCAGATGAGAGCTGGCGTAGGTGGAGCGCTAGTGTTTTTATCATAGCTCTGACGAGGCTTCGACAGGCGGCACAGCATTAACCGTGTAGTTACAGGTTCGGTGTCTCCTGATAGTATTTATTTTGTTTCTATCTGCATTTAAGCACGATGCTATCACGTTAGCTCCGTAGCTAAAGTGCTTCGCCGATGTATTGTCGTGGAGATAAAAGTCACTGTGAATGTCCATTTCGCGTTCTCGACTCTCATTTTCAAGAGGATATAGTATCCGAGGTGGTTTAAAATACAAATCCGTGATCCACAATAGAAAAAGGTGAAAGTGTGGAATCCAATGAACCCTTGTACCTAAGTTACGGTCAGAGCAAAAAAAGATACGTCCTGCACTGCACTCTAGTCCTTCACTCTCACGTTCCTCATCCACAAATCTTACATCCTGGCTCAAATTAATGGGTTAATAGTCGCTTTCTCGGTCCGAATCGCTCTCGCTGCTGGTGTAAACAATGGGGAAATGTGAGGAGCCTTTCAACCTGTGACGTCACGCTACTTCCGGTACAGGCAAGGCTTTTTTAGCAGCGACCAAAAGTTGCGAACTTTATCGTTGATGTTCTCTACTAAATCCTTTCAGCAAAAATTTGGCAATATCGCGAAATGATCAAGTATGACACATAGAATGAATCTGCTATCCCCGTTTAAATAAAACAATTTCATTTCAGTAGGCCTTTAAGAGCCAATATGTTACTAATTTGCATGTTAATAAGCAACTAATTAATGTTACATATGTGTTTCCCATACTAAAGTTTTACAGATTATTTAAAAAAAAAATCTGATTAATCACATGTGTAAATTTGGATTAATGACGATGAATAAGAATTCCAAGTGGTATTACTCGCTTTCATGATTTCAATTACCTTAAACATTTCAAATCATTTAAAAGAAGACCCCAAAATTTGGACGCAAATGTTAGAAAACATTAGAAGGTAAAGTAACAAAATAAAAAGCATGATTAATCTTGCGTATAGATACTGTACGTGATTAATTAATCTTGTGATTGATCGCTCGATTTAACTCGTTATTTTTGACAGCCCTAGTAATTAGAATTTTTAAACCAGTTCACTTTGTCACCTTTAACGCACGGCTAACGTGGATTATTTTGTTTAGCAAGCTCGGCATTACCGTACACCGGTTTGTTTGGACCCCGATTTAAACAAGTTGAAAAACTTATTCGGGTGTTACCATTTAGTGGTCAATTGTACGGAATATGTACTTCACTGTGCAATCTACTAATAAAAGTCTTAATCAATCAAAAAAGCTTTTAGCGCCTTGATCGTACAAAGTTTTCTTAAATTTTTCTGAACGCGGCCCTCGCTGGGAAAAGTTCCGACACCCCTGCTCTAAGCTAACGGTGCTCTCTTGTGTTTAGTACAATCTTTGTTTTGTCTGGTAGCTACTTTGGGCTCGAGCCCCAGATGTTTTGTGGAAAAGGCCGCTGTATAGATTTTACTTTGGAGGAGGAAAAAGAGGACCGTGCAGTACCGGAGTCCAACAGAGAGGCAGCAGTGGCGTGAAGTGGCCTGCATACAGCCTACATGTGGCTCTCCTGAAGAAGAAGTGTGAAGGTTGGCTGGATATTTTTAGTCTTTATAAGAACAACTTTTTTCATTGTGCTGCTGACCCCAAGTGTCCTGGAGCCTCACAATGTGTTTTAGCACTGGAGGACTTTGCTGTTTTGGGTCGCCTTTATCTTCTTTTATGGCCGTTAGCGTCACTCTAACGTAAGCTAGCTAATAGCCCTCAATGCTAGCCTGCTAGCTAACCTTTTTGGTATTTCGCTCCAAAACTCTACCTTCTTGATGCTGTCGCTGGTCCAGCTCCTAAAAATGATTCGGTAGGTACACTATATTGCCAAAAGCTTTTGGCCACCCATCCAAATGATGAGAATCAGGTGTCCTAATCACTTGGCCCGGCCACAGGTGTATAAAATCAAGCACTTACGCGTGGAGACTGTTTCTACAAACATTTGTGAAAGAATGGGCCGCTCTCAGTGATTTCCAGCGTGGAACTGTCACAGGATGCCACCTGCGCAACAAATCCAGTCGTGAAATTTCCTCGCACCTAAATATTCCAAAGTCAACTGTCGGCTTTTTTATAAGAAAATTGAAGAGTTTGGGAACAACAGCAACTCAGCCACCAAGTGGTAGGCCACGTAAACAGACAGGGGGCTCAGCGGAGGAATTATGGTGTGGGGTTGTTTTGCAAGACCACTAGGCCTACTCAGTGGCTTAGCGGTTAGAGTGTCCGCCCTGAGATCGGGAGGTTGTGAGTTCAAATCCCGGCCGAGTCATACCAAAGACTATAAAGATGGGACCCATTACCTCCCTGCTTGGCACTCAGCATCAAGGGTCGGAATTGGGGGTTAAATCACCAAAAATTATTCCCGGCCGTGGCCACCACTGCTGCTCACTGCTCACCTCACCTCCCAGGGGGTGAACAAGGGGATGGGTCAAACGCAGAGGACAAATTTCACCACACCTAGCGTGTGTGTGACAATCATTGGTACTTTAATGTGAAAGGAACTTTGAATGCTCCAGGATACCAAAACATTTTGGACAACCTTGTGGGAACAGTTTGGAGCAGGCTCCTTCCTCTTCCAACATGACTGTGCACCAGTGCACAAAGCAAGGTCCATAAAGACACGGATGACAGAGTCTGGTGTGGATGAACTTGACTGGCCTGCACAGAGTCCTGACCTGAACCCGATAGAACACCTTTGAGATGAATTTGAACGGAGACTGAGAGCCAGGCCTTCTCGACCAACATCAGTGTGTGACTTCACCAATACACTTTTGGAAGAATGGTGGAAAATTCCTGTAAACACACTCTGCAACCTTGTGGACAGCCTTCTCAGAAGAGTTGAAGCTGTAATAGCTGCAATCCCATTCCTAACCCGTAGGGTTAGGAATGGGATGGCACTTAAAGTTCATATGTGAGTCAAGGCAGGTGGCCAAATACTTTTGGCAATATAGTGTATGACATAATGTTTTTTAACCTTATTTCTTGTTATTAAGATCAATTTACTCGGTATTGCAGAGGAAAATCTGCGTGTGAAAAGTTTGACTATTGACGCAAACTCTCCTGAAGAAGAAGAAGAAGAGATTTTCGGCAGCTGAGCGGCATGAATGAGAAGACTGTCAACATGAATATTGTAGGTATGTGTGGAAAATGCCAAATATTAATTGATTTACATGAAATCAGTCTTATCAGACAGGTTTTGTAAAGATGATTACGGGGATATACAGTCGCGATCAAAAGTTTACATACACTTGTAAAGAACATAATGTCTAGAGTTTCCAATCAGTTCTACAACTCTTGTTTTTTTGTGATAGAGTGATTGGAGCACATACTTGTTGGTCACTAAAAACATTCATGAAGTTTGGTTCTTTTATGAATTTATTATGGGTCTACTGAAAATGTGACCAAATCTGCTGGGTCAAAAGTATACATACAGCAATGTTAATATTTGGTTACATGTCCCTTGGCAAGTTTCACTGCAATAAGGCGCTTTTGGTAGCCATCCACGAGCTTCTGGCAAGCTTCCGCTTGAATTTTTGACCACTCCTCTTAACAAAATTGGTGCAGTTCAGCTAAATTTGTTGGTTTTCCTGACATGGACTTGTTTCTTCAGCATTGTCCACACGTTTAAGTCAGGAATTTGGGAAGGCCATTCTAAAACCTTAATTCTAGCCTGATTTAGCCATTACTTTACCACTTTTGACGTGTGTTTGAGGTCATTGTCCTGTTGGAACACCCATCTGCGCCCAAGACCCAACCTCCGGGTTAAAGATTTTAGGTTGTCTTGAAGAATTTGGAAGTAATCCTCATTTTTCACTGTCCCATTTACTCTCTGTAAAGCACCAGTTCCATTGGCAGCAAAACAGGTCCAGAGCATAATACTACCACCACCATGCTTGACGGTAGGTTTGGTGTTCCTGGGATTAAAGGCCTCACCTTTTCTCCTCCAAACATATTGCTGGGTATTATGGCCAAACAGCTCAATTTTTGTTTCATCTGACCATAGAACTTATCTTTGTCCATGTGATGTCAGATTAAACAAAAATTGAGCTGTTTGGCCACAATACGAGTTGCCGGAAGCTTGTGGATGGCTACCAAAAGTGCCTTATTGCAGTGAAACTTGCCAAGGGACATGTAACCAAATATTAACATTGCTGTATGCATTGGCGTTGTTAGGCCTATTTTAGGGGGGCTCAAGCCCCCCTAAAATGTTCTTAAGCCCCCCTAAATAATTTGGTGTTAAAAAAATAAAATAAAATAAAAATCTTTTTTTTTTTTTTTTTACAAATACATGCCGACATATTCATTATAAAGTGGCCCGAATATGAGTTTAAATAAATAATCATATAACCTGTCATTATTCACTCAGTTTCCCCTCACTTCATAGCGTAAGGTAGAGAGCCCCTTTAGTGCGTCAGTATCCAATCCATTCCACTTGTTCATATAGAAAATGCCCACATCACTCAAAATCCAGTCCGCATTTTCTCTGCGACCTTGCTTGCGGTCTGGCAGGTGTACGAAGCACATTAGCACACAGCACTGCAGAATAAGAACCTTGTGTCTGCAATTGTAAATAATTTAGTTTTTAAGTTTTGTGTTTCTTGTAGAATCTATATAAAGTAATATACATTAGCCTATTGTTAAAATAATGAAAACAACATCATTAAATATATTTGTTTTATTGTATTGTTACAATAATAGCTGTTGTATTATTATAGGATGGCTTGTTAAACATTTCATAGGATTTTCAGAGGGTGGAAAAACCAAGACATTTAATATAAAATGTAAAATGAATAAATACATAAAAAGAAAAAGAAAAAAAATGGTTAAAAGCCATCGTCCCGGGCATTTAATTTCGTCCCGTCCATTTTTTTTTACCGTCCCCGGGACGACGGGACTCCTTTAATCTCAAGCCCTGGAAGTTACATTTTATTGTTTGCATTATTTGTTTCAGCATTGCACTTTGAAGATGGTCCCTCAGCTCTTTGACAGCTTTGGCTCTTTTTCAGATCAGCAGACTTAGTCTTTCTTATTTACAGTATATATAAATGTTTCTCATTTCTATTCAGACTTCCATATATATTTAATTTCCTTAATGGCTTGCCATAATATATATATAAATATATTATATACAAGCCAAATTATCCCGATCCAGATATTACTTTAATTCAAGTAATTAATTTCCAGGGCTTGAATTTACAACCATTTTAGTCACATATGTGCCCAAAATGTAATCTGTGCAACTTCAAAATATTTGGGAACAAACAATTATTGTATTGTGAGCAAAAGTTGTGGCATTAGCCTCTATGTTGTGAATTAAAGGCCTACTCATCCCACTACTACCGACCACGCAGTCTGATAGTTTATATATCAATGATGAAATCTTAACATTGCAACACATGCCAATACGCCCGGGTTAACTTATAAAGTGCAATTTTAAATTTCCCGGGAAACTTCCGGCTGAAAACGTTTCAGTATGATGACGTTTGCACGTGACGTCACGGGTTGAAGCAGACATTTTGGAATAGCACGGTGGCCAGCTTAAATCGTCTGTTTTCACCACATAATTCCACAGTATTCTGGACATCTGTGTTGGTGAATCTTTTGCAATTTGTTCAATTAACAATGGAGACTGCAAAGAAGAAAGCTACCGTGAGTACAGCTTTGGCTTCCAAACATTTGATCGCTTGCCCGTACGTGCATGCATGTCACGTACGTAACTTTGGGGAAATATATGTTTCTTGCCGACTCTGATGGCGGCCGGGGTGTCGTCGAAAGCTACAACGCCGTCCGCCGCCGCGCCGCTATCCTCACCTGTCTGGGTTGACTTCCTCCGTCTCCGGGCCGCCGACCGCAACGATCATCGTGGTGAAGTCCTTCATTGCGCCGTTGATCGCTGGAACGCAGGTGAGCACGGGTGTTGATGAGCAGATGAGGGCTGGCGTAGTTGGAGAGCTAATGTTTTTAGCATAGCTCTGTCGAGGTCCCGTAGCTAAGTTAGCTTCAATGGCATCGTTAGCAACAGCATTGCTAGGCTTCGCCAGGCGGCACAGCATTGACCGTGTGGTTACAGGTCCAGGGTTTGGTAGTATTGTTGATCTTCTGTCTATCCTTCCAGTCAGGGGCTTATTTCTTCTGTTTCTATATGCAGTTAAGCACGATGCTATCATGTTAGCTCCGTAGCTAAGGTGCTTCGCCAATGTATTGTCGGGGAGATAAAAGTCACAGTGAATGTCCATTTCGCGTTCTCGACTCTCATTTTCAAGAGGATATAGTATCCGAGGTGGTTTAAAATACAAATCCGTGATCCACAATAGAAAAAGGAGAGTGTGGAATCCAATGAACCCTTGTACCTAAGTTACGGTCAGAGCAAAAAAAGATACGTCCTGCACTGCACTCTAATCCTTCACTCTCACTTTCCTCATCCACAAATCTTTCATCCTGGCTCAAATTAATGGGGTAATCGTTGCTTTCTCGGTCAGAATCGCTCTCGCTGCTGGTGTAAACAATGTGCAAATGAGAGGAGCCCTTCAACCTGTGACGTCATGCTACTTCCGGTACAGGCAAGGCTTTTTTAGCAGCGACCAAAAGTTGCGAACTTTATCGTCGATGTTCTCTACTAAATCCTTTCAGCAAAAATATGGCAAAATCGCGAAATGATCAAGTATACACATAGAATGGATCTGCTATCCCCGTTTAAATAAGAACATTTCATTTCAGTAGGCCTTTAATAACATAGAGGCTAATGCCATGACTTTCATTGTGTTTCAGTGTATCTTGAAGGATCATGCAAGTAATTGTTTCTTGTTGATGCTGTAAACAAAATGTCACTGTGCAAACCCATGTTTGTTGTTGTACTGAACACAGATTGAAACTAAACCGATTGAAATAATAACAATGAATAATTTCAAAGTCTTTGTTAGCCGTTTGTGAAGTTTTGTGCTCGTGTGCTACGTTCGCTCGCATCCTGCATCTCCTGGGGGCTAAGCCCCCCCTGTCCTTAAGAGCTAGTGACGCCCCTGGCTGTATGTATACTTTTGACCCAGCAGATTGGGTCACATTTTCAGTAGACCCATGATAAATTCATAAAAGAACCAAACTTCATGAAAGTTTTTAGTGACCAACAAGTATGTGCTCCAATCACTCTATCACAAAAAAGTAAGAGTTGTAGAAATTATTGGAAACTCAAGACAGCCATGACATTATGTTCTTTACAAGTGTATGTAAACTTTTGACCACAACTTTAAGTCTCATTTTCCTGTGATAAATGTTAAAGTTTATTAAAACTAAAAGTAATCGATCTACATACCTTGCGGTGAGGGACTTTGTGGAAAACATAGCTACAGCAATAGAAAAAAAGTGTATCAGTGTATTTATTGCCTCATGTAAAGCTTTTGACACAATCGATCATCCCTTACTTCTGCAAGAATTGGAAAACTGTGGCATAAGAGGGGTTCCACAAGTAGTTATTTAAGTAATAGATCTCAATATGTGGAAATTAATAAGACTAAATCACAGCCAAGAAGAGTAACTTGTGGGGTTCCACAAGGCTTGGTATTGGGACCTAAGTTATTTATACTTTATTTAAATGGTATTTGTTCAGTATCTAATACATTGAAATGTATTGTTTGCAGATGATACAAATGTACATTGTTCAGGAGAAGACTTGAAGGAAGTGTTGAGGGTAATAGAGGTTGAGTTGATTCAGCTAAAAAAATGGTTTGATATTCATAAGTTTTATACATTTATGGTGTTTAGTGGTGCAAGGACAAATAGTGAAGCAAAATCAAAATTAAATCAAGTGAAAATTGATAGAGTATATGAAACTAAGTTCTTGGGAATAATAATTGATCATGAATTATGTTGGAAATCGCATATTGAATATATAAAGGGAAACATATCCAAATCCATTGCTATTCTTTATGAAGTAAGACACATGCTGAATAAGAAATGTCTGCATATGTTATATTATTCTTTTTTTCCCCATATTTAACATATTGTGTTGAAGTTTGGGGAAATGTTTATAAAACAAACAAAGACCCAATAATTAAACTTCAAACAAGGGTCATTAGAATAATACACAAAGCGTGCTACTATGAACATACCAATCCATTATTCATAAGTTCTAATGTGTTAAAATGTTCAGATATTGTGTTTTTAAAAACAATTGAAATTGTGTTTAGACTAAAGAACAACAGCCTTCCAGCTTGTATTCTTAGATTATTTAAATTAGGAGGAGAAAACTCTCATTTACAGGGGGTATTGATTTTTGAAATATGTAAAGTAAGAATGAATATAAAATACAAATGTATTTCAGTTTTAGGAGTTAAATGGTGGAACAAGCTCAGTGATGAGTTGAAGACATGTAGTTCTTTGTTAAGGTTTAAGAAAGCCTTGAAAGGTGAAATAGTGGAAAATTATAAAATATAGTAACGATTACTTTCATCTCATTGATTTTTTGAACGTTGATCTAATGTTCAGTGAGTGTATAGCAGACCTGGGCAAATTAAGGCCCGGGGGCCACATGCGGCCCGTTAAGCTTTTCAATCTGGCCCGCCGGACATTCCCAAATAATTTTTTTAGATCTTTAAGATGGAAACTAGCTGCCATTATGTGCAGTGATGTTTTCTAATGACCGCAAGTCTTGAACTATACAAAGTATTTCAATGGTTGGAATCTGTGCTTATGGATGGTATACCAGTTACTAAGGTAATCTAATTAGTTACTATGGTCATCTAATTAGTTATTATGGTCATCTAATTTGTTACTATGGTAATCTACGTCACAGCAGCTCAGACGAGGCACCAAGCAGTGTGGGAGGGAAGCGTTTCCACAGACGCGGAAAGAGATTTTCACAACAAAGTTCTAAAGCTTAGTGATATATCAGATTGTAGGTGGGTTTATTTTGTACCCTTCGCGTTCATATTTCACTGTTTGTTGCATTTTTGTTGCGTTTCACTTGATTGTAAAATATGTTGATCGAAAGGGGGTGTGACATTCATATTTTGTCAAAATTCAGTGTTTTATCGTTCATAGAAAAATTTAAAATTCCATTAAGTTTTTTAAAGAGGTCTGTCATAACGTTTTTAGCATTCAATCAGACATTATTGTGAGGTTTTGTATTAGTGTTCCTAAAAATAGATATTAGACACTTTTTTTTCTCTAAATGTGGCCCCCGAGTCAAAATAATTGCCTAGGCCTGGTGTATAGGATAGGCAAATATAAGCCTTGGCTTCAGCCTATTCCTATTCCTATTTTTCGGTCATTCTTTTTCCTTGTGTGTGTGTATGTGTATGATTGTTAATATGTATATGCTGTTAAATTGATCACACAAAACGGTTGATTATTTGACCGAAATAAACTCATTTAATTTCATTTCAAAATCGGTGAAAATGCACCAATGAGTCAATTGGGCTCAAGATTTAGGTCTTTTGTTAAAGGTCATAGCTTTCTTAATGTTTGCCCCATTTAAAAAA
>NC_084747.1:27576880-27614380 GCF_033978785.1 Entelurus aequoreus | reverse complement strand
CAGAACAAAGGAGGAAATGCAAATATCGTCATTCCGTGCTCGCAAAGTGATCTATCAAGACTGAATGATAAATGATGGTGAGAGAATCGTCCGCCTTTGTGCGCGTCAACATATTCAGCAATGATATTTTCTAATTGTGTTACTGTTGGATTAGTTGAGGGGCGGCAGTGCAGACTAGGGTTGTACGGTACTAGTATAGTATCGCGGTACTAATGAATCAAAAACGGTACTATAGTCTGTTTGAAAATTATCGATTCCCCATGGTTTGTTTGGGGGGGGGGGGGGGGTTTGACGGGCATGACGGCGCATCGTCACGTCATGACATTGCTGGTTTTACCAGCAGAGGAGCATGTTCAGCAGTGCACACAGAGTACTTACAAGCAGACACATAGTGTAGACAGAAAAGGGAGAACAGACACATGTTGGCTTAAGAACTAAAGATAAAGGTGAAGTTATAACACTGAAACGCCCTCAGGAAGAGGTGCTTTAAGACGTCCAGCCCTAGTGGGCAGTGTTTTAGCTTCTTCTAAATCACTAATCCTCGCCCAATGGCGAAAAATAATGTAAGTTTCTTACAAGTATCATTATCACTGCAGGACGAGGAATAGCTAAACATGCTTCACTACACACCGTAGCTCACTGGCGTCAAAATGTAAACAAATGCCATTGGTGGATCTACACCTGACATCCACTGTAATGATATCAAGTACAAGAGCGTATCTAGTCGATACTACTATGATTACATCGATATTTTTTATCGTCACTAAATCTTTTTTCCTTTTTTCAAAATGTATATTATGTTTATAAACCCAGGAAATATGTCCCTGGACACATGAGGACTTAAATTATGACCAATGTATGATCCTGTAACTAATTGGTATCGAATCGATACCTAAATCTGTGGTATCATCCAAAACTAATGTAAAGTATCAAACAACAGAAGAATAAGTGAACATTAAGTTTTAACAGAAGTGTAGATAGAACATGTTAAAAGAGAAAGTAAGCAGATATTAACAGTAAATGAACAAGTAGATTAATAATTCATTTTCTACCACTTGTCCTTAATAACGTTGACAAAGTAATAGAATGATAAATGACACAATATGTTACTGCATATGTCAGCAGACTATTTAGGATCATTTGTTTGCTTACTTACTACTAAAAGACAAGTTGTCTAGTATGTTCAGTATTTTATTTAAGGGACAAACTTGCAATAATAAACATATGTTTAATGTACCCTAAGATTTTTTGTTAAAATAAGCCAATAATGCAATTTTTGTGGTCCCCTTTATTTTGAGAAGTACCAAAATACATTTTGGTACCGGTACCAAAATATTGGTATCGGGACAACCCTAGTGCAGACTTTGGCATGTTTTAGAAAGTTTCTTCGCAGTTTACTCCTCTCTCTCCAGACTCGTTTCACTAGGATAGAAAACAAGAGCCGGGCGAAAATACAGGTGGCCAAAAAACGTGTTAAATATAAATACCGATACGAACAGCAGTAGTATATGGCAGTGTTTTTCAACCACTGTGCCGCGGCACACTAGTGTACCGTGAGATACAGCCTGGTGTGCCGTGGGAGATTGTCATTTCACCTATTTGGGTTAAAAATATTTTTTGCAAACCAGTAATTATAATCTGCAGATGTGCCGTTGTTGAGTGTCTGTGCTGTCTAGAGCTCGGCAGCGTAACCGTGTAATACTCTTCCATATCAGTAGATGGCAGCAAGTTGCTAATTGCTTTGTAGATGTCGGGAACATGGTTTGTCATGATCCCAATATGCGGGAGGCAGTGCGCAGGTAAAAAGGTATCCAACGCTCAAACCAAAAATAAACAAAAGGCACGAGCCGCTAAGAAAAGGCATTGAAGCTCAGGGATGGCTATGCAAAATGAAACTAAAACTGAACTGGCTATAATGTAAACAAAAAAACGAATGCTGGACGAAAGCAAAGACTTGCAGCGTGTGGAGCAGACGGCGTCCACAAAGTACATCCGAACATGTCATGACAATCAACAATGTCCCCACAAAGAAGGATATCGGCCGATAAATGCTTTAAAATGTAATATCGGAAATGATCGGTATCGGTTTCAAAATGATCAGTATCGGTTTCAAAAAGTAAAATTTATGACTTTTTAAAACGCCGCTGTGTACACGGACGTAGGGAGAAGTACAGAGCGGCAATAAACCTTAAAGACACTTCCTTTGCGTGCCGGCCCAGTCACATAATATCTACGGCTTTTCACACACACGAGTGAATGCAATGCATACTTGGTCAACAGCCATACAGGTCACACTGAGAGTAGCCGTATAAACAACTTTAACACTGTTACAAATATGCGCCACACTGTGAACCCACACCAAACAAGAATGACAAACACATTTCGGGAGAACATCCGCACCGTAACACAACATAAACACAACAGAACAAATACCCAGAAACCCTTGCAGCACTAACTCTTCCGGGACGCTACAATATACACCCCTGCTACCCCCTACCCCTCCACCTCAACCCCACCCCCCTCCCACCTCAACCTCCTCATGCTCTCTCAGGGAGAGCATGTTCCAAGTTCCAAGCTGCTGTTTTGAGGCATGTTAAAAAAAAGAATGCACTTTGTGACTTCAATAATAAATATGGCAGTGCCATGTTGGCATTTTTTTCCATAACTTGAGTTGATTTATTTTGGAAAACCTTGTTACATTGTTTAATGCATCCAGCGGGGCATCACAACAAAATTAGGCATAATAATGTGTTAATTCCACGACTGTATATATCGGTATCGGTTGATATCGGAATCTGTAATTAAGAGTTGGACAATATCGGAATATCGGATATCGGCAAAAAAGCCATTATCGGACATCTGTAGTGCGGGGAATAGCGCTCAAAGGAAGACATGAAACTGCTACAGGAAAATACCAACAAAACAGGAAAAGCCACCAAAAATAGGAGCACAAGACACTACACACCAAAAACTTCAAAATAAGTCAGGGCGTGATGTGACAGGTCTTGACAGTACACCTACTTTGAGACAAGAGCTATAGTGATGCATGCTTGGTTATGGTTTAAGTCATAACCAACAATTGCGACAACGACTTTTTATTGTCAATATCGGCTGCTGAGCTTCATTTTTTAATGTTTTCTGCTGGTTGTGTGCCTCTGGATTTTTTCAATGAAAAAAATGTGCCTTGGCTCAGAAAAGGTTGAAAAACACCGGTATATGGTATTGTCCCGCACGGCGGGTGACGCTGTTGGACATGAAAGGGGGAAAAAACCGTCACCGCGCTCAAACACATCGATCGTCCTTGTAACCTTTTCCCGTGTGAGCATTCTTGGCAAGACCGTGGCTCACTTCTCTGAAGGGAGCCCTTGAAAGGGACTGCAGCCGTGACACATTAGATTGGCGCGCGGATGACGCAGAAGCGACACGGATGCACACCCTGCAACTTTCAGTCGTCTACAAACGCGCAGGAAATGGAAATGGAAATGGAAAACGCTCGTCGGAACAAATGAAGTGTTAGGTGCACTTTGTTGTCGTTTCGCCACGCATGCAACCAAAATAGAGCAAACGGTCAAGGGAAAAGTCCGTGTGTCTTCCGTTCATTCTGTTTCCAATTATGAAACAACCAATATTCTACAACACAAATACAATTTTGAAACAACATGCTTTTTAACGACGTTTATTCAATGTCAGGTTGTGATGTTGATTTGACCATTGAAATTTGGTCATGTCCCAACCAATATTCTACAACACAAATACCACGTTGAAACATGCTTTTTGACAACGTTTATTCAATGTCAGGTTGTGATGTTGATTTGACCATTGAAATTTGGTAATTTTTCTACCAATATTCTACAACACAAATACAACATTGAAACAACATGCTTTTTGACGACGTTTATTCAATGTCGGGTTGTGACGTTGATTTGACCATTGAAATTTGGTCATTTTTAAACCAACATTGTACAACACAAATACAACATTGAAACAACATGCTTTTTGACGACGTTTATTCAATGTCGGGTTGTGACGTTGATTTGACCATTGAAATTTGGTCATTTCCCAACCAAAATTCTACAACACAAATACAACGTTAAAACAACTTGCTTTTTGACGACGTTGATTCAATGTCAGGTTGTGATGTTGATTTGACCATTGAAATTTGGTCATGTCCCAACCAATATTCTACAACACAAATACCACGTTGAAACATGCTTTTTGACCATGTTTATTCAATGTCAGGTTGTGATGTTGATTTGACCATTGAAATTTGGTAATTTTTCGACCAATATTCTACAACACAAATACAACATTGAAACAACATACTTTTTGACGACGTTTATTCAATGTCGGGTTGTGACATTCATTTGACCATTGAAATTTGGTCATTTTTCAACCAACATTGTACAACACAAATACAACGTTGAAACAACATGCTTTTAGACGTTTATTCAATGTCGGGTTGTGACGTTGATTTGACCATTGAAATTTGGTCATTTCCCAACCAAAATTCTACAACACAAATACAACGTTAAAACAACTTGCTTTTTGACGACGTTGATTCAATGTCAGGTTGTGATGTTGATTTGACCATTGAAATTTGGTCATGTCCCAACCAATATTCTACAACACAAATACAACGTTGAAACAACATACTTTTTGACAACGTTTATTCAATGTCGGGTTGTGACATTCATTTGACCATTGAAATTTGGTCATTTTTCAACCAATATTGTACAACACAAATACAACGTTGAAACAACATACTTTTTGACGACATTTATTCAATGTCGGGTTGTGACGTTGATTTGACCATTGAAATTTGGTCATTTCCCAACCAAAATTCTACAACACAAATACAACGTTGAAACAACATGCTTTTTGACGACGTTGATTCAATGTCAGGTTGTGATGTTGATTTGACCATTGAAATTTGGAATTTTTTCAACCAATATTCTACAACACAAATACAACATTGAAACAACATACTTTTTGACGACATTTATTCAATGTCGGGTTGTGACGTTGATTTGACCATTAAAATTTGGTCATGTCCCAACCAATATTCTACAACACAAATACCACGTTGAAACATGCTTTTTGACAACGTTTATTCAATGTCAGGTTGTGATGTTGATTTGACCATTGAAATTTGGTATTTTTTCAACCAATATTCTACAACACAAATACAACATTGAAACAACATACGTTTTGACAACGTTTATTCAATGTCGGGTTGTGACATTAATTTGACCATTAAAATTTGGTCATTTTTCAACCAATATTGTACAACACTAATACAACGTTGAAACAACATGCTTTTTGACGACGTTTATTCAATGTCGGGTTGTGACGTTGATTTGACCATTGAAATTTGGTCATTTCCCAACCAAAATTCTACAACACAAATACAACGTTGAAACAACATGCTTTTTGACGACGTTGATTCAATGTCAGGATGTGATGTTGATTTGACCATTAAAATTTGGTCATGTCCCAACCAATATTCTACAACACAAATACCACGTTGAAACATGCTTTTTGACAACGTTTATTCAATGTCAGGTTGTGATGTTGATTTGACCATTGAAATTTGGTATTTTTTCAACCAATATTCTACAACACAAATACAACATTGAAACAACATACGTTTTGACAACGTTTATTCAATGTCGGGTTGTGACATTAATTTGACCATTAAAATTTGGTCATTTTTCAACCAATATTGTACAACACTAATACAACGTTGAAACAACATGCTTTTTGACAACGTTTATTCAATGTCGGGTTGTGACGTTGATTTGACCATTAAATTTTGGTCATGTCCCAACCAATATTCTACAACACAAATACCACGTTGAAACAACATGCTTGTTGACAACGTTTATTCAATGTCAGGTTGTGACATTCATTTGACCACTGAAATTTGGTCATTTTTCAACCAATATTGTACAACACTAATACAACGTTGAAACAACTTGCTTTTTACGACGTTGATTCAATGTCAGGTTGTGATGTCGATTTGACCATTGAAATTTGGTCATGTCCCAACCAATATTGTACAACACAAATACCACGTTGAAACAACATGCTTTTTGACAACGTTTATTCAATGTCAGGTTGTGATGTTGATTTGACCATTGAAATTTGGTCATTTCCCAACCAAAATTCTACAACACAAATACAACGTTGAAACAACATGCTTTTTGACGACGTTGATTCAATGTCAGGATGTGATGTTGATTTGACCATTAAAATTTGGTCATGTCCCAACCAATATTCTACAACACAAATACCACGTTGAAACATGCTTTTTGACAACGTTTATTCAATGTCAGGTTGTGATGTTGATTTGACCATTGAAATTTGGTATTTTTTCAACCAATATTCTACAACACAAATACAACATTGAAACAACATACGTTTTGACAACGTTTATTCAATGTCGGGTTGTGACATTAATTTGACCATTAAAATTTGGTCATTTTTCAACCAATATTGTACAACACTAATACAACGTTGAAACAACATGCTTTTTGACAACGTTTATTCAATGTCGGGTTGTGACGTTGATTTGACCATTAAATTTTGGTCATGTCCCAACCAATATTCTACAACACAAATACCACGTTGAAACAACATGCTTGTTGACAACGTTTATTCAATGTCAGGTTGTGACATTCATTTGACCACTGAAATTTGGTCATTTTTCAACCAATATTGTACAACACTAATACAACGTTGAAACAACTTGCTTTTTACGACGTTGATTCAATGTCAGGTTGTGATGTCGATTTGACCATTGAAATTTGGTCATGTCCCAACCAATATTGTACAACACAAATACCACGTTGAAACAACATGCTTTTTGACAACGTTTATTCAATGTCAGGTTGTGATGTTGATTTGACCATTGAAATTTGGTAATTTTTCAACCAATATTCTACAACACAAATACAACATTGAAACAACATACGTTTTACGACGTTTATTCAATGTCGGGTTGTGACATTCATTTGACCATTAAAATTTAGTCATTTTTCAACCAATATTGTACAACACAAATACAACGATCGGGAATTCAAACAACTGCTCGGATTATCCCACACTTCCTCCTTTTTCTACTGTGGATCACGGATTTATATTTTAAACCTCCTCGGATACTTTACCCTCTTGAAAATAAAAATTGAAAATGAGAGTCAAGAACGCGAAATGGACATACACAGTGACTTTTATCTCCACGACAATACATCAGCGAAGCACTTTGGCTTTGGAGCTAACGTGTTAGCATCGTGCTTGACTGGCCATCGAGGCAAAGGGAACATGCCCCTGACTGGAAGGATAGACAGAAAGTCAATAATACTACTATTACTTCTACTATCAGGAGACACTGAACTCAACCCTGGACCTGCAACAACACGGTTAATGTTGTCCCGACTGGCGAAGACTAGCAATGCTACTGCTAGCGTCGCCATCGAAGCTAACTCGGCTACCGGCTCATCTCAGCTCAAGCTCACCTGTGCTCCAGCGATCGGCGGCTCGGCGGAGGACTTCGCCCCGTTCTATCGACACGGTCGGAGGCTCGGCGGCGGCGGTGGAGGACGACCCAGTCATCGGAGAAGGCATCGACTCAGCGGCGGTGAACGACGCAGCGGCGGCGGTGGACGGCGAACCAGTCATCGATGATGGCGGGGAACTGAACGAGATGGCGGGGGTCCACGCGGCTTCTCCCCGGTCCACGACGGTCGAGGACGCGGCATACACTGGATTTAGAGGCGCCTTTACAAAAACATTTTCGTTATTCTCTTTGTCCTCAAAAAAGCCAGCCAAAAGGAAATCCACCCCCAGCAACCCTACCTGGCCTCCCCCTCTCCCCCTCTCCAACTCCGCCCCTCCCCCTCCCTCCCCCTTCACCTGGAGGAAGATGCCTCTCTCTCTCTCTCCTCTCTCTCCCTTCTCTTCTTCAACTTCAACAGCAATAACAACCAAGAACTTTTCTGGTCAGTACCACAACACAGCGGACTCTGATGCTCTTTTTGGTTCCAGTGGACTACACATCATCCACCTTAATGTGAACAGCCTCTCTGGAGCCAAACTCGACCAAATCAGAGAAATGTTCCTCAACACGAAGGTAAAAATTTTGTGTTTCTCTGAAACCAAATTTGATCAAAGTATTTCTGACTCAGAGATAGAAATATAAAACTTTTCGGTCATCAGAAAGGATAGGAATAAACATGGTGGGGGCGTTTGTATGTATATTCACCAAGATATAAAATACATAACTCGGACTGATCTTAACCACAATGACCTGGAATCTGTGTGGGCGGAAATCAAATTTAAAAACGCTAAGCCGGTACTAATAGGGACTGTTTATAGACCCCCTAATCAGAGTGATTTCTATGGGGCTTTGGAAGAATGCTTGGCAGGGACAGACAACGTGGAGAAAATTATAACTGGGGATCTGAACACAGATATTCAACGCAAAGATGCGCCTGTCTTCAGATCCTTCAGCAAGTTTTGTAATCTGCACGGTCTTTCCCAGCTAATAGCGCTACCTACAAGGGTGTGTGATTACACCCAATCAACCATAGATCTCATTCTCACTTCAGACCGGCCTAAAATAAAAAATAGTGGGGTCATGATCTGTGGTCTTAGCGACCACTATCTAACCTTCTGCACCCGCAAAATAGCTAAACCCAAAACCAATGGCCACATAAAGGCCCAATCCAGATCCCTCAAAAAATACTCCAATGACAATTTCAATTTAAAATTAGATGAGTGGGACTGGTCCCCTGTGCTCGCGAGCAACCTGGTCGATGTTGCTTGGGATCGCTTCAAAACGGCATTCCTAAAGATACTAAATGACATGGCTCCCGTGAAAACAGTCAGGATCAAAGCCCGCTCGGACCCATGGATGAATCCGGACCTATTAGCTGCCATTAAAGACAGAGACAGAAAATACTCTGAATACCAAAAATGTAAAACAGAAGTAGATAAACAACCCAATAACATCAACCTCAAATTACTCCTTTCAACTGTCAAAAAGCAATGCAATAAATTAAGAAATAAGTCAACCAACCTGACTAAATCCTTAAAAAAAATTAAATTAACGACAAAATAGAGGAAAACACAAATAAGCCACGTGAGCTCTGGAAAATTCTCAACAACCAGCTTCCTGGTTGCAGCCAGAAACTTAAAACACCAACATCAGCATCAAGGAGGGTGACTCCCTCATTACAGACAAAATGGAGGTAGCTAGCAGACTTAACATCTTTTTCACCATCATAGCCGCAACTCTTGTCAACAAGCTGTCCCACCACTCTGGTCGCTTTGGTGTAGAACACATTAAAGCCTTCTACAGAAAGCTAGGAGTATCCAACGATGATTTCAAATTAGAAATGGTCACAGCTGATGAGGTGTTTAAAAAATTGAGCGCGCTCCACCCTAACAAGGCCACCGGCCTTGATAATATTCCCTCCAGATTCCTCAGGGACTCTGCCTCCATCATTGCCCCGATCATCACGCACATAATAAACCTATCAATTACACAAGGCCAAGTACCAAAAGATTTTAAGATAGCAAGAGTAACTCCCCTCTTTAAAAAATGAAGCAAATTGGAACCTGGCAACTACCGACCTGTTTCTATTCTCAGCTCCATTTCGAAAGTAATGGAGAAAATAGTTTATGAACAGGTCGATAGTTACCTTGCCACTAATAAACTCATGTACAAATTCCAATCCGGCTTCAGAACTAACCACTCCACTGACACATGTCTTCTCTATCTGACCGACCACATCAAACATGAGGTGGACGCGGGCAAATACTGCGGCATGGTCATGCTGGACCTTCAGAAGGCCTTTGACACCGTTAACCATGCTATACTGTTGGATAAGCTCAGAGCAATCGGATTTAACAAAACCTCATGGAGCTGGATGCAATCTTACTTGGAGGGGAGGGAGCAGGTGGTAGAGGTGAACGGCACCGTGTCCCCCCCCCTCTCGGTGAGCTGTGGAGTCCCCCAAGGCAGTATATTGGGACCTTTACTGTTCCTAATATACATAAATGACATGTCATCGGCATGCGACTGTGAATTGTTTTTGTTTGGGGATGACTCTGCCCTGCTGGTATCCGGCAAGGACAAGTCACAGGTGGAGAAAATCCTCAGTGCTGAGCTGTGTAGAACTTGCACCTGGCTCGCTGACAACAAGCTATCCATACACTTGGGTAAAACAGAATCCATCCTGTTTGGGTCCCACATCAACCTTAAGAAAGTCAATGACTTCACCATAAAAGTGGGTGACATTGTTATCACCAGGAAAGATGAGGTCACCTACCTAGGTTCCATTCTAGAGGCTAACCTTTCCTGTGATAAAATGGCAACCAATGTAATCAGAAAGGTTAACCAACGAACAAGATTTCTCTACAGAATCTCCTCTCTGGTCAACAAAAGCACCTTGAGGATTCTGGCGGGAACTCTCGTTCAACCCTTTTTCGATTACGCATGCACCTCCTGGTACCCTTGCACCTCCAAAACCCTCAAATCCAAACTCCAAACATCTCAGAACAAGCTAGTCAGGTTACTTCTAGACCTCCACCCCAGATCCCACCTCACTCCTACCCACTTCTCTAAAGTGGGCTGGCTCAAGGTGGAGGACAGAGTTAAACAACTTGCACTGAGCCTAGTCTATAAAATCCACTACACCTCCCTGATACCGAAGTACATGTCAAACTACTTCCTTAACGTAAATGACCGCCATAACCACAACACCAGGGGGAGCTCCACTAACCACGTTAAACCCAGATTCCGAACTAACAAAGGTCTTAACTCATTCTCTTTCTATGCCACATCAATGTGGAATGCGCTCCCAACAGGTATAAAAGAAAGGGCATCTCTATCCTCCTTCAAAACCGCACTAAAAGTTCACCTCCAGGCAGCTACAACCCTAAACTAACCTCCTCCCCGGATTGCTAATAATCAAATGTAAACAATCAAATGCAGATACTTTTTCTTATGCCTTTTGATCTCTCTCTCTCTCTCTCTCTCTTTCTCTCTCTCTCTCTCTCTCTCTCTCTCTCTCTCTCTCTCTCTCTCTCTCTCTCTCTCGCTCTCTTTCTCTCTCTCTCTATATGTCCACTACTTGCTGTCCATATCCTACCCCCCACCCCCTCCACACCCCTGATTGTAAATAATGTAAATAATTCAATGTGATTATCTTGTGTGATGACTGTATTATGATGATAGTATATATGATAGTATATATCTGTATCATGAATCAATTTAAGTGGACCCCGACTTAAACAAGTTGAAAAACTTATTCGGGTGTTACCATTTAGTGGTCAATTGTACGGAATATGTACTTCACTGTGCAACCTACTAATAAAAGTCTCAATCAATCAATCAATCAAACGTTGAAACAACATGCTTTTTGACGACGTTGATTCAATGTCAGGTTGTGATGTTGATTTGACCATTAAAATTTGGTCATGTCCCAACCAATATTCTACAACACATATACAACATTGAAACAACATACGTTTTGACGACGTTTATTCAATGTCTGGTTGTGACATTCATTTGACCATTGAAATTTGGTCATTTTTCAACCAATATTGTACAACAAAAATACAACGTTGGAACAACATGCTTTTTGACTGCGTTTATTGAATGTCGGTTTGTGACGTTGATTTGACCATTGAAATTTGGTCATTTCCCTACCAAAATTGTACAACGCAAACACAACGTTGAAACAATTGGCTTTTTGACGACGTTGATTCAATGTCAGGTTGTGATGTTGATTTGACCATTGAAATTTGGTCATGTCCCAACCAATATTCTACAACACAAATACCACGTTGAAACATGCTTTTTGACAACGTTTATTCAATGTCAGGTTGTGATGTTGATTTGACCATTGAATTTGGTCATTTGTCGACCAATATTCTACAACACAAATACAACATTGAAACAACATACTTTTTGACGACGTTTATTCAATGTCGGGTTGTGACATTCATTTGACCATTGAAATTTGGTCATTTTTCAACCAATATTGTACAACACAAATACAACGTTGAAACAACATGCTTTTTGACGACGTTTATTCAATGTCGGGTTGTGACGTTGATTTGACCATTGAATTTTGGCCGTTTCCCAATCAAAATTCTACAACGTTGAAACAACTTGCTTTTTGACGACGTTGATTCAATGTCAGGTTGTGATGTCGATTTGACCATTGAAATTTGGTCATGTCCCAACCAATATTCTACAACACCAATACAACGTTGAAACAACATGCTTTTGTCAGGTTGTGACGTTGATTTGACCATTGAAATTTGGTCATGTCCCAACCAACAACGTGGGTCCAACGCTAGACGTCAACGTTGTCTCAATTTCCAAAGCAACTATTTTGCGACGTTGTTTCAAAGTACAAGTATGTATAATCAACGTTGTATCAATGTATTGTGCCTGCTGGGTTATGATGACTAAAGTAGAATACTTATACTCCATTGAAATGATTCCCTTCCTGAATTTAATGATTTTTTGATTGAGGGTTTCACTACTTTCCCCCTGTTTTTTAAAAATACCATAACAAAGTGAATAGCTCTGGATTAGTTCGGCTAATTTACACATAACATCGTAACTCGTAGTAGTTGCTAAAACTATCGCGTGGTGATATCACACGTGGATTAAATGGTATGGTGAACAATACAAAGATGGCTCTAAAATAAACAATCATGTAACTTTTTTGGTTTTTAAAAATCACCGTGACCCAGGGCGACTTAATTTCAAAGGGAATTTTAATTGAAAACTGCGTTGTTTAGAGACTTGGGTTTTATGTGGAAAAGAAGAGGTGTGTGTGTTTGTGTCCAAGAACACTGGTGGTGACTTTGTTGGAGGTGAATATTTTCCATGAAGAAATTCATGGGCTTGTAAACAGCTTGGATCCTGGGAAGCGGAGTTACATCTGGAATGATAACCATCCTGTTCGGAGAAATAGCACGCATTGCGTTTTCATTCTTCGTCTTCTGTTTGCTCCCAGCAAGCGCTTGAGACGCTCTACCGCAACCAGTCTATATTTGCATATTTGGGTTTCAAACAGATGTTGAACACTTTAGCGACCGCTGTGTACAGTATGTGGGTGTTGGAATGGTGTTATTGTTTTGTTTTGTTGTTTGTCTTTGCATGGTGCAATCGTACGTGCGCAATATGTATTATTTATTACAATTTTTTTGTTTTTTGTGTTCTACTTTTGTAGCTGTATGAAGATATGGCGCCGCTGAACTGGCAGCTGGTTGCATCAGCTCTCTGCTCCTTTAATGTCGTTGTGTTCTCTGATATTTGCCTCTTTCATGTTTTTTTTAACCTATTTTTTTTGTAGACTTTTTGTATATGCACTATAACCAGTAGTCAGCTGGAGGCGTGTCTTAATGGAATTAAACAATGGATGTCCGCTAACTTTTTGCAACTCAACGCTAAGAAAACGGAAATGCTGATTATCGGTCCTGCTAGACACCGACACCTATTTGATAATACCACCTTAACATCTGACAACCAAACAACTACACAAGGCAACTCGGTAAAGAATCTGGGTAATATTTTCGACCCAACTCTCTCGTTTGAGTCACACATTAAGAGTGTTACTAAAACGGCCTTCTTTCATCTCCGTAATGTCGCTAAAATTTGTTCCATTTTGTCCACTAGCGACGCTGAGATCATTATTCAAGCGTTTGTTACGTCTCGTCTCGATTACTGTAACGTATTATTTTCGAGTCTCCCTATGTCTAGCACAGTGGTTCTTAACCTTGTTGGAGGTACCGAACCCCACCAGTTTCATATGTGCATCCACCGAACCCTTCTATAGTGGAAAAATAGTATGTTTTGGGTTTTTTAAAATTCAAGACAAAGTTACATGTTTTTTTTACTGGTGCACAAAATGAACCGTGCATGAACATCACCTTGTTCAAAGAACAAAACCAACACAGTGCATGAACTCACAACAAATTACACACCTGCAAATTAGATGGAAAATTAGAGGGAACATTCTTTGGGGGTATCCATACTAACGCCGATAGGGAGAAGTTTTTATTTACACGATGAGTCGGGTGTGTCTTGACCTCCGCGGCGGAGGCCCCGCCGAACCCCTGAGGCTGACTCCCCGAACCCCTAGGGTTCGATCGAACCCAGGTTAAGAACCACTGGTCTAGCGTTAAAAGATTACAGTTGGTACAAAATGCGTCTGCTAGACTTTTGACAAGAACAAGAACGTTTGATCATATTACACCTAAACTGTATATACCTTTATATACCTATATACCAGGGGTCACCAACGCGGTGCCCACGGGCACCAGGTAGCCCGTAAGGACCAGATGAGTAGCCCGCTGGCCTGTTCTAAAATTAGCTCAAATAGCAGCACTTACCAGTGAGCTGCCTCTATTTTTTAAATTTGATTTATTTACTAGCAAGCTGGTCTCGCTTTGCCCGACATTTTTAATTCTAAGAGAGACAAAACTCAAATAGAATTTGAAAATCCAAGAAAATATTTTAAAGACTTGGTCTTCACTTGTTTAAATAAATTCATTAATTTTTCTACTTTGCTTCTTATAACTTTCAGAAAGACAATTTTAGAGAAAAAATACAACCTTAAAAATGATTTTAGGATTTTTAAACACATATACCTTTTTACCTTTTAAATTCCTTCCTCTTCTTTCCTGACAATTTAAATCAATGTTCATGTAAAAAAAAATTTTTTTTATTGTAAACAATAATAAATACATTTTAATTTAATTCTTCATTTTAGCTTCTGTTTTTTCGACGAAGAATATTTGTGAAATATTTCTTCAAACTTATGATTAAAATTCAAAAAAAATATTCTGGCAAATCTAGAAAATCGGTAGAATCAAATTTAAATCTTATTTCAAAGTCTTTTGAATTTCTTTTAAAATTTTTGTTCTGGAAAATCTAGAAGAAATAAGGATTTGTCTTTGTTAGAAATATAGCTTGGTCCAATTTGTTGTATATTCTGACAAAGTGTAAATTGGATTTTAACCTATTTAAAACATGTCATCAAAATTCTAAAATTAATCTTAATCGGGAAAAATTACTAATGATGTTCCATGAATTCTTTTTTTACCGGGTAATTTTTTCAAAAAGATTCGAATTAGCTAGTTTTTCTCTTCTTTTTTTCGGTTGAATTTTGAATTTTAAAGAGTCAAATTTGAAGATAAACTATGTTTCAAAATTTAATTGTCATTTTTTTCATGTTTTCTCCTCTTTTAAACCGTTCAATTAAGTGTATCATTAATTATTAATAATAACATAGAGTTAAAGGTAAATTGAGCAAATTGGCTATTTCTGGCAATTTATTTAAGTGTGTATCAAACTGGTAGCCCTTCGCATTAATCAGTACCCAAGAAGTAGCTCTTGGTTTCAAAAAGGTTGGTGACCCCTGCTATATACATATACCTATACTGTATATACCTTTATATACATATACTGGCTCACCTGCATTGGCTTCCTGTGCACTTAAGATGTGACTTTAAGGTTTTACTACTTATGTATAAAATACTACACGGTCTAGCTCCATCCTATCTTGCTGATTGTATCGTACCATTTGTCCCGGCAAGAAATCTGCTTTCAAAGAACTCCGGCTTATTAGTGATTCTCAGAGCCTATAAAAAAGTCTGCGGGCTATAGAGCGTTTTCTATTCGGGCTCCAGTACTCTGGAATGCCCTCCTGGTAACAGTTAGAGATGCAGAAGCATGTAAGTCCCATCTTAAAACTCATTTGTATACTCTAGCCTTTAAATAGACCCCCCTTTTAGACCAGTTGATCTGCCGTTTCTTTTCTGCTCTGCCCCCCTCTCCTTCGTGGAGAAGGGGGCAGAGGTTCGGTGGCCATGGATGAAGCGCTGGCTGTCCAGGATCGGGATCCAGGGTGGACCACTCGTTTGTGCATCGGTTGGGAACGTCTCTGCGCTGCTGACCCGTCTCCGCTCGGGATGGTCTCCTGCTGGCCCCACTAAGGACTGGACTCTCACTATTATGTTAGATCCATACTTGCCAACCCTTCCGATTTTCCCGGGAGACTCCCGAATTTCAGTGTCACTCCCGAAAATCTCCCGGGGCAACCATTCTCCCGAATTTCTCCCGATTTCCACCCAAGCAACAATATTGGGGCACACAATCATTTAGCGTCCTCTACAACCTGTCGCCACGTCCGCTTTTCCTCCGTACAAACAGCGTGCCGGCCCAGTCACATGATATATGCCGTTTTTACACACACAAGTGAATGCAATGCATACTTGATCAACAGCCATACAGGTCACACTAAGGGTGGCCGTATAAACAACTTTAACACTGTTACAAATATGCGCCACACTGTGAACCCACACCAAACAAGAATGACAAACACATTTCGGGAGAACATCCGCACCGTAACACAACATAAACACAACAGAACAAATACCCAGAACCCTTTGCAGCACTAACATTTCCGGGACGCTACAATACGTACTCCCGCTACCACCAAACCCCACCCTCCTAACCCCGCCCACCTCAACACCACCAAAACTTGCCAAGGAACATCCATCCATCCATCCATTTTCTACCGCTTGTCCCTTTTGGGGTCGCAAAGGGTGCTGGAGCCTATCTCAGCTGCATTCAAACAAAAAAAAACTGGAGCTGAAGTCCCAGAGACGTTTCTTAGGCGCAAAAACTATGACTAAAGTGGTGAAGCTGTATTTTCATTTGCACTTAAATTTTTTTGACAGTTTAGTTAAGAAACATATATATTATTATCAATTTTGTTCAAATTTATTTTAACACTACGTCCCTTCTTTTGCAATATTTTTTTAACTATTATTTATTTTTGTGACCTAAACCTTGATAATATTTTTTGGGATTAACACGTTGTTTCATATCATTTGACAAGGTTTATCCTGTTAAACTGTAAGTAGGCTAGGTATAATAATTGAATACAATTAGATGAAGAGCAAGATTACTAATTAAGTGTTAATATTTGAGTAGGCTCCGGGCCCCTCTGTAGTGGAAAAGTTGGACCCTTGAGGTCAAAAAGGTTGAGAACCTCTGCTGTAGTAGATTGTATACACAGTTGTGGGCAAACGTTTAAATACACAACATATTGCCGGGTATTGTGGCCAAACAGCTCAATTTGTGTTTCATGTGACATCACATGGACAAAGATAAGACCTTCTGGAGGAAAGTTCTGTGGTCAGATGAAACAAAAATTTAGCTGTATGACCACAATACCCAGCAATATGTTTGGAGGATAAAAAGTGAGGCCGTTAATCCCAGGAACACCATGCCTACTGTCAAGCATGGTGGTGGTAATATTATGCTCTGGGCCTGTTTTGCTGCCAATGGAAGTGGTGCTTTACAGAGAGTAAATGGGACAATGAAAAAGGAGGATTACCTCCAAATTCTTCAGGACAATCTAAAATCATCAGCCCGAAGGTTGGGTCTTGGGCGCAGTTGGGTGTTCCAACAGGACAATGACCCCAAACACACGTCAAAAGTGGTAAAGGAATGGCTAGATCAGGCTAGAATTAAGGTTTTAGAATGGCCTTCCCAAAGTCTTGACAATGCTGAAGAAACAAGTCCATGTCAGAAAACCAACACATTTAGCTGAACTGCACCAATTTTGTCAAGAGGAGTGCTCAAAAATTCAAGCAGAAGCTTGCTAGAAGCTTGTGGATGGCTACCAAAAGTGCCTTATTGCAGTGAAACTTGCCAAGGGACATGTAACCAAATATTAACATTGCTGTATGTATACTTTTGACCCAGCAGATTTGGTCACATTTTCAGTAGACCCATAATAAATTCATAAAAGAACCAAACTTCATGAATGTTTTTTTGTGACCAACAAGTATGTGCTCCAATCACTCTGTCACAAAAAAAAAAAAAGAGCTGTAGAAAGTATTGGAAAGTCAAGACAGCCATGACATTATGTTCTTTACAAGTGTATGTAAACTTTTGACCGCGACTGTATAAACTGAGTACTTTTACTGCCTTTGCAAAGGTGATTTGACTTTGTCGTTCTGTACGACACGTCCACAATCCACGTGTGTGTGTGTGTGCACCTGCGTGAAGATGAGTCTTGGCGAAACCACCTGATGTCGACTTTACGGGGCATGTTTGTAAACTTGGAAAGACCACCTGTGAGCAGCCAGACAGCTGCCGTGGTGCCAACCACGTGTGTGCTGAGTCACAACACCGTTGCTCCATTAGAACGCCCCCTCCGGCTCCTCACAAAGGGATGCTTGCATCAGCAGGCGTACCAGCGCCCGCGTCACTCCTCCCCAGCACGCCTTTTGTGTCAACTGCAAGTCAAGTAAACGTCGAAGAACACTGAGTCATAATACAGACTGAAAACAAGTCCCAGTGATTACCGATCCCAGTGAATATTTTCATACATTTTTCTTTCTTTTTTTCCCCGCTTTATTGGGTGCAAAAGTCTGGCAGTCATTTTCTGTTCCCCAATTGCCACGTGTGTGGTGCCAGAGATCTTAAAGTCAACCTGGCTATTAGGAATTTGAGGCCTGCTGTTATTCCTCGTAGAGCCACTCGTAAGCACTTCATTTGTGCGCTGGAACGCTTGCAGATCAAATGATAGCAAGTCCTTAAAAACAGCTGAGCACTTCTGTCATACAGACGACTTAACGAGCATTTTTTTTTTCAGGAGATCCTTAAAAACAGCAGTGTTCCTGTCATATAGGGCAGTGGTCCCCAACCTTTTTGTAGCTGCGGACCGGTCAACGCTTGAAAATTTGTCCCACGGACCGGGGGGGGGGGGGATTATTATTATTATTATTATTATTTTAATTTTTTTTCATAAAGAAATACAATCATGTGTGCTTACGGACTGTATCCCTGCAGACTGTATTGCTCTATATTGATATATAATGTATATATTGTGTTTTTTATGTTGATCTAATATAAAAAAAATGTTGTTGTTTTTTTTTTAATTTCTTGTGCGGCCCGGTAACAATCGGTCTACGGCCCGGTGGTTGGGGACCACTGATATAGGGGATCTTTGACTAGTTTCCTTAAAACAGCAGAGCACTCCTGTCATATAAATAAACGTTAACTAGTGTTTTTCTTTAGATCCTTAAAACAGCTATGTTCCTGTCATGTAGGGCAATGGTCCCCAACCACCGGGCCACGGCCCGGTACAGGTCTGCACAAGAAATAAAATAAAAAATAAAAAATATATATACACTACCGTTCAAAAGTTTGGGGTCACCCAAACAATTTTGTGGAATAGCCTTCATTTCTAAGAACAAGAATAGACTGTCGAGTTTCAGATGAAAGTTCTCTTTTTCTGGACATTTTGAGCGTTTAATTGACCCCACAAATGTGATGCTCCAGAAACTCAATCTGCTCAAAGGAAGGTCAGTTGTGTAGCTTCTGTAACGAGCTAAACTGTTTTCAGATGTGTGAACATGATTGCACAAGGGTTTTCTAATCATCAATTAGCCTTCTGAGCCAATGAGCAAACACATTGTACCATTAGAACACTGGAGTGATAGTTGCTGGAAATGGGCCTCTATACACCTATGTAGATATTGCACCAAAAATCAGACATTTGCAGCTAGAATAGTCATTTATCACATTAGCAATGTATAGAGTGTATTTCTTTAAAGTTAAGACGAGTTTAAAGTTATCTTCATTGAAAAGTACAGTGCTTTTCCTTCAAAAATAAGGACGTTTCAATGTGACCCCAAACTTTTGAACGGTAGTGTATATTTTTTTTTATTAAATCAACATAAAAAACACAAGATACACTTACAATTAGTGCACCAACCCAAAAAAACCTCCCTCCCCCATTTACACTCATTCACACTCATTCGCACAAAAGGGTTGTTTCTTTCTGTTATTAATATTTCTGGTTCCTACATTATGTATCAATATAGATCAATACAGTCTGCAGGGATACAGTCCGTAAGCACGCATGATTGTATTTTTTTATGACAAAAAAACAACCAAAAAAAATACCATTTTCAATGAATAAAATGGCTCAGAAAAGGTTGAAAAACACTGTTATAGAGGATCTTTAACTAATGTTTTTTCATGAGATCTTAAAAAAAAAAAAGTCAAGTGTTTCCGTCATATAAAGGTTATTTTTCTGGATATTTTCAAAAACAACAGAGCACTCTTGTTATATGGAGGATCTTCTAACTGAGCTGGACATTGCATATTTATTTCGAACTATATACGCTATTGTTCGAAAAACAATAGCGTATATTTACAATAATGTTAGGCTGTAAAAAAAATTCCAAATGAGAACAACAAAGAAGTTTTGTGCGGGCTACTGTAAGAGCCAATGTAATTTGGGCTGATTTCCTAGTGGTTCCACTGTAGTCATCTAAGACAGTGGTCCCCAACCTTTTTGTAGCTGGGGACCGGTCAACGCTTGAAAATTTGTCCCACGGACCGGGGGGGATTTTTTTTTTTTTTTCCCCATAAAGAAATACAATCATGTGTGCTTTCGCACTGTATCCCTGCAGACTGTATTGATCTATATTGACATACACATACACAATATGTATAAATCGTGTTTTTATGTTGATTTAATTAAAAAAATTAAAAAAAATAAAAAATAAAAAATAAAGTTTTTTTTTTTATTTCTTGCGCAGCCCGGTCCAATCGGTCTGCGGACCGGTATCGAGCCGCGGCCCGGTGGTTGGGGACCACTGATCTAAGACAGTGTTTTTCAACCACTGTGCCTAGTGTGCCGTGAGATACAGTCTGGTGTGCCGTGGGAGATTATGTAATTCCACCTAATTGGGTTAAAAATATTTTTTGCAAACCAGTAATTAGAATCCGCAAATAATGTGCCGTTGTTGAGTGTCTGTACTGTCTTGAGCTCGGCAGAGTAACCGTGTAATACTCTTCCATATCAGTAGGTGGCAGCAGGTAGCTAATTGCTTTGTAGACGTCGGGAACGACGACGATGGTTTGCAAGTAAAAAGGTATCTAACGCTTAAACCAAAACTAAACAAAAGGTGAGTGCCCCTAAGAAAAGGCATGGACGCGTAGGGATGGCTATGCAAAACTAAAACTGAACTGGCTGCAAACGAAACAAAAACAGAATGCTGGACGACAGCAAAGACTTACAGCGTGTGGAGCAGACGGCGTCCACAAAGTACATCCGTACATGACATGACAATCAACAACAAAATAGGAGCGCAAGACAAGAACTAAAACACTACACACAGGGGAGCACCCAAAAACTCCAAATAAGTCACGACATGATGTGACAGGTCGTGACAGTACTTTGAAACAAGAGCTATAGAGATGCATGGTTGGTTATAGTTTAAATTCATATCCAACAATTGCGAGGGTGACTTTTTATTGCCAATATCGGCTGCTGAGTTTCATTGTTTAATGTTTTCTGCTGGTGGTGTGCCTCCGGGATGTTTCAATGAAAAAAATGTGCCTTGGCTCAGAAAAGGCTGAAAAACACCGACCTAAGAAATATTGATAAGTGAACATAGTCTTGAACCGTTGGCCACTCCAGCCATCGAATCTTTAATACCTATTATTTACAACTCAAACGGGAAGTTGGGCAGCTTCCTGTTCACTTGACCTCATTTCCTCCCGTTGCCATAACTGTATTGTTTATCCTGTGTTTTTCCCCCCGTGCACCCTGTTCACACGTGCGTTCACACAAGCATCTGAGGTGCCTCTGCAGGATGCTGTCTATCCAGCATGAACACTTCAAACGACTCGCCTCCGTCTACCTCAATGACTCTTCCTACACCCCCAGCCCCGCCCTTCCCTCTTTTTTTTTTTTGCCTTCAACATGCTTCTCATGTGTTTGGGAAAACAGCTCAATCCTCACTTAGTCATTCTGGGATTCATCAGCATCCCAGAGACTCCTGACCTCAGTCTTCCCAGGATGAGCAGCTGCTACTCTGTGCTCGTTGGAAACACGATCTTTGCGCACGTATTATTAGCCGTATCGCCTGTTTACTCGGTGCTGAAAAGTGAACCCTTGTACGCCGAGCGGTCAGGGTCCCCGGTGACCGTGAGGCGCTTTAAAAAGGGCGGAGGATTCCCTTGTAGATGGAAGATAACAAAGGCTCGCATCCACAGTTGCGCAGGCAGGGGAGTGAAGAGGAGGCTCGATATCCCCAAGAAACCGGAGAAGACAGTACAACATTTTGTCTTCTGAAATGTTCAAAACTTTGTATCAGTGACCGGATCATTGGCGCAGTCCAATTTGCTTTATCCATTTGTGTAAACGAGCCACAAACCTCTGCTTATCCTTTTATAAACAAAGGAAATAACATGTTAGTTCCGGGGACGGCCTGGCGCGGTTGGGAGAGTGGCCGTGCCAGCAACCTGAGGGTTCCTGGTTCAATCCCCACCTTCTACCAACCTTGTCACGTCCATTGTGTCCTTAAAGGCCTACTGAAATGAAATTATTTTATTTAAACGGGGATAGCAAATCTATTTTATGTGTCATACTTGATCATTTCGCGATATTGCCATATTTTTGCTGAAAGGATTTAGTAGAGAACATCGACGATAAAGTTCGCAACTTTTGGTCGCTGATAAAAAAAAAGCCTTGCCTGTACCGGATGTAGCGTGACGTCGCAGGTTGAAAGGCTCCTCACATCTGCACATTGTTTACACCAGCAGCGAGAGCGATTCGGACAGAGAAAGCGACGATTACCCCATTAATTTGAGCGAGGATGAAAGATTTGTGGATGAGGAAAGTGAGAGTGAAGGATTAGAATGCAGTGCAGGACGCCAGGGTGTATCTTTTTTCGCTCTGACCGTAACTTAGGTACAAGCTGGCTCATTGCATTTCACACTTTCTCCTTTTTCTATTGTGGATCACGGATTTGTATTTTAAACCACCTCTGATACTATATCCTCTTGAAAATGAGAGTCTAATAAGACTAAATCACAGCCAAGAAGAGTAACTTGTGGGGTTCCACAAGGCCCTGTATTGGGACCTAAGTTATTTATACTTTATTTAAATATTTGTTCAGTATCTAATACATTGAAATGTATTGTTTGAAAATGATACAAATGTACATTGTTCAGGAGACGACTTGAAGGAAGTATTGAGGGTAATAGAGGTTGAGTTGCTTCAGCTAAAAAAATGGTTTGATATTAATAAGTTATCATTAAATGATAAGAAAACTACATTTATGGTGTTTAGTGGTGCAAGGACAAATAGTGAAGCAAAATTGAAATTAAATCAAGTGGAAATTGATAGAGTATATGAAACTAAGTTCTTGGGAATAATAATTGATCATAAATTATGTTGGAAACCGCATATTGAATATGTAAAGGGAAACATATCCAAATCCATTGCTATTCTTTATGAAGTAAGACACATGCTGAATAAGAAATGTCTGCATATGTTATATTATACTTTTATTAGTCCATATCTAACATATTGTGTTGAAGTTTGGGGAAATGTTTATAAAATAAACATAGACCCAATAATTTAAAAAAAAAGGGTCATTAGAATAATACACAAAGCATGCTATTATGAACCTACCAATCCATTATTTATAAGTTCTAATGTGTTAAAATGTTCAGATATTGTGTTTTTAAAAACAATGGAAATTGTGTTTCGAGTAAAGAACAACAGCCTTCCAGCTTGTATTCTTAGATTATTTAAATTAAGAAGAGAAAACTATAATTTACGGGGATATCGATTTTTGAAATATGTAAAGTAAGAACGAATATAAAATACAAATGTATTTCAGTTTTAGTAGTTAAATGGCGGAACAAGCTCAGTGATGAGTTGAAGACATGTAGTTCTTTGTTAAGGTTTACGAAAGCCTTGAAAGGTGAAATAATGGAAAATTATAAAATATAGCAACGGTTACTTTCATCTCATTGATTTTTTTGAACGTTGATGTTCCAGGCAATCTAATTTTCAGTGAATGTATAGGATAGGCAAATATAAGCCTTGGCTTCAGCCTATTCCTTTTTTGGTCATTCTTTTTCTTTTTGTGTGTAAATGTGTATGATTGTTAATATGCATAATCTGTGCTGTTAAATTGATCACACAAAACGGTTGATTATATGACCGAAATAAACTAATTTCATTCATTCATTCATTCATACCTACCACTAGGGATGGTATTTGTTGGTCCAGGAAGACCGTTAAAATTATGGCCTAATGATACGACTATCGGTATTTATACGTATAGATAAGCTGTCACATTTTGTTGAAGTGCCGCTGCTACGCATAAAAAAATAAAAGGGTAGATGATTATCAGCTTGGAAAAAATCACAAATAAGGAAGCAACACCACACAAATGTTTGTAACGCAACAACATTTCCTCCTCAAAGGTCTCTTGAAGTCACGCACACAAATAAGAGTTAGTGTCAGTTTGGAGTGAACGTGCTTTACTCACGACCGCCGCAACGACTCTTCATCCACCGTCGTCCTATAGCGATCCACTAACCCAGTGGTTTTCGACCTTTTTTGAGCCAAGGCATATTTTTTGCATTGAAAAAATCCAGAGGCACACCACCAAAAGAAATCATTTTAAAAAAACAATTAAAAAAAACAACGTCAGTTTACAGTAAAGAGTCATTGTCGCAATTGTTGGATATGACTTTAAACCATACCCAAGCATGCATCAACATAGCTCTTGTCTCAAAGTAGGTGTACTGTCACCACCTGTCACATCACGCCGTGACTTATTATGAGTTTTTTGCTGTTTTCCCGTATGTAGTGTTTTAGTTCTTGTCCTGCGCTCCTATTTTGGTGTGTTTTTGTCTTTTTTTGGTATTTTCCTGTAGCAGTTTCATGTCTTCCTTTGAGCGATATTTCCCACATCTACTTTGTTTTGGCAATCAAGAACATTTCAGTTGTTTTTATCTTTCTTTGTGGGGACATTGTTGATTGTCATGTTCGGAAGTACATTGCGGACGCCGTCTTTGCTCCACAGTAAGTCTTTGCTGTCGTCCAGCATTCTGTTTTTGTTTACTTTGTAGCCAGTTCAGTTTTAGTTTTGTTCTGCATAGCCTTCCCTAAGCTTCAATGCCTTTTCTTAGGGTCACTCACCTTTTGTTTACTTTTGGTTTGAGCATTAGACAACTTTTTATCTGCACGCTGCCTCCCTCTGTTTCTGACATCTACAAAGCAATTACCGTATTTTTCGGAGTATAAGTCACACCGGAGTATAAGTCGCACCTGCCGAAAATGCATAATGAAGGAAAAAAACATATATAAATCGCACTGGAGACCGGCCAAACTATGAAAAAAACTGTGACTTATAGTCCGAAAAATACGGTAGCTACCGACTGCCACCTACTGATATGGAAGAGTATTACACGGTTACTCTGCCGAGCTCTAGACCGCTCCGACACTCAACAACAACACATATTTTGCAGACTATAATTACTGGTTTGCAAAAATTACTTTGAACCCAAATAGGAGAAACTAGATAATCTTCCACGGCACACCAGACTGTATCTCACGGCACACTAGTGGTTGAAAAACACTGCACCAACCCAAAGGCCAATATTCATCCACATTGGTAAAAAAATTACCATAAAAACTACGGCAAGCAAATAGCGACAGTAAAACACTGTAAAATCAAAAATAGTTTATTACAGCAGCAAATGCAGTGGATTCCTGCAAACCAAGAAAAAGTAGATAATCTAAACGACTATGGTTATAAAATGTAGAAAACACACAACTTTAATGTGAAAATGAATTTACAAATGTCACAAGCATGCACATTTACAGTATCATTCTGTCTAAATTAAATATTTTGCAGATTGTACATTTGAATTTACAGCATACTTTAAGGGGTTTGTGTTTAAGCATTAGCCTAATTAACTCCTGGCTGACATGTTTTTTGTGGCAAGCGGTTTCAGACATTGAGGGGTTATGTCCATGTGCTTCTTTGCAAACCATCGAAATGAACCACGCCGTGTGTTTAAGTGTGCTGGAACTGCTCTCAAGCAGCTATTTAACAGATACCGAGCATGTGCTCATTTTTAATCGCTCACTTGAAGGAAGGCCGTGTTGCGAGTTGTCCGGTGAAAGGTTGTACGAATACTTTTCAAGTTAAAATCCTCATGTACCGCTCACATGTCTTGGAAACACCGGCATTGTGCAGATACGAGTATTGGTGACAGGGAAGAGCAGTGGTTAATGCTCGTGCCTCACAGTGAGGAGGTTCTGGGTTCGATTCCCGGACTAGGAGTGTGGAGTTTGCATTTCTCACCGTGACCGCGTGGGTGCTTGCCAATACTCTGTTTTTTTCAAAGACATGCACCTGGGGATCGGCAACACTAAAATGGACCTTAATTTGTTTTACAGTGAATTCCTGGCAACCACAGCTGCCTGTATTTTACCGTTTTTTTGGTAATAGGTTTAACAATATTGGATTTTTTTTTTTTCATAGTAATTTACCGTAAGAATAAACAGTTATCAACTGTGAAATTAACATGAACATCAGTATACCGACTGTTTTTTTTTACGGTGATTTCCTGACAACCAAAGCCTGTAAATTACTGTAAATTGTACGTATTTGTTTTTACAGTGCACTCAAAAAAGTGACAAATTGAAATAATCGCCAAATTGCCAAATACGTTTGTGTGCAGCATAAACACAAACGACCGATACTACACTATACTTAAACACAATGAATTTTAACAATGACAAAATCTACCGTACTTTCCGGACTAAAGAGCACAGGTATATAAGCCGCACCCACCAAATTTTAGAAGAAAAAAATATTTTCCATATATTAACCGCACCGGAGATATATATACGTTGTGAAATGAGTTATTTACACAGAACGATTTTGTAAATATTTATTTACACGGTGACGTCCTGGTGGATTTACTGAATAATTTGTGAAACTGAAACCTTGCAAAAAGAATGCCACAAAGTAAAACGTCTGCTAGGACAAACCAAACAGTCCAGTTGTGAACTATTGAATGTCCTGAGAAAGCCTGAAAGCCATTGAGAGTTGATAACGCTAACAGACACTTGTAAACGTGTTAGCATATTAGCTAATGCTCACGACGCTAGCTTAATTTTATTACGATAGCACTTAGAAATATGCAGGAAAACACAACATGCATCGCACATGGGAAGGTTTAGTAAGTATGAATTGTTTTAGTTATATTGTAAAACGTGCAAACGTTGCTCGGACTGACGAATGAAGTATCCATACGAGTAGAAACGCTATAGATGATTAGAAGACAGAACGGCCGTTGTACTTCCAGTTCAAAGCTTTAAACAACAGGAAACACTGTATGCATTTAGTCCAAATAATGGCGGCATAGCACAAACAATAACGCAATATTTCAGTGTCTTTGCTTGTGTTTTATGAAAACTATTTGCATTATGGCTGTCAGCAAAGAAGAATCCAATAATTAGCCGCGCCATTAAAAGTAGCGGCCTTTAGTCCAGAATTGACGGTAATCCTGCCTTCCAACCATCAGAACTGAGACAGGAGAAGCAGCGGACGACCAAATCAGAGCAACAAACCAATAAAACGATGTCCTACCTTGCGAGTCAGTCTGCAGTGTGCAGCCAGCAAATGTCCAAACGACAACATTTATCCATGAAAAAAATAAGACGCTGCAGATACCACACTTGACGCGTTTCAGCTTGTTCTGTCTGCTTCTGACTCGCCAAACTGGTCAGTCTCGCATTACCTTTTGCCAAAATCACCAGAATGATTCCCAAGCGTGGCGCACGCTGCTGCTCACTGCTCCCCTCACCTCCCAGGGGGTGAACACGGGAATGGGTCAAATGCAGAGGACACATTTCAACACACCCAGTGTGTGTGTGACAATCATTGGAACTTTAACTTTAACGTTAACGCTTGTTGTCAACTATGACTTCTGCGGTCCGTCACTCAAATACGTCCGTGTGTAACATAAACAGTGACTTCCCAAGTCCTATTGTTACATGATGGAGACAGTGTTGCCAGATGTCACGGGAGAAACAAGCAGGGGGATTTTTTTTTTTTTTAAAGCTGCATTTCAAATATTCATCCATCCATCCATTTCCTACCGCTTGTCCCTTTCGGGGTTGCGGGGGCTGCTGGAGCCTATCTCAGCTGCAATCGGGCGGAATTTCCATGTTTCGTTCAGGTGTTGGGCTAGGTTATGATATCAATTATATACCGCGATGGACACATAATCGATATAAAGAAATGCGTTCGATAGAACATTCAAAAATTGTTTTTTTCTCTTTTGTCGAAATAAACCGGGAATTGGTTGCGTGAACAAAGGCACTCGCTCTCTGGTAACCGAGCAAGGCAGGAAGTGATCACTGATCAGTGGGTGTGACATGTTAACAGCCAATCAGATAACAGTATCAACTATCAAATTTGGTTGCGCCATCTTGTTATTCTGCGGTTGAGGCTTTGCATGGCGTGAGAAGAGAAAGTAAAAATGTAGGAATTGTGGATAAAAGAGGAAAAGTTACTTGGACAGTATGGCAGTTTTTTGGATTTTTTTCAAAGGGACCGTAGTCAGACCAATGTGGTCTGTAAATGATGCAAAGCGCTCGTCCACACCAAGACCGGTGATACCCCACCACCTTTGCTGTGGTCACCCTTTAGAGCACAGCTGGCACTTAACCTACAGAAAATAGTTCATTATTTTTAGGTTTTTCTTTGTTTACATTTTCACACTTTGCACTATTGTGTTACACTTTATTAAGCATTTCTTACATATTCCTTATTTTCGCACCTTCATTTTAAGAGCTTATTGTTAAGTGTTCAATGTGATTTTAATATGTTGTTTACATTGAGTGTTTCCCATGCTTGTGTTGACATTTCCTTTCCTTTCTGCCTTGATAGATAGATTATACTCTGGGGAAGGTTACAATTGATATAACATATGTTTTTCTCCTGATCCTTATTTTCCATAGGTCATAAAACATCAATAGTTATTGATATCGATCGATATAACACACTTATATTGCGATACAGTTTTCAGCAATGACGATGATAACCCACACTCTAGAGCAGGGGTGTCCAAACTTGTTGACCTGGGGGACGCATTGAGGTTAAAAAAAATTGGCCGGAGCCAAAATGTGTGTGTGTGTGTGTGTGTGTGTGTGTGTGTGTGTGTGTGTGTGTGTGTGTGTGTGTGTGTGTGTGTGTGTGTGTGTGTGTGTGTGTGTGTGTGTATACAGTATGTGTACAGGATGTGTATATACAGTCACGATCAAAAGTTTACATACACTTGTAAAGAACATAATGTCATGGCTGTCTTGAGTTTCCAATCATTTCTACAACTCTTATTTTTTTGTGATAGAGTGATTGGAGTACATACTTGTTGGTCACAAAAAACATTCATGAAGTTTGGTTCTTTTATGAATTTATTATGGGTCTACTGAAAATGTGAGTAAATCTGCTGGGTCAAAAGTATACATACAGCAATGTTAATATTTGGTGACATGTCCCTTGGCAAGTTTCACTGCAATAAGGCGCTTTTGGTAGCCATCCACAAGCTTCTGCTTGAATTTTTGACCACTCCTCTTGACAAAATTGGTGCAGTTCAGCTAAATTTGTTGGTTTTCCTGACATGCACTTGTTTCTTCAGCATTGTCCACACGTTTAAATCAGGACTTTGGGAAGGCCATTCTAAAACCTTAATTCTAGCCTGATTTAGCCATTCCTTTACCACTTTTGACGTGTGTTTGAGGTCATTGTCCTGTTGGAACACCCAACTGCGCCCAAGACCCAACCTCCGGGCTGATGATTTTAGGTTTTCCTGAAGAATTTGGAGCTAATCCTCCTTTTTCATTGTCCCATTTAAAGCACCAGTTCCATTGGCAGCAAAACAGGCCCACAGCATAATACTACCACCACCATACTTGACGGTAGGGATGATGTTCCTGGGATTAAAGGCCTCACCTTTTGTCCTCCAAACATATTGCTGGGTATTGTGTCCAAACAGGTAAATTTTTGTTTCATCTGACCACAGAAATTTCCTCCAGAAGGTCTTATCTTTGTCCATGTGATGTCATAAAATTATATATATATATATATATATATATATATATATATATATATATATATATATATATATATATATATATATATATATATATATATATATATATTACATACATATATGTATGTATACATTTGTATATATATTATATATGCATATATTTATGTGTGTGTATGTCTATATATGTATGATGTTTATGTGTACATAATCTATTAAAATAATGGATGTATGATTATAAAATTGGATATTAAGAGTATGTTAAAGTTTGACTCCTACCTTGTTCACTTCCGTGACGACCTACTTGAAGTTTTGTAATCAATCAGAAATGTCAAGCAGCTAAAATGCGCCAAACATGGATAAGTGTGGAGAGAGTATTTTACATGTTTCCAATCATGCACTGTAAGGGATTTAAACAGGTGTAATTTTTAATTTTTTTTATGGTGTTTGGATGTTTTTCACAATGTCCACAAGGTCTAGTGAACTGGTTGTGTTAATCGTGACCATGTATGTTGACCTTTATGTTAGTTTCTTTTCTTTTTTTTTGCACCATGACTAGGGAAGGTTGTTTGGATTGTGTCATGTAAGTAAATGCCCTGCTATTGTGTTTCAAGGGTCATTGATTTTATTTACTCACATTGTCCACAACATGGCAGCAAATCTGAATACTAAAGATTCATTTGAAAGCATTCTGCCATCAGGACTCATGATGTCTCGCAGGCGGAATTAAGTTCACTGGTGGGCCACACTTGGCCTGCGGGCCTTAGTTTGGACACCCCTGCTCTAGAGTATGAGGTTCTGGTTATTTGTCGTCCGTTTCTTATATGTGTTCGCTCCAACGTTAAACTCATTCCTACACCCCTGCCATTTTGCATAACAGGGCTATTTTCTTCTAAAATGTGTAACTCTGACAAAAGAAATAGACCAAAAACATTTACCCTTGAAATGAGAATAATAATGATGGGGGAAGTCCGGTTCCGCCGGTCCTTAGCTTTCTGGAAATGTTGCCCCCGGAACAATTTAGTTGAATAGCCCTGGCTCTCACAGAGGATGTTTAAATGTTTCCTTCAGCTAACCACCATGTTTTTTGCTAAACAGAGGTCTACATCATTCATGCTGTTTAAAGTAAATAAAAAAAGAAGCCAAATAATCCTGCGTAAATCTTCTTAGTTCAGCAACATGTGAGCGTTCAGCACTGGACAGCATGAAAATGTGGGAGCCGCGCAGCACGTTTACTTTATCTTGGTCAATCGTTGCTTCCAAGAAAACCACAATGAGTTATTTGTGGGAAACATCCTTCCCCCCGTTGCTGCTTTGTGACTCAACATGAACAAGGTGGAAGCGGTACAAAGCAAAGGGGAACGGTGCTTTCCTCTGGGTTATATGAGCGCACAAACCTCTCGTTGAGTCACAGATACGTCTCCAAACCAAACAGGACTCGGGGGGAGGGGGGAGGGGGTGTTAGGGTTGCGGTACGTCTTAAAACTCGCAGCACAAATGAGTTTCAGAGAGGCCAGCTCGAGCCTCTGATCGCTCTCCAGCCCACCTTGCAGCTCGGACCGGACTGAACCCTGGAGCAATTATTGCATTGTAAAGCGCGGTGCACTTTAACCGACACTCGTTACGAGGCGGCCTTGAGGTTGACCGGAGGCTGTCGCTCCACCTTCTGTTCGTCGAGCGTCAACAACATCCTTTGTGTGATAGCCCAGGAGTGCTTGGCTTGGCATGGTGTCACACACACGGAGATATTTTTAGGGCGTCCTGTAGAAACGAGGCAGTGTTCAGCGCTCTCTCCGTGGGGCAGTTCAGATCTACCTGATTCCGAGGTTGCCGTTAGTCCTTTTAATAAAGGCCGGATTGTGGGAAAACTGGCCGTGCTGACAGACATTCCCACGAGCGGCGGAGGACGGAGGCTTGCATTCTGTTCCCCATGGGGGTTTTAAAAGCCTCCCATCTTAGTCTGCGAGATGCAGTGACTCCATGTTCAACATGCACACATGGCACACAGACAAAGCTTAACCCAGTGGTTCTTAACCTTGTTGGAGGTACCGAACCCCACCAGTTTCATATGCGCATTCACCGAACCCGAACCGTAATCATAAAATGATGTTGTTATATTAAAGAAATACTAATAAAAATATATTTTACAAACAGAAAGTTACAGGAATGTACACATAATCCCATGTTTACATCTCATTGTGCAACATGTGAATGTTTTAGTGGGAACTAAATGCAATATCTGAAAGGGGTATACATTATTTCCAAAGTAGGACCCCCCACCCAGACATATAATACTAGTACACAGCTCATGAAAAACAATATGTTATAATCATTGTAAGTGGGCCAAAACACTTATATTAGAAAATAATCTCATGGAAATGACTGCTGTCATTTGATTACAATAATAAAACATTGAACTTGTTATTTAGTCAGGTTTGGGACAGGTGTGCTGCAGGTGTGACCACATGTGCTCCACTGAATGCTCAAGGAGTTTTTGCATTTGCTCACACATATGGAAAATTAGAGGGAACATTGTTTGGGGGTATCCATAATAGGCCGATAGGGAGAAGTTTTTATTTACACGATGAGTCGGGTGTGTCTTGACCTCCACGGCGGAGGCTCTGCCGAACCCCTGAGGCCGACTCACAGAACCCCTAGGGTTCAATCGAACCCAGGCTAAGAACCACTGGCTTAACCTGTGGTTACTATAACCATCTACAAGGTTAATACAGTTCCCTTCTCTTTCTTCCCCTCTATTCATCTGCTTTCTTTTGTATTTCAAGTTATTATTATATACAATTGTGGTAAAAAGTTGACATACACTTGTAAAGAACATAATGTCATTGCTGTCTTGAGTTTCCAATAATTTCTACAACTCTTTTTGTTTTTGTGATAGAGTGATTGGAGCACATACCGTATTTTTCCGAGTATAAGTCGCACCGGAGTATAAGTCGCACCTGCCGAAAATGCATAATAAAGAAGAAAAAAAACATATATAAGTCGCATTTTTGGGGGAATTTATTTGATAAAACCCAACACCAAGAATAGACATTTCAAAGGCAATTTAAAATAAATAAAGAATAGTGAACAACAAGCTATATGAGTTATAAATAACCAACTGAGAACGTACCTGGTATGTTAACGTAAAATATTATGGTAAGAGTCATTCAAATAACTATAACATATAGAACATGCTATACATTTACCAAACAATCTGTCACTCCAGATCGCTAAATCCCATGAAATCTTATACGTCTAGTCTCTTACGTGAATGAGCTATATAATATTATTTGATATTTTAAGGTAATGTGTTAATAATTTCACACATAAGTCGCTCCTGAGTATAAGTCGCACCCCCGGCCAAACTATGAAAAAAACTGCGACTTATAGTCCGAAAATACGGTACTTGTTGGTCACAAAAAAACATTCATGACCTTTGGTTCTTTTATGAATTTATTATGGGTCTACTGAAAATGTGACCAAAACTGCTGGGTCAAAAGTATACATACAGCAATGTTAATATTTGGTTACATGTCCCTTGGCAAGTTTCACTGCAATAAGGCGCTTTTGGTAGCCATCCACAAGCTTCTGGTTTATTTTTGACCACTCCTCTTGACAAAATTGGTGCAGTTCAGCTAAATTTGTTGGTTTTCTGACATGGACTTGTTTCTTCAGCATTGTCCACACGTTTGAGTCAGGGAAGGCCATTGTAAAACCTTAATTCTAGCCTGATTTAGCCATTCCTTTACCACTTTTGACGTGTGTTTTGGGTCATTGTCCTGTTGGAACACCCAACTGCGCCCAAGACCCAACCTCCGGGCTGATGATTTTAGGTTGTCCTGAAGAATTTAGAGGTTATCCTCCTTTTTCATTGTCCCATTTACTTTCTGTAAAGTACCAATTCCATTGGCAGCAAAACAGGCCCAGAGCATAATACTACCACCACCATGATTGACGATAGGTGTGGTGTTCCTGGGATTAAAGGCCTCACATTTTCTTCTCCAAACATATTGCTGGGTATTGTGAAAAGACGTCTTTCAATAAACATTTTTTGCGCTAATTATACCCTCTAAAAACATCCAGAAACAGCCAACAATACTGCATTTACATGTCATGACCTAAAATTAACCAAATATGAGCGATCAAACGCAGACGGACTATTTTAGTGGCGCATTGATAGTAGCGAGCTAATGCTATTGTTGACACACTGAGTCGGCGGCTGCTTTTGCTTCGTCTCAAATTTGGGAAAAGTAAATTCTAGATTATAATTCATGCATCTCTCACCTGGTAGTAGACAAATGTGGCCATGGGCCGAAAGGCTGGTCCACTTTCACATCCCCAGAGATGGTAAAAAAGACGCTAGTTGCGGCAACTTTTTTTCAACCCTTTGTGAAGATTGCGATTCAATCTTCATCTAAACGGAATTATGTGAGCGTCCCTTCGGACGGCACCCCAGCAAGAGTGGAAATTGTACAGTAAGTGTTTGTTTTATTATGGTTAGTTTGTATGTTTAGCACCTAGCACTGCTGCTAATGCTATAGTGTTTCAATAAAAGTGCCTCCATTTAGCGCTCGGCTTCTAAAACTCATTGCTCATCCTATTTGTGTTCGAGCGCAAAAATATAATGTTCTGGATCCTAATTTTCCCCCAAAGTCATAGTTGTTGGCTCTCACAAAGTTTGATTAGCATTGTTGTTGATTGGGAAGGGGTCTGTGGTTCCCAGAGATTGACTATTTTGATTATATCTATATATACATGCAAACTTTGGAAGTCTCTTGGTGTCATAAATCAGATATACTAACAGTTTCAATACAAAGGCAACTTGTTTTTCCACTCCACTGGTACTTTAAATACATTTTTTTTGTAAATATTGTAATCCTACAGAAAATAGACTTAGACTTAGACTTCATTTTATTGTCATTCAAATTTGAACTTTACAGTACAGATAACAACAACATTTTGTTGCATTAGCTCATTGTAGTGCAGGATAAAAGAGCAATAAGGTGCAGATATAAATACAGAGATTACTGTACAGATAAATATACTGCACTTTTGCATATGCATCCACGTTTATGGATGTATGTTATATTGTCTTTATATTCCAGAGAGTTCATCCGTTTTTGGGGGGAATTGAGGGGATTATTATGATGCGTTCAAGAGTCTTCTGGCCTGAGGGAAGAAGCTGTTACAGAACCTGGAGGTTCTGCTACGGAGGCTGCGGAACCTCTTTCTATAGTCCGGCAGTGAAAACAGTCCTTGGTGGGGGTGGGAGGAGTCTCTACAGATTTTCTGAGCTCTGGTCAGGCAGCGGCTTTTTGCGATTTCCTGGTTAGGAGGAAGAGGAATCCTGATGATTTTTTCCGCCGTCCTCACCACTCTCTGCAGAGACTTTCAGTCTGAGGCACTGCAGGCTCCAGTCCAGACAGAGAAGCAGTTGGTCAGTAGGCTCTCTATAGTGCCTCTGTAGAATGTGGTGAGAACAGAGAGAGGGAGCTGTGCTCTTTTCATCCGACGCAAAAAGTCTTTTTACAAGAGCTCCGGTGTGTAGGGACCAGGTCATATTGTCAGTTATCTGCACTCCCGGGAACTTGGTGCTGCTTACAATCTCCACTGCTGTGCCGTTGATGAAGAGTGAAGTGTGGCTGGACTGGTGACTCCTGAAGTCGACAACGATCTCCTTGGTCTTGTCGACGTTCAGGACCAGGTTGTTGGTTCTGCACCAGTCAACCAGATGTTTCACCTCCTCCCTGTAGTAGTTGAAAATACATTTATAACACTCTTTAATGGCCTCAGAGAGGATTTTTTTTTATTTAAACGGGGATAGCAGATCAATTCTATGTGTCATACTTGATCATTTCGCAATATTGCCATATTTTTGCTGAAAGGATTTAGTAGAGAACATCGACGATAAAGTTCGCAACTTTTGGTCACTGATAAAAAAAGCCTTGCCTGTACCGGAAGTAGCGTGACGTCACAGGTTGAAGGGCTCCTCACATTTCCCCATTATTTACAATGCAGCGAGAGCGATTCGGATCGAGAAGGCGACGATTACCCCATTAGTTTGAGCGAGGATGAAAGATTTGTGGATGAGGAACGTGAGAGTGAAGGACTAGAGTGCAGTGCAGGACGTATCTTTTTTCGCTCTGACCGTAACTTAGGTACAAGGGTTCATTGGATTCCACACTCTCTCCTTTTTCTATTGTGGATCACGGATTTGTATTTTAAACCACCTTGGATACTATATCCTCTTGAAAATGAGAGTCGAGAACGCGAAATGGACATTCACAGTGACTTTTATCTCCACGACAATACATCGGCGAAGCTCTTTAGCTACGGAGCTAACGTGATAGCATCGTGCTTAAATGCAGATAGAAACAAAATAAATAAACCCCTGACTGGAAGGATAGACAGAAGATCAACAATACTATTAAACCATGGACCTGTAACTACACGGTTAATGCTTTCCAGCCTGTCGAAGCTTAACAATGCTGTTGCTACGGACGCCATTGAAGCTAACTTAGCAACAGGACCTCGACAGAGCTATGCTAAAAACATTAGCTCTGCACCTACGCCCGCTCTCATCTGCTCATCACGACCCGTGCTCACCTGCGTTCCAGCGATCGACGGCGCGGCGAAGGACTTCACCCGATCACCGATGCAGTCGGCGGGCCGGAGACGGAGGAAGTCAAGGACAGCGGTGCGGCGGCGGGCGTTGTAGCTTTCGACGACACCCCGGAGTCGGCAAGAAACATATATTTCCCCAAAGTTACGTACGTGACATGCACATAGCACCACGCACGTACGGGCAAGCGATCAAATGTTTGGAAGCCAAAGCTGTACTCACGGTAGCGCGTCTGCTATCCAACTCAAAGTCCTCCTGGTTGTGTTGCTGTAGCCAGCCGCTAATACACCGATCCCACCTACAGCTTTCTTCTTTGCAGTCTCCATTGTTAATTGAACAAATTGCAAAAGATTCACCAACACAGATGTCCAGAATACTGTGGAATTATGTGGTGAAAACAGACGACTTAAGCTGGCGACCGTGCTATTCCAAAATGTCTGCTTCAACCCTTGACGTCACGCGCAAACGTCATCATACCGAGAAGTTTTCAGCCGGAAGTTTCCCGGGAAATTTAAAATTGCACTTTATAAGTTAACCCGGCCGTATTGGCATGTGTTGCAATGTTAAGATTTCATCATTGATATATAAACTATCAGACTGCGTGGTCGGTAGTAGTGGGTTTCAGTAGGCCTTTAATGGACAAAAATGTAATGTTATCATAATTGTTCACCCTGACAAGTGAGGCTTTGCTTCAGCTGCCTACCTGACCGCACAAGAAAAGCTCCTTTAATGTGCTTTGATAAGATCTGATCTAAAAACGGTCAATTGTGTCGTCTTCATAGATTTCGTCACCTCGTTCTCCCATGTCTTTTCATCTAAAGCGTGTTGGCACTTGCTCGGGAAGCGTATATTAAAGCCAGACCGGCTCCTCGGGGTCTGGCCATAATCT
>NC_084747.1:27506880-27574380 GCF_033978785.1 Entelurus aequoreus | reverse complement strand
ATGTATATATATATATATATATATATATATGTATATATATATATATATATATATATATATATATATATATATATATATATATATATATATATATATATATATATATATATGTGTATATATATATATATATATATATATATATATATATATATATATATATATATATATATATATATATATATATATATATATACCATACCATATAAAAAGTCACTGAATCGATTTGAGCTCACTGAATCGTTTCGGATTGTATCGTTCTAAATAAACTAATATTGTCCATAAATTGTATCGGCAGCCTTTAGGATTAGAATCAAATCACTGTTAAAACAAATCTTTAGGCTCCTAATAAGTTACCAAGAGTGCACGGGTGTTAAACACATTTTTATCTTAGTCCACGTCGCAGTTACAGCTGCACTCAATGGGCGAAACTTACATTTAGTCAATGGAAAGATCTATTATAATTAATATATTAAAGGTGTCTACTTTAAAACCCATAAATACCCAAGTTTTACACTATTACAGTATAGTGCTTAACTTGTTTTTACACCTGTATGGGCGATCGAATGTAAAAAAACGTTACTTAAAACATTTAAAATACAAAGAACTCGTAGGTCTAAAAGTGTCAGAGTGGATAGACAATGTGTGTTTATATTTTGCCTTATTTAACACCAAAACTTTCTATGTAATAACTACACTGTATGTTGTATGTCCAAAAGTAAAGGACTGGTTTATTACAACAGATGCACCGTTTACCTGTTGTCTTATTTCGAAAGCATACGTAACAGTCCTGCGAACAGAAGTTTTTTGAATTAGTGTTTGAAAAACAAAACAACACCACCGTTGTGCATGATGCATCATAAACTAAGCTGAGGGGGGAAACCAATAGTCATGATGAATGTCTTTTAAGATTTACAAGATTTGCCTCACTGGGGAAAAAATGAGTTCATGCTGGAAGATGAGCATTAATCTGTTCCTCAGCCCAAGCTGTAAACAGTCAACAAATATTTGGAGAAAAGCTGTTGCCTGGTTTGCTAATAAAACCTGGTGACCAGTGACGGACAAAGACTTAGACAAACTTTAATGATCCACAAGGGAAATTGTTCCACACAGTAGCTCAGTTACAAAGGATGGAAAGTGTAAGGATGGAAAGGACAATGCAGGTATAAAATAGACAAAAAATGTACCGTAGTAGCAATTTAAATATAACATATATGTAATATTTGCATAATATATGTACAGTATATGATATATACTGATATATTATATTATATTATATGTTTATATCATATATATAATATATAACAATCACCATATACAATATTACAGTATATGTAACAGCTGCAGCATAAAATAGAGAGTAGGTGTGAGGTTACTTGTTGTGGTTTGTTCACGTACTGTGTTTACAAGGTTAGCATTTGTAAAAAAATACGTTTGATAGCAACATTAATGGTTTGTAAATAGATGACTCGGTAATTAGGGATAGGTACCCTTCACATTTGAACTGTTACGGTACCAATTGCCGGTACCCGGAAATCCATACCAGTACTCAACGGTTAATTAATATTATTTGTTTTTGATGATAAAATTTTATTTTTTATCGCAGCATGAAAAAAAACGAGTTGATTAAAATAACCGCTGTCCACCTATCATATCTTTCTCATTTGCAAGTACTGTATGACATTAAGGCCATTTTTTTTATTTTGCCCATATTAAAGTTAAAGTACCACTGATAGTCACACACACACTGTGTGGTGAAATTACTCTCTGCATTTGACCCATCCCCTTGCTCCACCCCCTGGGAGGTGAGGGGAGCAGTGAGCAGCAGCTGTGGCCGCGCTCGGGAATCACTTTGCTGATTTAACCCCCAATTCCAACACTTGATGCTGAGTGCCAAGCAGGGAGGTAATGGGTCCCATTTTTATAGTCTTTGGTGTGACGACCTACCGATCTCAGGCGGACACTCTAACCATGCGACCTGTAGCAGATTTTTTCATGTCTGTGTGAATAGTGCAATTCAGAATTAATCACATCCGACAAAGGCCTCTTTTGTATGGGGAAATAAATCGGACATACCATAATTTTCGGACTATAAGGCGCACTTAAAATCCTTCCATTTTCTCAAAAGTCGACAGTGCGCCTGGTTGTGCTTACCGACATCGAAGCAATTTTATTTAGGACATGGTGTAATGATAAGTGTGACCAGTAGATGGTAGTCACACGTAAGTGATACGTGTAGACTGCAATATGACGCCAGTAAACAACACCAAAACTTTAAATCTTCCATTGAAAATAAAGTACATTACACACGGCACTCGAAATTCTTGTCAAAATGTTTTGGTACGACTTTGAAGCCGCACCGCTTGATGGATTGTCGGCCCATTACGGCTACCGTAGTCAGAGATGCAAGTATTACTATGGTGTGTGTATAAGGACCGCAAAATGGCACCCATTAGCAGACATATTATCTGCCGTTTTGTTTAACAATATTATGCAAAACCAACTTTTCTTACCTTCTGGTACCTGCTGATGTGTATTTGGGATCTGCATAAGTCCTGAAAATGTGCGCAGGTCCGCCATTGTAGTCCGTGGCGATGCCGTAGTCGTTAAGCGTCTTCTTTTTCTCTGTCGTCTTCTTTTTCTCTATCTCCTTGTTATGGGGCATTCATCTTCCACTGTGGACATTTCTAATATAACGTAGTGTAAAGTTCTAACTTATATCTTGCTATGGAAGTGCTAAAACATACCGGTGTAGTGAATTTACATTATTCACCCAAGGAACTTTAGTTATTAGAGAGTTCCGGTCGGACGGTTTTTCACGGGACACATTTCCGGTGTTGTTGCACGAGTGAGCCACGGATGAGGAGATGCTGCTCAGTTGTTGATTTAAGTAAAGTTGTTAGGGGGATTGTTAGGGTAGTTGGGGGGTACTGGTATTTTTCAGAAGCAGTATAGTCCCGTTTTCTTTTTATTACCTTCTCAGTACCGGTATACAGGTTTTAACCGGCCCGCGGGAGGAGTTTGCTAAGTACAAAAATGAGTCGACATTTTTGAATGAAAGAAACTGCTGTTCTAAATGTGCCCACTAGATGTCACAGTAGCAATTCTTTGTATCTTTGTAGATGATGCTACATATGTAAAAAATAAAAAATAAAAAAACACATGATGTTAGTGCACCTGTCGAGGAAAATGAGCAAACTACATAAATAAAAGTAAAAAAAATTAAAAAATAAAGTTAAAGTACCAATGATTGTCACACACACACTAGGTGCAGTGAAATTAACCTCTGCATTTGACCCATCCCCTTGTTCACCCCCTGAGAGGTGAGGGGAGCAGTAAGCAGCAGCGGTGGCCGTGCCCAAGAATCATTTTCGTTGATTTAACCCCCAATTCTAACCCTTGATGCTGAGTGCCAAGCAGGGAGGTAATGGGTCCAATTTTTTATAGTCTTTGATATGCCCCGGCCGGGGTTTGAACTCACGACCTACCGATCTAAGGGCGGACACTGTAACCACAAGGAACATCCTGTAATTTGATGCCGCGACCCCGAAAGGGACAAGCGGTAGAAAATGGATGGATGGATGGATGGATGGATGGATGGAGTTGACTGATGAACATTATCACATCATTTATTCAGAAAGTATAAATAATGACAAATAAAGGTAATAAATGTAAGTGTAAGTTATTTTTTTAAACAAAGAAAACAATCTGAAGTCGTCTTTATTTTTAAGTTATCGTGCCGGGATTTTACCAGGCCGGCCCACTTGGGAGTAGATTTTTCTCCCTGTGGCCCCCGATCTAAAATGAGTTTGACACCCCTGCTCTAAACAAACACCATATGTTTGTACACAGGATAACACGTATGAGAAAACCCGAAATCTGTTTATTGTGTGAATATATTAACACTAATGTCAAGCGTTGACAAATGGTGTGTCATGGGAGACGCCGGAGGTTGTAGCGATTTTTAGGATGCAGATGAACGAAGTAGGAGCGTGAGGTAATAAGGAGTATTTATTGTACAAACAAACAAAAAAGCGAGAGCAACGAGAAGTGCTCTGCCCGGACGGTGGAGCAGACGGCGTCCACAAAGTAGTGCGTATTAGTTTTAGCATGAAAAGGATCCTCTGCAGTCCAGTGAAACGATAATAATATCAACAAAAGGATCAACTTAAATAGTGTTGATTGCCAACAGAAAACAGGTGAGGGGAAATGCTCTGGGACAGAAGTGAAGCGGCCACGGGGAAACATCAACAGAACTGGAAGAGCCGCCAAAATAAAAGCACAGGACAGGAACTAACACAAAACACCGGAAAACGCTAACAAAACCCAACATAAAAGGCGACTGAACCTTCTATTTTATTGATGTAAAAACACACAATGGACGGAGTAGATTTTTGTCCATGTGGCCCCCCATCTAAAATGACTGCGACACCCCTACTCTAAACAAACACCATATGTGTGTACTGAGTCTCCTCTCAAGTCTGTTCAAGTGATTCTGCATACACAGGATAACACAGGGGTGTCAAACTCATTTTCATGGAGGGCCACATCGCAGTAATGGCTGCTTTCAGAGAGCCGTTTAAAAAATGTTTATTTACATTATGCATGCGGGTGTTAATTGTGATTAATCGAAATGCATATGCATTTGATTATTACTTTTTTTTATGTATAACTAGCTGTAAAATCATAAATAAAGGTGACAAGCAGATATTTAACTATTTGTTTTGCAATATAGTAGATAATAATATAATTGGCATGATCAGATCATCCATCCATCCATCCATTTTCTACCGCTTGTCCCTTTCGGGGTCGCGGAGGGTGCTGGAGCCTCTCTCAGCTGCATTCGGGCGGAAGGCGGGGTACACCCTGGACAAGTCGCCACCTCATCACAGGGCCAACACAGATAGACAGACAACATTCACACTCACATTCACAATGATCAGACAATATTAAAGTTTAAAATATGCATTTTTTTTCTGTCAAAATTGAAAGAACAAATGCGTTTAGTAAAAAAAAAAAAAAAAAGTATTTTATTGAAACCTATTTTTTAAATGAGACATTTCTAATCACTGCTATGTTGGGATTCTTATTAATATTGATACTGTTGTTGATATTATTCATTTTTGTTTGACTACTTTTGGATTGTTCTGTGTCATGTTTGTGTGTCTTCTAAATTGCTCTGTTGATTGCTATTCTGAATGTTGCTGGTTTTGGAATTGGAATTGTATTATTATAGTATTATTGTGTATTATTTTGTTAGACTATTTAATAAAAAGAAAAAGAAAAAAAGAAAAAGAAACCATTTATTTACAGGCTTTCCCGAGCCACACCAGAACTGGCCCCCGGGCCTTGAGTTTGACACATGTGGGATAACACGTATGAGAATTATTTTTTTTTTTGGCGTTTCCTGATCTCTTCAATGGTTCAATTAAAAATCTTATTACTCAGCAAAAACGCTGAATAAGTACATTTGGCACAGAGTCATTTTTGTGTCTTGCTGTGAATAATAACGATATTACCTTCCTCAATTTTGTCAAATTACATGGCATAAAATATATATATTTATATATATATATATACACACACCAAAAATAAGTCCTTCCTTTAAACGCGGTTGTCTTTGGCTTTCAGTGGACATACTTTGGCAGAACAAATTGTAATAGGCTGGTTTTATGAATACAGTTGTTCAGGACTCAGTGTCTAGCGAGGAACGGCACATTGTGTGCGCAGGGAAGGACACACGGCTTTGAATGTGCTCCTACAAGTACTGTCAAACTACTAGTTGGACCTTATAATTAGGGGTGCCTTGATCCGATGTTGATATCGGATATGAGCGAAAAATTATGTATCGGCTTGCATCTAAACCCTCCAACTCGAGTGGTTAAACATCTAAATGTCCTCCGCTAAACACACAAGGTTGTTGCTTTCTTCCATTGTAGTCATTTACAAAAGCTTAACATGGTAGGCTCCACTCTTCTAGGAGCCGGCAGCTACACAACAGCGAAGCAGACAATAGCACACTAGCTCGATAATAATAATTGAACAATAGAGATGTCCGATATGGCTTTTTTGCCAATATCCGATATTCCGATATTGTCCAACTCTTAATTACTGATACCGATATCAACCGATACCGATATATACAGTCGTGGAATTAACACATTATTATGCCTAATTTTGTTGTGATGCCCCGCTGGATGCATTAAACAATTTCCAAAATAAATCAACTCAAGTTATGGAAAAAAATGCCAACATGGCACTGACATATTTATTATTGAAGTCACAAAGTGCATTATTTTTTTAAACATGCCTGGTTTGGGGGGGGGGGGGGGGTATATTGTAGCGTCCCGGAAGAGTTAGTGCTGCAAGGGGTTCTGGGTATTTGCTCTGTTGTGTTTGTGATGTGTTACGGTGCGGATGTTCTCCCGAAATGTGTTTGTCATTCTTGTTTGGTGTGGTTTCACAGTGTGGCACATATTTGTAACAGTGTTAAAGTTGTTTATACGGCTACCCTCAGTGTGACCTGTATGGCTGTTGACCAAGTATGCCTTGCATTCACTTGTGTGTGTGTGAAAAGCCGTTGATATTATGTGACTGGGCCAGCACGCAAAGGCAGTGTCTTTAAGGTTTATTGACGCTCTGTACTTCTTCCCTACGTCCGTGTACACAGCGGCGTTTTAAAAAGTCATACATTTTACTTTTTGAAACTGATACCGATAATTTTGAAACCGATACCGATAATTTACGATATTACATTTTAAAGCATTTATCGGCCGATAATATCGTCAGTCCGATATTATCGGACATCTCTATTGAACAACATTGCAGTCTAAAATGTGACACGTGTCAAAATGAGCGAGTATCAAACAGTTACAGTTGCATGTTACTTACACATACAAAGACGCCAAGGCAGAGGCGTATTAGAGAGTATCCGGTAACAAACGTGTCCGCGTCATTCAACTCACTGCATCCTGACGTTAAACGAATGAATTATTGTGACCACTCCGTGTCTCCAAAGTAAAATTACCACTCGACTTCAACTGGAAGACATTACAAGTTCATTCTAGATCAGGGGTCCCCAAACTACAGCCCGCGGGAAGTCCCAAGTTTAAAAAAAATAATATATATATAATGTATATATTTTTTTATTATTATTATTATTTTTAAATATGTCCTTTCTAATGCATTTTCTACCGCTTGTTACTCTCGGTGTCTCCTCGCCGCTCAGGCAGATCATATTGTCTAAAAATGCATTTTCCCATTGATAACGTGACATCATCGCGTTTGGAATATATATATATATATATATATATATATATATATATATATATATATATATATATATATATATATATATATATATATATATATATATATACACACTACCGTTCAAAAGTTTGGGGTCACATTGAAATGTCCTTATTTTTCAAGGAAAAGCACTGTACTTTTCAATGAAGATAACTTTAAACTAGTCTTAACTTTAAAGAAATACACTCTATACATTGCTAATGTGGTAAATGACTATTCTAGCTTCAAATGTCTGGTTTTTGGTGCAATATCTACATAGGTGTATAGAGGCCCATTTCCAGCAACTATCACTCCAGTGTTCTAATGGTACAATGTGTTTGCTCATTGGCTCAGAAGGCTAATTGATGATTAGAAAACCCTTGTGCAATCATGTTCACACATCTGAAAACAGTTTAGCTCGTTACAGAAGCTACAAAACTGACTTTCCTTTGAGCAGATTGAGTTTCTGGAGCATCACATTTGTATGGTCAATTAAACGCTCAAAATGTCCAGAAAAAGAGAACTTTCATCTGAAACTCGACAGTCTATTCTTGTTCTTAGAAATGAAGGCTATTCCACAAAATTGTTTGGGTGACCCCAAACTTTTGAACGGTAGTGTATATACATACATATATGTATATATATATATATATATATATATATATATATATATATATATATATATATATATATATATATATATATATATATATATATATATATATATATATATATATAAAATCTTTTTAACCCAATGCGGCCCCCGAGTAAAAAAGTTTGGGTACCCCTGTTCTAGATGGTCAATAATAAGTAATTTCACTTGATGAAACCTTTTCTAACATCCCACAGAATAAAACAAGTATGTATGATTTATGCTGATATTATATCAGATCGGTATCAGTTGATACTTGGGGCTCCAATATGGATGTCGCACTGGGACACCCCAACTTCTAAAATGAGGTGCACACGCACAAATGTATACTTTATTTACAAAAAAAGATAGTACTGCTTTCAAAGGAGGACAATTATCGTGGTTGCTATTATTGTTGGACTTTGCTAGCTTGACACATTTTTTTTTGACGATTGATATTTGACGTTGTTGATATTTTGCAGCAGAAAGTAAGCCGCTAATACCATGAAATTAAAAATGAATAAGAATCTAGAGAGGGGATAATACGACAGCATCCATAAATTGGTGATGATCGATACGGAACTGATCGGGGTCGATATTTCTATTTATTTTTTATTTTTTCACAAACTCAAGGAATAAATCCCTGGGTACAGGAGGACTTTGAGGGCAAAAACCAAATGATTTAGAAGTGTAATAGTAGTTTTTTGTTGAGTTATAATGTAATACAGTAGTGTATGTAATACAAGATAAGGAACGAGGTGAAATATTGTCGTGATATTGTTAAACTGTCAATAGCACTCACCATAATTACATCGAAAAATGTACAGTTAATACAGATGATCAATATTGGATCTCATTCATGGATGATCGGCAGCGTAAAACCCTGATCGGAACATCCCCAGTAAATACTGTACATTATTGTTTCACAAAACTACAGTAGTTCTTTGTAGTATATTCTATCGCATCATCTTTCAAACAATGTTTATTTAAAAGTTTGTTTTTCTTTTTTAAAAGCTGTTACATGTTAAAAAATGTTAAACATTAAAAGCACGGATTAAATTGATTTTAATGGACGGCTCTGATTTGAGATATGAGCAATCGAGCTCGTAAAGTTGAGGTACTACTGTAACCAGGTTTGAATACTGGATCCAGTAGTTTTTTGGATCCAGAACCGGTCCACGTAAAATCCAACAGTTTCGGTACTTGGGTTGCATGTGACGTCACGCCCTGTTGCCGACTCAGCCAACTCTTCACACTTTGGCACTTGGCGATCACTCCAGTAGCACTGAGAGCGGACTCAGCCAAACTACTAAAAATCCCTTAATATTCTCTACTGCTCCCTAGTGTTACCATATCTGAGTTATTGTGTAGAAATATGGTACCCTTCATTCACTAACGGTGTTACAAAAAAGATCAGTTATAATAATATATAATGTTGGATATAGAGAACATACAAACCCTTTATTTATTGAATCAAAGATACTGAAATTCCACGACATAGTGAATTTGCAAAAAGCTAAAATTATACACAAAGCAAACTATAACCTGCTACCCAATAATATGCAACAATTCTTCTCAACAAAAGAGGAGAAATATAATCTTAGAGAAAACTGTAATTTAAAACATTTGTATGCACGTACAACACATAAGACCTTCAGTATATCAGTATGTGGAATTAAATTATGGAATTGATTAAGCAAAGCAATCAAACAATGTACTAATATGATACACTTCAAGAAACTCTTCAAACTTAAAGTGTTTACAAAGTACAGAGAATAAGAACCATGATAAACATTCTGAATTTATTTCATCCATCCATTCATTCATTTTCAAAATAATCTTACTCATCTCATCATATGAAATAAAACTTACTTCACCAATTATTATTTATTTATTTATTTTTAGTGTGATTACTTATGGAGTATATTGTGAATGAATTGAGAACAGGAAGCGAACAAAAGTTTTTGCAACTGTTATGTAAAAGAAAAGGAGTGGGATTAAATAAGCTCTGCTTTTTCCTACTCCTTTTCGAACATGTTGAAAAGAGAAACTGGAAATTGTGATGTATCATGTTGTATGCTTGCATGTTCCAAATAAATTCAAACTCAACTCAACTCAAACTCAGCCAAACTACCTCTCGGTAACGTTGCAATTTTCAATGCCAACAAAGAAATTGACTCAAAAAAACCAAAACGCTCCAACGTAGATAAAGTAAGGCTCCACTTATCCAAAAATGCGCTAGCTTGACGCTAATATACATTGGCTTGTCTAACGACATGCTACTAATTGGCATTAGCGATTTCACATGGCGATTTCAACACCTCTAAAACTACAACTAAGATGCATGTTACAATCACACAGCTGGTGTGTATTAAGTGCAATAATTACAGTATTAAGACTTTTTAAAGCGCAACAAAGGACCATAAACCAGACCTATCCATCTGGCGGCCCGCGGGCCACATTTGGCCTGCCAAAGATCACCCAAGAAGGCCTGATGAAACGATTCAAATTAGGGTTGATCATGTGTGCAGCACTCCCGCCACCCCGCAGGGGGCAACAGCGAGGCATGTGTGTCACAGTGAAGCAGCAGTGGGTTGAGTAGAAGACGACTACTCATTCAACCCTGGAAAAAAATCTAAGTAAAATTGCAAAAATCTGACTTTTAACAACAACTGTATAACAAAGTATGAATATTCTACCTTGAGCAAGTGCTCGAGTCATATATTTTTCTGGCGGACCTTTTAAGCGTTGATCCAAACAAGCAGCAACAACGGTAGAAATCCCAGCGTGTAATCTTCATCACGAAACTTGGTCAGATCCGAATATGAATATGAAGATATTTAGTATGTTTTGTATTGAAATTGCTGACTTTGTGATGTCCTTTATAAATAAAGTTGATTTGATTTGATTTGTATTCGTAGTCACGTTATTTTTTTGTCTGAGAGTAACGATCGAACCACATTTAATACTGGTAGTGCTAAATCTAAACAGGAGAGGGCGACAACGCTAATAGTGATGAGTCACATACAATGTTTGCCGTGTGAATGTTGTGTAATTTCTATATGTATAAACATTTGTTGTTTATTGTGTGAATATATTAACACTAATGTCAAGCGTTGACAAACAGTGTGTGAAAAGACGCCGGAGGTTGTAGTGATTTTTAGGATGCAGATGAACGAGGTAGGAGCGTGAGGTAAAAAGGGGAATACCCCTTTTTACCTCACGCAATAAATATATTGACAAACGAACAAAAAAGTGAGAGCAACGAGAAGTGCTCTGCCCGGACAGACTATGAAGAAAACAAACTGCTGAAAACCAGCAAAACAAAAGGTAGAGCAGACGGCGTCCACAAAGTAGTGCGTATTAGTTTTAGCATGAAAAGGATCCTCTGTAGTCCAGTGAAACGATAATAATATCAACAATGTCCCGACAACAAAGGTAGAACAAAGGATCAGCTTAAAGTGAGTGTGAATTATATTTATATAGCGCTTTTCTCTAGTGACTCAAAGCGCTTTACATAGTGAAACCCAATATCTAAGTTACATTTAAACCAGTGTGGGTGGCACTGGGAGCAGGTGGGTAAAGTGTCTTGCCCAAGGACACAACAGCAGTGACTAGGATGGCGGAAGCGGGGATCGAACCTGGAACACTCAAGTTGCTGGCACGGCCGCTCTACCAACCGAGCTATACTGCCCCAATAGATAGTATAAATAGTCTTGATTGCAGAAAACAGAAAACAGGTGAGGGGAAATACTCCGGGACAGAAGTGAAGCAGCCACGGGAAAACACCAACAAAACTGGAAAAGCCGCCAAAATAAAAGCACAGGACGGAAACTAACACAAAACATGCTAACAAAACCCAGCATAAAAGGCAACTAAACCTTCTATTTTATTTTTGTAAAAAAAACACGCAATGGACGTTATACTTTTGTCATGTGTGTTTTATGTTTATATTTTCAGTCTTGCAAATCGAAATGAAGGGACAAAGTGTCAAGAAAAAAATTGAGGAGGGTAAAGTAATTCAAAAGAAGGAACACCATGAGGGGAAATGCTCTGGGACAGAAGTGAAACAGCCTCGGGAAAACACCAACAAAACGGGAAGAGCCGCCAAAATAAAAGCACAGGACAGGAACTAACACAAAACACCGGAGAACGCTAACAAAACCCAACATAAAAGGCAGCTAAACCTTCTATTTTATTTATGTAAAACACGCAATGGACGTTATACTTTTGTCATGTGTGTTTTATGTTTACATTTTCAGTCTTGCAAATCGAAATGAAGGGACAAAGTGTCAAGAAAAAAAACTGAGGAAGGAAAATAATTCCAAAGAAGGAACACCAATCCTCAACCCAAACTGGAGCTTCTTTTTCACCATACTGTTAACTAGCTGCGCACGCTGGAAACTGAACAATGAAATTATTGCCAGTGCAGCGTGAAAGCCGGTGTGTTTACTTTGTCATTAAGCAAACGCGGTCTCAAAGAAATATAACCTTTCTGACGAGGCTCTTGAAACTGCCTTACGTCTTGGACTAGCAACTGAACTTGCAACTTAACATCATACCTGCAAATGAGGCTCGGAAATGTGGTAATAAAACACGATTAAATTACCGGACCATACTCAGCATATTTTTAAATGTTGTCTTAAAAAAATATATATACATATTTATTCGCAGACACAAAAGTACTGAAAATTGGTACTGTTGAGTACCTGTATTGATTACCAGGTACCGGGAATTGGTGCCGTATCGCTTCAAAGTTGTTATCAACACTAAAATATCTCAACAAACAGGATTGTCCAATTTCAAACTTGAAAACATGCACACATATGAATACCTACTCAGTGGCCTAGTGGTTAGAGTGTCCGCCCTGAGATCGGTAGGTTGTGAGTTCAAACCCCGGCCGAGTCGTACCAAAGGCTATAAAAATGGGACCCATTATCTCCCTGCTTGGCTGTCAAGGGTTGGAATTGGGGGTTAAATGACCAAAAATTACTCCCGGTCACGGCACCGCTGCTGCTCACTGCTCCCCTCACCTCCCAGGGGGTGAACAAGGAGATGGGTCGAATGCAGAGGACACATTTCACCACACCTAGTGTGTGTGTGACAATCATTGGTACTTTAACTTTAACTTTAACTTACCTGACAGTACAAAAAAAGTGCATGTTTTGTTTATTTGTGGTGAAACACTGCAGATGCTGCTTGCAACCCCCTCACTCGGGCAGCCCACCCTCTGCCTGCCTCCGCTCGGCATGCGGACAAGTCCGGATCTCGCTGGGGAGGAAGTGCAATGTTTTCACTGGGAAGTTCGGGATTAGCAGACCATTGCTGGATTTTCATTCCATTTCTTGGTTAGCTGCACTCGACAGGAAGCCCCCCACCCCCCCACCCCCTTTTTTTTTCTTACATAAGTAAGCAATAGCCAGTATGGATTCATAAGCTTTATCTCCAACCGAAAACATAAACAAGACAATTATGGCGTTGAGTATTTAAAATTACCCTTAAAGAAGAATCACAGCAGGGTTTTGGTGTAGCGTTTAGAAGGCCTAATGCAGGGGTTTTTCCACTGAGGGCCAAAGTCTGACAAATCAAATGATGCGGGGGTCATTTTGGTAATTTTCACCCTTCAAAACCGGTACAATATATAGATTGTTTTTTTCCCAATGAATTAGCAAATGCAATTTCGGTGGAATTTCCGTGTGAATGCATACCATATAGCAGGCCTGGGCAATTATTTTGACTCGGGGGCCAAATTTAGAGAGTAAAAATGTGTCTGGGGGCCGTTATATCTATTTTTTTAGGAAAACTAACACAAAACCTCACAATAAAGTCTGATTGAATGCTAAAAATGGTATGACAGACCGCCTTAAAAACGGAATGGAATTTAAAAAATTTCTATGAACGATAAAACCCTGAATATTGAGAATATATGAACGTCACACCCCCTCTCAATCGACATATTTTACAATCAAGCCACACCACACTGCTTGGTGCCTCGTCTGACCTGCAGGTGACGTAGATTACCATAGTAACTAGTAGGGTTGTACGGTATATGGGTATTAGTATAGCACCGCGATACTAATTCATCATATTCCGTACCATACCACCTCTGAAAAGTACTGGTCCGCCGCACCCTAAGATTTTTTGTTAAAATAAAGCCAATAATGCAATTTTTCTGGTCTCCTTTATTTAGAAAAGTACCGAAAAGTATCGAAATAATATTGGTATCAGGACAACACTAGTCACTAAAATATCATGCAAAAGCACAGATTCCAATCATAGAAATACTTTGTATAGTTCAAGACTTACAGTCATTAGAAAACATCACTGCACATCATAATGGCAGCTACACTTTCCATCTTAAAGTCATAAAAAAACTATTTGGGAATGCCCGGCGGGCCAGATTAAAAAGCTTAACGGGCCGCATGTGGCCCCGGGCCTTAATTTGCCCAGATCTGCCATATAGCATCAAGTAACAACAAAATATGAGCAAAATGTGCTATAAAAAAAAAAAAAAAAGCTCACCTAGTAAAAGTACTAAAATGCTAATAACAGTAGCATGCGTACAGTTAGCATTAGTGAAATACTAACATGTGAGTCACTGAGGTGTTTACCTGCTAAATGAGATAGAAATTATAATGTTAACACGGTAAAATGCTACCTGTAACATGCATCAAGTACCAAAATATATTATTCTGAGGTGTGTTCTTGAAAATCCAGACCTACTGTCACAAAATACTTACTGAGATGTATACCCGCTAAACTAGCTAGAAAATCTAGCACGCTAAAATGCGTCCAGTACCAAAATATATTACGCAGTCTGATAGTTTATATATCAATGATGAAATCTTAACATTGCAACACATGCCAATACGGCCGGGTTAACTTATAAAGTGCAATTTTAAATTTCCCGCTAAACTTCCGGTTGAAAAGGTCTATGTATGATGACGTATGCGCGTGACGTCAATCGTTGAAACGGAAGTATTGGTACACCATTGTATCCAATACAAACAGCTCTGTTTTCATCGAAAAATTCCACAGTATTCTGGACATCTGTGTTGGTGAATCTTTTGCAATTTGTTTAATGAACAATGAAGACTGCAAAGAAGAAAGCTGTAGATGGGATCGATGTATTAGCGGCGGACTACAGCAACACAACCAGGAGGACTTTGAGATGGATGGCAGGCGCGCTAGCCGCCGACCTCACCTTGACTTCCTCCGTCTCCGGGCCGCCGACCGCATCTATGATCGGGTGAAGTCCTTCGTCGATCGCTGGAACGCAGGTGAGCGCGGGTGTTGACGAGCAGATGAGGGCTGGCGTAGGTGGATAGCTAATGTTTTTAGCATAGCTCTGTCGAGGTCCCGTAGCTAAGTTAGCTTCAATGGCGTCGTTAGCAACAGCATTGTTAAGCTTCGCCAGCCTGGAAAGCATTAACCGTGTAGTTACATGTCCATGGTTTAATAGTATTGTTGATTTTCCAGTCAGGGGTTTATTTCTTTTGTTTCTATCTGCATTTAAGCCCGATGCTATCACGCTAGCTCCGTAGCTAAATTGCTTCGCCGATGTATTGTCGTGGAGATAAAAGTCACTGTGAATGTGTCACGGTTGGTAAAACTGGTGGACTCAAATGCAGAAAAGACAAGCAGAATTAAAGTTCAAGGGTTATAATTAATAAAACCAGAGGGAAAGGAGGGAGCTCGTAGACCTTGGCTTGGCAGTCCAGGAGAGCACACTGAGGCTAGCAGGCTGTGGCAAGCAGGCTGAGGCTAGCAGGCTGTGGCTAGCAGGCTGAGGCTAGCAGGTTGAGGCTAGCAGGCTGTGGCAAGCAGGCTGAGGCTAGCAGGTTGAGGCTAGCAGGCTGTGGCTAGCAGGCTGAGGCTAGCAGGTTGAGGCTAGCAGGCTGTGGCAAGCAGGCTGAGGCTAGCAGGTTGAGGCTAGCAGGTTGAGGCTAGCAGGCTGTGGCAAGCAGGCTGAGGCTAGCAGGTTGAGGCTAGCAGGCTGTGGCTAGCAGGCTGTGGCTAGCAGGCTGAGCAGGCACACACAGCAGGTAGGGAACTGAAGGCAGAGGGAAAAACAGGGGTAGAATGAGGAGCCAAAAAACACAAAAATGGCAGATTCGCAAGATATCCAAAAGTGCTAGAATACAAGAACAAACGGGCGAGAAGCGTTACCACATGTAGAAAGGTGAATGATATGGCGATCGCGCCGAGTGAAGTCCAAACATTTGAAGGCTGCAGGTGATGAGTTGATGGCAAGCAGGTGAGTGATTAGGTTGCTGGGATCAGCTGTGCCAGGCTGAGAGCTGGAGCCACGCCTACGCCCAAAACACGCCCACTCTCCCAAAGACACACACAGAGACAAACAGACACAGACAGAGACTGTGACAGAATGTCCATTTCGCGTTCTCGACTCTCATTTTCAAGAGGATATATTATCCGAGGTGGTTTAAAATACAAACCCGTGATCCAAAATAGAAAAAGGAGAAAGTGTGGAATCCAATGAACCCTTGTACCTAATTTACGGTCAGAGCGAAAAAAGATACATCCTGCACTGCACTCTAGTCCTTCACTCTCACGTTCCTCATCCACGAATCTTTCATCCTCGCTCAAATTAATGGGGTAATCGTCGCTTTCTCGGTCCGAATCGCTCTCGCTGCAACTTTATCGTCAATGTTCTCTACTAAATCCTTTCAGCAAAAATATGGCACTATCGCGAAATGATCAAGTATGACACATAGAATGGATCCGCTATCCCCGTTTAAATAAAAAAAACTTCGTTTCAGTAGGCCTTTAATGTTAGCCTGCATCAAGCACCAAAATATGACTGAATTAGCTACAAAAAAAAAAAAAAAAGCTAGCATAATAACGTTGGCATGCTAACAAGTATGATTCGTCAGGTAACACAATATATGACACTGAGGTGTATCTGCTAAATTAGCAAACAAAAAAGCTAGCATGTTAATATTAGAATGCTAACAATTGTTAGGAAATTAGCTAAGCGCCGCAATTTGGACACCCCTGCCTTAATGCACGTGTGTGGACTTCCGTGTTAGGTGAACAAACAAGTGAAAGGTGGCCATGTGCGCCCCCTTCCTGTACTTTTGCCACCCTGATGCCAAGCTGGTGGATGAGACGGGTGCGTGGGCGCCAGCGGGGAAGGTGACATTAGCGACAAATCAGAGGAGCAGGAAGTCAATCAGCGGTGCGGGGGGGGGGGGCCGAACAATACGTGTGTGACTTGAAAGGAAAGCCAAGTGGAGAAAGTGGGCGTGGACAAAGTGGCACAGAATGTGGGCCTGCCTGTGCATGTGCACGTGCACTCATGAGGGCATGGCGAGCGGATTTGTGTAAGTGTGTGTGTGTTCTTGTATTTCTACCCTCCTTGAGACATCAACAAGGAAAATTACCTTCCATATGAGGAGGTGTGAATAAGTTAGGACCAAAATCATGGTCCCAATACGGGAAACCATTGCATCTAATAGAGAGCCAAATACAAGAGTCCGTGAACATTGCTCCAAAGTCAGGATTTTTGGTTGATTTAATGTGTGTGTAATCTTTATATATCTAGGAAGGGTGGTCCTAAAGAGGTAGGCATTTTCTGGAGGTCTCGAGAAGGTAACAAATACAAGAATGTTTGTGCATGTGTGTGTGTGTGTGTGTGTGTGTGTGTGTGTGTGTGTGTGTGTGTGTGTGTGTGTGTGTGTGTGTGTGTGTGTGTGTGTTTTTGTGTGTGTGTGTGTGTTCTTGTGTTCTTCTTGAGACATCAAGAAGGAAAAGTACCTTCCGTATGAGGACCGGTAAACAAGTTAGGACATAAATAATAGTCCCAATACGGAAAACCATGGTACCTAAGAAAGAGCCAAATACTAGAGTCCGTGAACATTGCTCCAAAGTCAGGATTTTTGGTTGATTTAATGTGTGTGTAATCTTTATATATCTAGGAAGGGTGGTCCTAAAGAGGTAGGCATTTTTTGGAGGTCTCGAGAAGGTAACAAATACAAGAATGTTTGTGCGTGTGTGTGTGTGTGTGTGTGTGTGTGTGTGTGTGTGTGTGTGTGTGTGTGTGTGTGTGTGTGTGTGTGTGTGTGTGTGTGTGTGTGTGTGTGTGTGTGTGTGTGTGTGTGTGTGTTTGTTCTTCTATAGACATCAACAAGGAAAACTACCCTCCATATGAGGACCGGTGAACAAGTTAGGACCGAAATCATGGTCCCAATACGGAAAACCATTGCATCTAATAGAGAGCCAAATACCAGAGTCTGTGAACATTGCTCCAAAGTCAGGATTTTTGGTTCATACACGAAACAACCCGCCAGGTGAACAGCTGATTTTACGACTTCCGGTGCTGACGTAAGACAACCCGCGTCCCATATGTAATTTTGCAGAGTAAAATTCAGATTTTTTACAGCAATATTGCCAACATTTTAAAGTTTTCTCATAAAATTGTGACTTTTGTCGAGTAAAATTACGACCCTTTTCATAAAATTGCCAAAATGTTAAGCTTTTTCTTGAACAATTGCGACTGTTATTGAGTAAAATTCCAGATTTTATCCTAATATTGCACAAATGTTCCGTTTTTCTTGTAAAACTTTGACTTGTGTTGAGTAAAATGAGGACTTTTATTATAATACTGCCGCAATTCTAAGTTTTTCTTGTGAAATTGTGACCTTTTTCTTGTAAAATTCCAACTCATTTTTCACAATAAGCTTTTTTATATTTGCATTATTAATGTTGTAAATACAAATATTTATAAATCTAGAAAGGGTGGTCCTAAAGAGGTAGGCATTTTTCGGAGGTCTCAAGAAGGTATGAAATACAAGAGTGTGTGTGTGTGTGTGTGTGTGTGTGTGTGTGTGTGTGTGTGTGTGTGTGTGTGTGTGTGTGTGTGTGTGTGTGTGTGTGTGTGTGTGTGTGTGTGTGTGTGTGTGTGTGTTCTTGTGTTCTTCTTGAGACATCAAGAAGGAAAAGTACCTTCCATATGAGGACTGGTGAACAAGTTAGGACATAAATCACGGTCCCAATACGGAAAACCATTGCATCTAATAGAGAGCCAAATACTGCAGTCTGTGAACATTGCTCCAAAGTCAGGATTTTTGGTTGATTTAATGTGCATACAAAAGTAAACATTGACAGGTACAAAGGCAGCAATATATGATAAAACAAGAGGGCAGATAAAGAAAGACTTCCCTATTCATCCCCCAAAAAACCCGCCAGGTGAACAGCTGATTTTACGACTTCCGGTGCTGACGTAAGACATCCCGCGTCCCATATGTGACTATAGGATGAACAAATACACTACGCTACTAAGACTATAGTGGCCATTAACAGTTAGCGTCTACAGCTGTGTTGCCCAAAGTGCGGCACAGGGGCCATCTGTGGTCCGTGACTCCTTTGTCATCGGCCTTAAGCACATTACAAATAACAACATAAATAAAGATCACATTTGCACCGCTGGTGGTGAAATCTATCAAAATGAGGGTGGTCCCAAAGAGGAGGGATTTTTCAAATTGTCTGTGTGTCGCTTTAAAAAATGCTCCCCCTCTGGTCAACATATGAAATAACAAGTGTGTGTAAAAATTTGAAGTGCTCCCCCTTTGGCCAACATTAATTTAAAAAATTAAAAATTATGTATATAGAGACATACTGTAATAACTTGAAGTAAATAATGAAGATTAAAAACCAATTACAAACTAAAAATTATCCAAAAAATAAAAAAAAGTAAAATCAGTCTTTTTCTCACAATGTTGGGAAAAAATATCTCATATTCTTTCTGTTTCTGTAGTATTGCAATATTTTCTCGTAAAATTATTACTTTTTTTATGTAAAATTATTACTTTTTGACGCAAAATGGTGACATTTGTCATACAAAATTCGGACTTTTATCACAATATTGCCAATTTTTTTGTTGTTCTTGTAAAATAGTGACATTTTTTGAGTAAAAATTATGACTTGTCATAATTTTGCCAAGTAAAATTTAGATTTTTTATTGTAATATCGCCAAAATGTTAAACTTTTCTCATAAAATTGTGAATTTTGTCGAGTAAAATTACGATCCTTTTCATAAAATTGCCAAAATGTTAAGCTTTTCTTGTAAAATTGCGACTGTTATTGAGTAAAATTCCAACTTCTATCATAATATTGCACAAATGTTCAGTTTTTCTTCTAAAACTTTTGACTTGTGTTGAATAAAATTACGACTTTTATTATAATACTGCCAAAATTCTAAGTTTTTCTTGTGAAATTGTGACCTTTTTCTTGTGAAATTCCAACTCATTTTTCACAACAAGTTTTTTTTTAAATATTTGCATAGTATGTATATATTATTAATGTTGTAAATACTTATCTTTATATATCTAAAAAAGTGTGGTCCTAAAGAGGTAGGCATTTTTCGGAGGTCTCAAGAAGGTAACAAATACAAAAATGAGTGTGTGTGTGTGTGTGTGTGTGTGTGTGTGTGTGTGTGTGTGTGTGTGTGTGTGTGTGTTCTTGTTTTTCTACCCTTCTTGAGACATCAACAAGGAAAAGTAGCTTCCATATGAGGAGGTGTGAACAAGTTAGGACATAAATCATGATCCCAATACAGAAAACCATTGCATCTAATAGAGAATGTCTCATTTGCACCCTGGTGGTGAAATCTATCAAAATTAGGGTGGTCCCAAAAACATTGCCTATCAACATATGAAATAACAAGTGTGTGTAAAAATTTTAAGTGCTCCCCCTCTGGCCAACATATGTAATAACAAGTGTGTGTGTTAGATATTGAAATTCGCCCCTTTGGCCAAAATTAATAACACAATAAAATAAATATGTATGTAGAGACTTACTGTAATAAGTTGAAATAGATAATGAAGATTAAAAACCAATTACAAATAACCCCCCCCCCCCCAAAAAAAAGGAACTAAAATCAGTCTTTTTCTCATAATGTTGGGAACAATTTCTCATACTCTTTCTGTTTCTGTAATATTGCAATATTTTCTCGTAAAATTATTACTTTTTGATGTAAAATTATTACTTTTTAATGCAAAATGGTGACATTTGTCTTACAAAATTCTGACTTTGATCACAATATTGCCAATTTTTTTGTTGTTCTTGTAAAATAGTGACATTTTTGGAGTAAAAATGATGACTTGTCATAATTTTGCCAAGTAAAATTTTGATATTTTACTGTAATATTGCCAAAATATAAAAAATTAAGATCCTTTTCATAAAATTGCCAGAATGTTTGGCTTTTCTTTTAAAATTGCAACTGTTAACTTCTATCATAATATTGCACCAATGTTTAGTTTTTCTTGTAAAACTTTTGACTTTTGTTGAGTAAAATGACGACTTTTATTTTAATACTGCCAAAATTCTAAGTTGTTCTTGTGAAATTGTGACCTTTTTCTTGTGAAATTCCAACACATTTTTCACAACTAGCTTTTTTATATTTGCATAGTATGTATATATTATTAATGTTGTAAATACTAATTTTTATATACAGTATCTAGAAAGGGTAGTCCTAAAGAGGTACGCATTTTTCGGAAGTCTCAAGAAGGCAAGAAATACAAGGATGTGTGTGTGTGTGTGTGTGTGGGTGTGTGTGTGTGTCAACAGCGCCCAGAAGCGGAGTGGCTCTCGCTGTCCCACAGTTCCGAGTTGCGCTAACCTTTAAGACAAAGGGCCCTGACGTTTGTGGCCCTCGGTTAATCCTGTGACGAAAGCCTTCTGAATGTCATGTGTTCTTCCCGACGCCGTCCGAGTCATTCCAAACATGTTTGGACAGCCACTGAGCAGGTTTGAGGCGGGGACAGGACTTTTGGTGCTCGCCATGTACTCCTGAACTTTAGACCAGCCTCACTTTTTTTGTAACTTTTTGAGAGTGGACGTCACGGACATGATTAATGGCAGATCTTTCTGTTCCATAGCAGTACTTCAAGCAACTGTGGCCATTGGCAGGCGGCAGCAACACACTCCACAAACATGCTCGCTAAATTGGGGCCCGAAGCAGAATTTTATATAGACTCATTACAGTCACACTTTCTAACACATATACAAAACCCAAAACCAGTGAAGTTGGCACCTTGTGTAAGTCGTACATAAAAACAGAATACAATGATTTGCAAATCCTTTTCAACTTATATTCAATTGAGTAGACTGCAAAGACAAGATATTTAATGTTCCAACTGAGACACGTAATTTTTTTTTGCAAATAATCGTTAACTTAGAAATTAATGGCGCATAATGCACCACACATTTTCAATGGGAGACAGGTCTGGACTACAGGCAGGCCAGTCTAGTACCCGCACTCTTTTACTCTACGAAGCCACGCTGTTGTAACACGTTGCTTGGCATCGTCTCGCCGAAATAAGCAGGGGCGTTTATGATAACGTTGCTTGGATGGCAACATATGTTGCTCCAAAACCTGTATGTACCTTTCAGCATTAATGGTGCCTTCACAGATGTGTAAGTTACCCATGTCTTGGGCACTAATACACCCCCATACCATCACAGATGCTGGCTTTTACACTTTGCGCCTGTAAACAGTCCGGATGGTTCTTTTCCTCTTTGGTCCGGAGGACACGACGTCCACAGTTTCCAAAAACAATTTGAAATGTGGACTCGTCAGACTGCAGAACACTTTTCCACTTTGCATCAGTCCATCTTAGATGAACTCGGGCCCAGCGAAGGCGGCGGCGTTTCTGGGTGTTGTTGATAAATGGTTTTGGCTTTGCATAGTAGAGTTTTAACTTGCACTTACAGATGTAGCGACCAACTGTAGTTACTGACAGTGGTTTTCTGAAGTGTTCCTGAGCCCATGTGGTGATATCCTTTACACATTAATGTCCCTTTTTGATGCAGTACCGCCTGAGGGCTCTAAGGTCACGGGCTTAGCCGCTTACGTGCAGTGATTTCTCCAGATTCTCTGAACCTTTTGATGATATTACGGACCGTAGATGGTGAAATCCTGAAATTTCTTGCAATAGCTCGTTGAGAAATGTTATTCCTAAACTGTTCGACAATTTGCTCACGCATTTGTTTACAAAGTGGTGACCCTCGCCCCATCCTTGTTTGTGAATGACTGAGCATTTCATGGAAGCTGCTTTTATACCCAATCATGGCACCCACCTGTTCCCAATTAGCCTGTTCCCCTGTGGGATGTTCCATATCAATCAATATAAGTGTTTGATGAGCATTCCTCAACTTTGTCAGTCTTTTTTGACACTTGTGCCAGCTTTTTAGAAACATGTTGCAGGCATCAAATTCCAAATGAGCTAATATTTGCAAAAAAATAACAAAGTCTTCCAGTTCGAACGTCAATTATCTTGTCTTTGCAGTCTATTCAATTGAATATAAATTGAAAAGGATTTGCAAATCATTGTAGTCTGGTTTTATTTACCATTTACACAACGTGCCAACTTCACTGGTTTTGGGTTTTGTAAAACGATGTTTATACTTTTGCAATCACATTTGAATTTGAATTGAATTTGAAACTATGAATCAACACATGTGGAGTTATGCACTTAACAAAAAAGGGGAAATAACTAAAAACATGTTTTATATTGTAGTTTCTTCAAAATAGCCACCCTTTGCTCTGATTACAGCTTTTCACACTGTTGGCATTCTCTCGATGAGCTTCAAGAGGTAGTCACCTGAAAGGGTTTTCACTTCACATGTGTCATAGTTTTGATGCCTTCAGTGAAAATACACAATGTAAATAGTCATGAAAATAAAGAAAACGCATTGAAATGACAAGGTGTGTCCAAACTTTTGGCCTGTACTGTATGTATGTATTAGGGATGTCCGATAATATCGGACTGCCGATGTTATCGGCCGATGAATGCTTTAGAATGTAATATCGGAAATTTTTGGTATCTGTTTCAAAATTATCTGTATCGGTTTCAAAAAGTAAAATTCAAGGGGTTAAACGACTTAGTGTAGACATGGCCTTAATACGCTCTAAAAATTGTCAAACAAACAGAAAACTCTGCTATGATTAAATCTGGGAGCCTTTGAAAAAGTCTGTGATTTATCAAAACTTTAGGACAATTGCAACAATCTCTGAGGTCTACCCAGCTCCACCCTGTAGCTCGCTGGAATGCCCGGAGCAACAGTGCATCAGATGCAAAGCGGGGGAGAATCTCTGGACCATGCAAACGCCGCAACAAACGATACTATATCTAGATGTGAAAACATCCCCAAAAGTTCCTGGAAGATTTGCGAGCTGCTAAGTGACGTGGCGTCGGTGACATCATCTGATCTGGTTGATCAGTAACTCTACACCTGCCGAGGCGGCCTTTCAAGCTGCGAACCCCACGGGTTTCCTCCTCTTTCATGTGGGCAGGCGGCGTGTCATTGGAGATTTTGGTTCAGGAGGTGATAAAATTGCTGCAGGATGACAACACAAAAGGTCTTTAACGTGCTCCAACAGACCGCAGGAGTGAACCGCAAAGAAATGCTGGCACTTGTAATGCGGTTTAAGTGAAAGATCCTTCGAGGGGCTCGGTGGGAAAGAGTCCAACTGGACTCGCAGTAGGAAGGATGAGTCACACCAGCCTGGAGGTGATCAGCGAGTGGTCAGGAACGTCAAATCCATAGGAACGGCAACCCCTCAGGTCTACTGTCCGGTCTGCTATTCAAATCCTTGACTCAAACCACTGAACAACGACTACCCTTTTGTCTTGTTGGCGAGGAAACAAAGTGTTTTTTTAACACCAGTGTGACACGGCAGATGAATTATGACCACGTCTCTCCGACCCGTGGGTGGGAAGTCCAGATGAGTGGGAAGCAAAGAGCCTCCCAGAGTCGCCTTCTTTCTGTACAGTAAATGCGGGGCCACGTTTCCCAGCGACGCCAAAGATAACCAATGCCGGCCGTGAGTAAATGCGCCGGTTTGCAATAAACGGGAGCGACATAAATCCCGTTTTTTGAAATAAGCCCCCAGCATAGCCTGTGGTTGAGCACCAGGAGACAATCTCAAAATGAGAACCAAGTGTCCGTAAAACTGCCATGTTAAAAGTACATGGATGGATGAAGGATGTTTGAGTCGTTTCCAAGAAAACCAGTGACTCCATAGACTAGGGTTGAATTTGGCCGGGAGCTGAAGGCAAAGTAAATATATATGTATATATATATATATATATATATATATATATATATATATATATATATATATATATATATATATATATATATATATATATATATATATATATATATATATACATATATACACTACCGTTCAAAAGTTTGAGGTCACATTGAAATGTCCTTGTTTTTGAAGGAAAAGCACTGTACTTTTCAATGAAGATAACTTTAAACTAGTCTTAACTTTAAAGAAATACACTCTATACATTGCTAATGTGGTAAATGACTATTCTAGCTGCAAATGTCTGGTTTTTGGTGCAATATCTACATAGGTGTATAGAGGCCCATTTCCAGCAACTATCACTCCAGTGTTGTAATGGTACAATGTGTTTGCTCATTGGCTCAGAAGGCTAATTGATGATTAGAAAACCCTTGTGCAATCATGTTCACACATCTGAAAACAGTTTAGCTCGTTACAGAAGCTACAAAACTGACCTTCTTTTGAGCAGATTGAGTTTCTGGAGCATCACATTTGTGGGGTCAATTAAACGCTCAAAATGGCCAGAAAAAGAGAACTTTTATCTGAAACTCGACAGTCTATTCTTGTTCTTAGAAATTAAGGCTATCCCACAAAATTGTTTGGGTGACCCCAAACTTTTGAACGGTAGTGTATATATATGAATATGTGTGTGTATATATACTGTATATATATATATATATATATATATATATATATATATATATATATATATATATATATATATATATATGTATGTACGTATGTATGTATGTATATATGTGTATATATGTATTTATGTACATTTATGTACTGTATGTATAGACAGTAAAGGCCAAAAGTTTGGACACACCTTCTCATTCAATGCATTTTCTTTATTTTCATGACTATTTACATTGTAGATTGTCACTGAAGGCATCAAAACTATGAATGAACACACATGGAGTTATGTACTTAACAAAAAAAAGGTGAAATAACTGAAAACATGTTTTATATTGTAGTTTCTTCAAAATAGCCACCCTTTGCTCTGATTACTGCTTTTCTCGATGAGCTTCAAGCGGTAGTCACCTGAAAGGGTTTTCACTTCACAGGTGTTATAGTTTTGATGCCTTCAGTGACAATCTACAATGTAACACAATATGTAATTTTAAAAACTTTTCTCTGCAAGTAATAATACGATTCGCAAGAATAAAAACCATTTTCTGCGAGTAAAAAAACAAGATTTCCCAGTATAAAATACATTTTCTCCAAGTAATAAAACAATTTGCCAGGTGAAAAAACATTTTTCTGCAAGTAAAAAAAATAATTCACAAGTAAAAAAAACAAAAAAAAACAATTTTCTTAAATAAACAATTTTTTTGCAGGTAAAAAATGTTTTTTCTGCAATAAAAAACTATTTTTTGCGATAAAAACACAATATGCAATTTTAAAAACTTTTTTCTGCAAGTAATAATGTAATGATAATGTCAATGAGGGATTTTTAATCACTGCTATGTTGAAATTGTTACTAATATTGATAGTGTTGTTGAAATTTATTTTTGTTTGACTGCTTTTAGATTGTTTTGTGTCATGTTTGTGTGTCCTCTCAATTGCTCTGTTGATTGCTATTCTGAATGCTGCTGGGTTTGGTTTTGGAATTGGAATTGCATTATTATGGTATTGTTGTGTATTGTTTTGTTGGATTTATTAATTAAAAAAACAACAACAAAAAACAACAACAAAAATGATGCATGTAATAAAACGATTCGCAAGAATAAAAACTATTTTCTGCGAGTAAAAAACAAGATTCCCCAGTACAAAATAAATTTTCTCCAAGTAATAAAATAATTTGCGAGGTTAAAAAACATTTTTCTGCAAGTAAAAAAATTGTTCACAAGTAAAAAAACAAAAACAATTTTCTTAGATAAAAAAAAATTTTGCAGGTAAAAAAAATGTTTATGCAATAAAAAACATGTGTTTGCGATAAAAACACAAAATGCAATTTAAAAAAAAAAAATTCTGCATGTAATAAAAGGATTCGCAAGAATAAAAACTATTTTTTGCGAGTAAAAAACAAGATTCCCCAGTATAAAATAAATGTTTTCCAAGTAATAAAATCATTTTCGAGGTTAAAAAACATTTTTCTGCAAGTAAAAAAACAATTCGCAAGTAAAAAAAACTAACAATTTTCTTAAATAAAACATTTTTTTCTGGTAAAAAAAAAAAATCTGCAATAAAAAGCTTTTTTTTTCTGCAATAAAAAACATTTTTTTGCGATAAAAACACAATATGCAATTAAAAAATTATAATTCTGCATGTAATAAAACGATTCGCAAGAATAAAAACAATTTTCTGCGAGTAAAAAACAAGATTCCCCAGTATAAAATAAATGTTCTCCAAGTAATAAAATAATTTGCGAGGTTAAAATAAATGTTTATGCAAGTAAAAAAAACAATTCGCAAGTAAAAAAAACAAACAATTTCCTTAAATATTTTTTTTTTTTGCAGGTAAAACTTTTTTCTGCAATAAAAAAACATTTTTTTGCGATAAAAACACAATATGCAATTCCCCCCCAAAAATCTGCATGTAATAAAACGATTCGCAAGAATAAAAACAATTTTCTGCGAGTAAAAAACAAGATTCCCCAGTATAAAATAGATGTTCTCCAAGTAATAAAATAATTTGCGAGGTTAAAATACATTTGTCTGGAAGTAAAAGAACAATTCGCAAGTAAAAAAAAAACAATATTTTTTTTTTGCAGGTAAAACTTTTTTCTGCAATAAAAAAACATTTTTTTGCGATAAAAACACAATATTCAATTTTAAAAAAATAATTATGCATGTAATAAAACGATTCACAAGAATAAAAACAATTTTCTGCGAGTAAAAAACAAGATTCCACAGTAAAAAAATAAATGTTCTCCAAGTAATAAAAATAATTTGCGAGGTTAAAATACATTTGTCTGGAAGTAAAAAAAACAATTGGCAAATTAAAAAAACTAACAATTTTCTTAAATAAAAAATTTTTTTACAGGTAAAAAAAATGTGTATGCAATAAAAAAAAATGTTTGCGATAAAAACACAATATGCAATTTAAAAAAAAAAATTCTGCATGTAATAAAACAATTCGCAAGAATAAAAAGAAATTTCTGCAAGTAAAAAAAAACAAAAAGGCATCATAAAATATTTACAATTACCGTTACAGTAAACAATTCCGCCGCATGACGTGTGCAAGGCGAGTAGGCGTGTGTCATGTCCCCGCATCGAAACTGGCGGCGGCGGGGTGAAAAGTTAGCGGCTGCCCTGCCCCGGCTACACAATGAAGACATCCTTGGAGATGTTCTTTGTTTACTGCTGGGTTGTCAGGGAGTCCTCCCCAGTCAGGCAATAAGGAAAGGGATTATTTGCTTTGGCAGCGGAACAAGGATCCAATCAGATAACTGCGACATGTGAAAACACAGGCGTCCAACTCGCGTCCAATCTGCGTCAGTTTCTGCTCACCTTTCACCCTCTGACCTCAAGGACATTTATACGGACGCTGCCTTAGGTTGTGAATGGAGTCTGAGGGGACTGTTCCCATTGGACTTTGCTTGGGTTTCATTTAATTGTAATAGGGTTGTACGGTATACCGGTATTGGTATAGTACCGCGATACTAATTAATCATATTCTGTACTATACCGCCTCTGAAAAGTACCGGTGTCCCCACCATGACATTACAGGTTTACGAGCAGAGGAGCATGTTCGGCAGCGCACACACACTGAGTACGTACAAGCAGACACAGTGTGTAGACAGAAAAGGAAAAACGGACGCATTTTGGCTTAAAAACTAACGATAAAGGTGAAGTTGTAACACTGAAACGCCCTCAGGAAGAGGTGCTTTAAGACATGGCTAAAGTCCAGTCCCAGTGGGCAGTGTTGTAGCTACTCCTAAATCACTAATCCTCGTCTCCGTGGTGACAAATGAAGTAAGTTTCTTACAAGTATCATCCCTGCAGGACGAGGAATAGCTAAACATGCTTCACTACACGTCAACACGTAAACAAAGGGCATTGGTGGATCTACACCTGACATCCACTGTAATGATACCAAGTACAGGAGCGTATCCAGTCATACTACTATGATTACGTCAACATTTTTTCGCATCACAAAATCTTTTTTCGTTTTTTTTTTATGTTTATAAACTCAAGGACTTAAATTATGACCAATGAATGATCCTCTAACTACTTGGTATCGGATCTATACCTCAATGTGTGGTATCATCCAAAACTAATGTAAAGCATCCAAACAGGAGAAGAATAAGTGATTATTACATTTTAACAGAAGTGTAGATAGAACATGTTAAAAGAGAAAGTAAGCAGATATTAACAGTAAATGAACAAATTGATTAATAATACATTTTTAACAGCTTGTCCCTCATAATTTAGACAACATAATAAAATGATAAATGACACAATATGTTACTGTATACGTCAGCAGACTAATTAGGAGCCTTTGTTTGTTTACTTACTACTAAAAGACAAGTTGTCTAGTATGTTCACCATTTTATCTAAGGACAAAATTACAATAATAAACATATGTTTATTGTACCCTAAGATTTTTTGTTAAAATAAAGCCAATAATGCAATTTTTAGTGGTCTCCTTTACTTAGAAAAGTATCAAAAAGTACCGAAAAGTGTCGAAATACAATTTGGTACCGGTACCAAAATATTGCTATTGGGACAACACTAATTTGTATACGGAATGTTCCAATCAGGGATTTACGCATCCGATTACCATACCAATCATCCATGAGGGACATCGGTCGATACCGATACTAATCACATGTATTAACTGTACATTTTTTGGCTTACCATAAATTCCGGACTTTGTGCCTACACTTTGAAACCTGCGGCTCATAAACCTGTGCGGCTAATTTGTAGATTTTCTTCTCTAACGGCCATTCTACAAAGCAAATACACTGAAAAGTTGTTTTATTGTTTGTGCCGTGGTGCCATCTTTTGGACGAGCTTGCTCAATGCAGATGCTGCAGTCACTTTCCATTCGGTGCTTTCAACCGGAAGTAGATGTGCCATTCGGTCTTCTAGTCGCCCTTGGTGTTTTACTCGTCTGGATTCTTCATTCTTCACTTCAAGCGACGGTTGTAGGTTTTACAATATAACTACAACGATTCTTATTTACTAAACCGTCCTACGTTTGATGACTGGAGGAGTGTTTTCATGCATATTTGCACATCCTATTGTAATGTAATCAAGTTCATGAGCGTCTGTGTTAGTATTGTTACCTTACAATGGCATTCTTTTTGTATTGTTTCACAAATTCCTCAGTAAATTCACCAACACGTCACCGTGGAGTCTGTTTAGCTGATTGGAAAGCTGGCTACCGCAGCTGGTGACTTCTGTTTTGTTTGATCAGCCGTTTTACTGCCGTGTTACAAGCACCGTTTGGAAACAAAGTACGTAAATAAACATTTACAAAATCTTTCTGTGTAAATAACTCATTTCGCAACATATATATCTGTGGCTTATAGTCCGTTGTGGCTAATGTATGGAAAATTATTTTTTCTTCTAAAAATGTGCGGGTGCGGCTTATATACCGCTCTTTGGTCTGAAAAGTATGATACTTATGATGAGTGCCTTTGGCTGTTTAACAATATCAGCACAATATTTAAACTACTTCCTTATGTCATGATCCATGGTCCGGATCATGTTTTGTGTTTTCTGTTTGTTTTGGACTCCTTTAGTTCCTGTTTGTGCACCTCCTGAGTTTAGTCACCATGGTTACTTATTATTTTCACCTGCCTCTGTTGTTCGGGACACTCACCTGTTTGTAATCAAGAGACACTATTTAAGCCTGCCTTTGCTGGTCACTCGTCCTGGCGTCATTGTTTTGCCTCATGCCTTGCCACGTAAGTCGTGTTAGTTTCATGCCACAGTTCCCTGAGTATTCCATGTCCATAGTTTATGCAAAGTATTTGCTTCACGCAGCCTTGTCTACGTAAGTCTTGTTTAATTTCCTGCCACAGTTTTGTGAAGTTTCATGTCTATAGTTCCATGTTTCCTGCCCTAAGTTTTTGCCTTAGCTTCCGCACGCGATAGGCACGCTTGCCTTTGTTTTGTAAGTTGGATGATTTTGGATAATTAAATCATGTTTTTACCTGCACGCCTTGTCCGGAGTAGTCCGTTTGCATCCCGGGAAAACGAACCGCGCAGTAAGCCGCAACCAAACCGTGACAGAATGACGCCAGCATTCAGTTTTCCCGCAACGGACGTGGAGGAGATGGATTAAGGTATGTGGGAGGTGTTGCGCACAATGGAGGCGGAGACTCTTTGCTATTCCCCCTTGGAGCGCCAGGACCTGAAGTGGGGTCCTAACAGAAAGTCGGTCCCAATCAACTCCGTATGGCCCGAGGACATTGCCACACCTCCGCAGTACCGGACGCGTCAGCGAAGACGGAAGCCGTCCAAAATGATAATTAAACAACATCCAAATCTACTATCTGCAAAAAGCAGAGACCTAATCCTGCAGATGATGTGGTCCTGATGGCTTCATCTGGCCAGGATCTTCAGCTCTCACTGGATCGGTTCACAGCTGAGTGTGAAGCGACTGGGATGAGAATCAGCACCTCCAACTCCGAGTCCATGGTTCTCGCCCGGAAAAGGGTGGAGTGCCATCTCCGGGTTGCGGAGGAGACCCTGCCCCAAGTGGAGGAGTTCAAGTATCTCGGAGTCTTGTTCACGAGTGAGGGAAGAGTGGATCGTGAGATCGACAGGCGGATCGGTGCGGCGTCTTCAGTAATGCGGACGCTGTATCGATCCGTTGTGGTGAAGAAGGAGCTGAGCCGGAAGGCAAAGCTCTCAATTTACCGGTGGATCTACGTTCCCATCCTCACCTATGGTCATGAGCTTTGGGTTATGACCGAAAGGACAAGATCACGGGGCTCTCCCTTAGAGATAGGGTGAGAAGCTCTGCCATCCGGGAGGAGCTCAAAGTAAAGCCGCTGCTCCTCCACATGGAGAGGAGCCAGATGAGGTGGTTCGGGCATCTGGTCAGGATGCCACCCGAACGCCTCCCTAGGGAGGTGTTTAGGGCACGTCCGACCGGTAGGAGGCCACGGGGAAGACCCAGGACACGTTGGGAAGACTATGTCTCCCGGCTGGCTTGGGAACGCCTCGGGATCCCCCGGGAAGAGCTGGATGAAGTGGCTGGGGAGAGGGAAGTCTGGGTTTCCCTGCTTAGGCTGCTGCCCCCGCGACCCAACCTCGGATAAGCGGAAGGATGGATGGATGGAATCTACTATCTATTACTCTTTTAAATCATTGTTGCCCTCAATGTCCTCCTGTGTGCAAGGGATTATTGCCTGAATGTGTATACAAAAAGCAAAGATCACGCTAGTGTCGATCCATTCTCATTACTTGTTGTGACAATGTTGACATATCAACAGTGAAGAGTTGTTTTATTACCTCTCTCTAACTCAGTGTTTTTCAACCTTTTTTGAGTCAAGGCACATTTTTTTCATTGAAAAAAATCCAAGGGCACTTTACCAGCAGAAAATGTTAAAAACGAAACTCAATAGGCTATGTTGGCAATATGAAGTCGTTCTCATCAAATACCCGACGCAATTGTTGGATATGACTTCAAACCATTACCGTCCATGCATCAATAATTCTCTTGTCTCAAAGTAGGCTCACAAAGCAATGATCTACCTGCTGCCACCTACTGATATGGAAGAGTATTACACGGTTACTCTGCCGATCTCGAGACAGCACAGACACTCTACAACGGCACATTATTTGCGGATTATAATTGTTGGTTTGCAAAATATATATTTTTGACCAATTAGGTGAAATTGCATCATTTCACATGGCACACCAAACAAACCCTGATATGTACATACACTACCGTTCAAAAGTTTGGGGTCACCCAAACAATTTTGTGGAATAGCCTTCATTTCTAAGAACAAGAATAGACTGTCGAGTTTCAGATGAAAGTTCTCTTTTTCTGGCCATTTTGAGTGTTTAATTGACCCCACAAATGTGATGCTCCAGAAACTCAATCTGCTCAAAGGAATGTCAGTTTTGTAGCTTCTGTAACGAGCTAAACTGTTTTCAGATGTGTGAACATGATTGCACAAGGGTTTTCTAATCATCAATTAGCCTTCTGAGCCAATGAGCAAACACATTGTACCATTAGAACACTGGAGTGATAGTTGCTGGAAATGGGCCTCTATACACCTATGTAGATATTGCACCAAAAACCAGACATTTGCAGCTAGAATAGTCATTTACCACATTAGCAATGTATAGAGTGTATTTCTTTAAAGTTAAGACTAGTTTAAAGTTATCTTCATTGAAAAGTACAGTGCTTTTCCTTCAAAAATAAGGACATTTCAATGTGACCCCAAACTTTTGAACGGTAGTGTAGGTATACAAAGGTATATACAGTATAGGCGTAATATGATCAAACTTTCTTGTTCTTGTCAAAAGTCTACCAGCCGCACTTTGTACCAACTGTAATCTTACAATGCTAGACATAGGGAGGCCCGAAAATAACACGTTACAGTAATCAGACCAGATGTCTTAATCATACCTCTACCCCTGGTGCAGATTCCATTTCCAGTATTTCTTATGGGGAAACTACTTGGTTTGAACGTGATATAGTGAGTTCTTATACTAATTGTCTCTTAGAGACAATTAAACGATCGCTACTGGCATTTACTGATACATAAAACAAACAAAGGCACGATATCCAATTCAGATACTAAATGAAAAACTGTGAACATCAGTGCGAGCCTGGGGTTTTTCCACGTTGTGCGTTTTTAACCATCCATGGTTTTTGGTGGTCAGCTGTGTTCTTGCTGAGAATCTGTCCCCAGTGCATTTGTCACACCTGGGTGAAGTCTTGTCTGGGTTTCGTCTGGTTTCAGGTTGTCTTGTCACTTCCTGTTTTATTTTGAAATGCTAACTCTCCCTCTCGTTTGAGATCACTTGCCCTTCCTCGTGTGTCATCATTTGTCCTGATTGATTTCACCTGTTCCCCCCATGCTTAAATGTCTTGTCCTCCTTTTGTCCAGTGCCAGCGTTTCGTATCTTCTTGTGCGTACCGCCAGCGTTGCTTTGCCGCATTCTTGTCCACAGCCACTTTTTTGTGTGTACCTTTTTGATCCACGGGAGATTCTTGGTTTGTAACTTTTGTCAGGTAAAATTAGCTTCCTAGCATCGCCTCCGCTGGAGCGTCTATTGTTGTATTTGGTAGTTTTTTTTCTTAGCACATTTTCCCCTCTGTAGCCAAAGCATTTTGAGTTGTTAACAGTTTTGTAAGTTCAGTGGTCAGGTTAGATCTGTTTTGATAGCCTTTTTTGTTTCTCCCGTTTTGGACGGGGACGGCGTGAGAGTCGGGAGAGTGGCCGTGCCAGCAACCTGAGGGTTCCTGGTTCAATCCCCACCTTCTACCAACCTCGTCACGTCCGTTGTGTCCTTGAGCAAGACACTTCACCCTTGCTCCTGATGGGTGGTGCTTAAGGCCTTGCATGGCAGCTCCCGCCATCAGTGTGTGAATGTGTGTGTGAATGGGTGAATGTGGAAATAGTGTCAAAGCGCTTTGAGTACCTTGAAAGTAGAAAAACGCTATACAAGTATAACCCATTTACCATTTACCCCTTCCCTTGTCATAATAAAGAACTGCTTCTGAAATCCTGCGCCTGCGTTCAGAGTTGAATTCCGGTCTTGACAGCTTTGATTCCTAGTGATCGTTTGGCAGATTTGCTAACGATTGCCTTATCGATTCCTGCGGCGGTCAATGACGTCGCAAATGCTGACCATGGGAGGAGAATGACAACAGTGGATATTTCCTCAAAGATCAAGAGGCTTTATTGTAGTCCATTCTTTAACATGTACAAGACACATAAGAACTGAAATTTCATTTTCGGCACAGTCCCACTAAGAGCAGACATACGTTACAGGGAGACAAGACGGGACCGCCAACGGATCAGCCACTTACGGCGCTCCTTAAAAAAGGTGGGAAAAAGGTGATATTGGGAAAGGGGGGAAGAGTAAAAAATATCAGTCTAAGGCTGGACCCTCGGGAGGGGGTCCAGACTGAGTCCAAGGGAAAAAACCTCACATTGCATAGCACACATAAACATGTTACATATAATCACAACAACTCGCAACAGAGGGGGGGATTTGGGGTCCTGGAGGCCGGCCTGCTGTTATAAAGCGCTACTAGCCATCCATAACCCCAGAATTAAGCAGTGGTGAAGGCGTTGGTTGAGGAAGGCGCGGGTGCGTGCATGTATGCCCAATTAACTTGGGTGTGATGTTGAAATGTTTTTGTGGACTGGGGCCGATCTCAAAGTTCGACACCAGATTTTGTTGAGAAAAAGGGAGGTCAAAAGCATCCATCGTTGAGGTGTCCTCGGGGGTGTTTTTCAGAACAGCCTGTTCCTGATAGTGTCAAGGCCGTTCGAGGGAGTCAAATCGTAGATTAGGATGTTGTTTTCCTCGAGCAGTCAAAAACAATGACTTGCCTGCTCTATTTGTCCATGCTGGTTTCTCTCAAATTCAATTCAATTCTCCTTCTCAGCAAACTTCTCCATGATGTGATCCATCTTGCGATTCAGTTCAGAAATCGCCACAGTCTGTGTTCCCACAGCCCGGCCCAATCCTTCCATTGCGACAAACAGCCGTTGGGCTCCTTGAGTGGCTGCCATCATCTTCCGAATTTGACGATGCACCAGAGCAATGCCCAGCCCAATCAGCAGGTGCCCCGCGATCACGGTTCCAAATGGGTAGATGTCTTCCACGTCCTCGATGGAAAGGACTGAGAGGCACATGATTCTCCATTTATCCCAGGAGTCTCTCACGTACCCCGCAGCAATGGCTCCATCAGGGCAGCCTGGCTCCCCCGAACCTCTTTTCCTTGTCGAAAAGACTTTGTCAATTGCGTCGAGAGTCCAGCTGATCATATCCATGTTTGATGTTTAGATTTGAGGACAGCGCAAAGAAAGAGGCTTCAAAAAAGTTCAGACAAGACAAAAACGAAGAGAGCAAGCAGGGAGCGCAGGAAATACTACTTAATATGCACATTGTGGAGTTCAAAACTCAGAAGTGTCAGTCAAGTGTCAATCCATGCCCTACATGGTGGAAAACTATATGGTCAAAACCATTGAGAACTACAATTCCCAGAATGCCAAGGGAAAATGGCCGCCAAATTACTGATTGAAGGCACCTGAAAAGGAATGGAGGTTCAGCCAGACTCATTCACCAAACAAGCTGCATGCAAGGAACAACAGCAAGCAAGATCTACTCTACAAGTTTCTCCAAACATGCCAATGGTCGGTGAATATGCTTGTTCATTTGATGACGATCGAAACGCTTACTTGGATATGCTTGACTTGCACCTGCAAGCTTCTTGATTTGCTGACTCAACTATCTTAATGTGTTTGTTTGAACTGCTGGGTTCAAGTTGAACCACTGCATTACTGCATTTACCTTTGAGCATTGATTGCATATTGCGTTTGACGAGTTAAAAAAGCAAGTTGTTTGAAGTTTAAATGGTTTACGTTTAAGTTAAAATGGCAAATGGTTAAAGTTAAAAAGTTTAAAGTCAAAGCTTATAGTTTGTTTTTAATGTAATTCACCCCTAAACAATATCCTACCCTAATACCCTACTGTGCAATATTACCCTTCGAGTGCAATACATCCGACACTGATTGTTGTTTAGTACTCCGATACTCTTGTCTTGTTCTGTATATTGTACAGTATTCTGTATTTCTATAGTGTTTTGTATATTGTACAGGATTGCTTATTTTTAATTGGATAGTAGTCTGTTTATTTCAATTGTTAGTTTTTTCTTTATTACCTCTTGTGTAATTTATTTTTACCCCATATTTGTTCCCACTACCGCACCTTAAATTGGAGTCCTTAATCTCGTTATATGCACATATAATGACAATAAAGTCCATTCTATTCTATACTTTTCTTAAAGTTAAAAGTTCCAAAAGATGAATGCAAAGTTAAAGGATGAATTCATGTTTGTTTAACTCTTGCTAAAAGTTGAGCTTGAATTTAGAATGTTCAAAGTTTAAAAGACTTGGAGAAAAAAGACGATCTACAAGCTTGTAGCCATTCTTGTAGTTTCTTTATTCCCTTTAATTACTCTAATTGTTGAACGGTTTTAGTTCAGTTTATTTAACCTACTTGTTCCATTCAATTCAATCAATCAACCAATGTTTATTTATATAGCCCTAAATCACAAGTGTCTCAAAGGGCTGCACAAGCCACAACGACATCCTCGGTTCAGATCCCACATAAGGGCAAGGAAAAACTCACAACCCTGTGGGATGTCAATGTGAATGACTATGAGAAACCTTGGAGAGGACCGCATATGTGGGTGACCCTCCCGCCCCCCCACCCCTTAACTTAAATCAATTGATTTAAGTTAATTATTTAATTCATTTAAAATGGTTAATTAATTTGCTATTTCATTTACATGCATTTAATTTAAAATGTATTAATTTTGACAAGCAATGTGTTTGTTGAAAAAAAGTATTTAAAAGTTTAGAAACATTAAGGTCTAAACATCTAATCGGAAAGTTAAAACGTTATTCAGCGGTTTAAAAGCATTTCTAAAACATTGTTTGAAAATACCTGTGTAATTACATTAAGATCTGTTTCTGTGGTTTGAAGGTTTACAACCTGATGATTAATTGAAGATCAACTGAAATGAAACCAACAATGCTTCAAGTTGGAAAATAAAACGTTGATCAATTGGAAATCATGAGTTGTCCGTGGGTCCTTTTGGAGTAGAAGAGTGGAACTTAAAGGCCTACTGAAACCCACTACTGCCGACCACGCAGTCTGATAGTTTATATATCAATGATGAAATCTTAACATTGCAACACATGCCAATACGGCCGGGTTAACTTATAATGTGCAATTTTAAATTTCCCGGAAAACTTCCGGCTGAAAACGTTTATGTATGATGACGTTTGCGCGTGACGTCAAGGGTTGAAGCGGAAGTATTGGGACACATTGTATCCCAATACAAAAAGCTCTGTTTTCATCGCAAAATTCCACAGTATTCTGGACATCTGTGTTGGTGAATCTTTTGCAATTTGTTCAATTAACAATGGAGACTGCAAAGAAGAAAGCTGTAGGTGGGATCGGTGTATTAGCGGCTAGCTGCAGCAACACAACCAGGAGGACTTTGAGTTGGATAGCAGACGCGCTACCGTGAGTACAGCTTTTGCCGTACGTGCGTGGCGCTATGTGCATGTCACGTACGTAACTTTGGGGAAATATATGTTTCTTGCCGACTATGATGGCGGCCGGGGTGTCGTCGAAAGCTACAACGCGCGCCGCTGTCCTCACTTTGACTTCATCCGTCTCCGGGCCGTCGACCGCATCGATGATCGGGTGAAGTCCTTCGTAGCGCCGTCGATCGCTGGAACGCAGGTGAGCACGGGTCGTGATGAGCAGATGAGAGCTGGCGTAGGTGGAGAGCTAATGTTTTTAGCATAGCTCTGTCGAGGTCCCGTAGCTAAGTTAGCTTCAATGGCGTCGTTAGCAACAGCATTGCTAGGCTTCGCCAGGCGGTACAGCATTAACCGTGTGGTTACAGGTCCAGAGTTTGGTAGTATTGTTGATCTTCTGTCTATCCTTCCAGTCAGGGGCTTATTTCGTCTGTTTCTATATGCAGTTAAGCACGATGCTATCACGTTAGCTCCGTAGCTAAAATGCTTCACCGATGTATTGTTGTGGAGATAAAAGTAACTGTGAATGTCCATTTCGCGTTCTCGACTCTCATTTTCAAGAGGATGTAGTATCCGAGGTGGTTTAAAATACAAATCTGTGATCAACAATAGAAAAAGGAGAGAGTGTGGAATCCAATGAGACCTTGTACCTAAGTTACGGTCAGAGCGAAAAAAGATACGTCCTGCACTGCACTCTAGTCCTTCACTCTCACGTTCCTCATCCACGAATCTTTCATCCTGGCTCAAATTAATGGGGTAATCGTCGCTTTCTCTGTCCGAATCGATCTCGCTGCTGGTGTAAACATTCGGGAAATGTGAGGAGCCTTTCAACCTGTGACGTCACAAGCAAGGCTTTTTTTTATCAGCGACCAAAAGTTGCGAACTTTATCGTCGATGTTCTCTACTAAATCCTTTCAGCAAAAATATGGCAATATCGCGAAATGATCAAGTATGACACATAGAATGGATCTGCTATTCCCGTTTAAATTTTAAAAAATCATTTCAGTAGGCCTTTAACACACATAATGTGATGACTTTGAAGTGTTTTTGATCCCCTCCGGGCTAGAATTGTCATCTGCTGCAGGTAACGAATCAGAATCAGAAATATTTTCAGCACGGTCCCATTCAAGTATAGACAAAATATTACAGGGAGCCAGAACAGGATCGCTGTTCCTAACTAACTAACCAACACTGCCTAAAACCTGCTAATACTAACAGTAAACATGAAATTAATGTCTTATCAAACGTCCACCAGGTCTGACGGGTGTTCTCCACAGATGGCGACGCCGTATGTCCCCCCAAAAAAATTCTAACTTTCCTGGAAAAAAAGAAGCACATATACTTGTTTTTCTGCAAATTAATAGTTCAATTTCGTAGTTGATGGTTGCAGAATTGCTCAATGCCATTGGACATGACTTGCTTGTTTTTGTCAGTCAAAGTAATTTTACTTTGGAGGGGTCCGCTCATGGAATGTATCTTTTAAACCCACAGTCCCAAATCTTGGTTTTAAGTTTGACAATGATTTTAAATTGGAACAGCCGATTAACTAAATGGATTTTCAAACCAAAAAAAAAAAGCATATTCTACATAGTTTTTATCTAAGTCTTAAATTATGTCGTATATAGGTTTTTATTACAGTTAAGGGTGGGTCCCGTTCACATTTGAACCAATTCTGTGCCGATTCCCAGATACTATAGCTCTTGTCTCAAAGTAGGTGTACTGTCACGACCTGTCACATCACGCCGTGACTTATCTGGAGTTTTTTTGGTGTCTTCCTGTGTGTAGTGTTTTAGTTCTTGTCTTGCGCTCCTATTTTGGGGACTTTTCCTCTTTTGTTGATATTTTCCTATAGCAGTTCCATGTCTTCCTTGAACGCTATTCCCCGCACCTGCTTTGTTTTAGCAATAAAGACTATTTATGTTGTGCGGACGCTATCCTTCTTTGTGGGGACATTGTTGATTGTCATGTCTTGTTCGGATGTACTTTGTGGACGCCGTCTGCTCCACACACTGTAAGTCTTTGCTGTCGTCCAGCATTCTGTTTTTGTTTACTTTGCAACCAATTCAGTTTTAGTTTCGTTTTGCATAGCCGTCCCTAAACTTCAATGCCTTTTCTTAGCGGCACTCGCCTTTTTGTTTATTTTTGGTTTAAGCATTAGATACCTTTTTACTCGCACGCTGCTGTCTGCATATTGTGATCACGACAAACCGTGTTCCCGACATCTACAAAGCAATTAGCTACCTGCTGCCACCTAATGATATGGAAGAGTATTACACGGTTACTCTGCCGAGCTCTAAACAGCACAGACACTCAACAACGGCATATTTGCAGATTATAATTAATGGTTTGCAAAAAATATTTTTAACTCAAAAAGGTAAAATTACATAATCTCCCACGGCACACTGCAAAAACTGAAATCTAAGTAAGATTAAATATCTCAAATAAGGGTGATATTTGCTTCTTTTCTGTCTGATAAGATAATTCTTCTCACTAAGCAGATTTGATGTTAGAGTGTTTTACTTATTTTAAGGGTTTTGGTCCTAAATGATCTCAGTAAGATATTACAGCTTGTTGCTGAGATTTTATGACCTATATTGAGTAAAACATGCTTGAAACTAGAATATCAACTGTTGCAAAGCTTTGTCATCAACACTCACAAGTATAAAACTACTTTTTTAAAGTAATAATTTATTTCAAGCATGAAAAAAAAATCATGACTTTGACACAATTGTGTCTCATATTAAAACAGATGACAGCCAAATGGACTTTGCTGTTTTATTTTCAATGAAACAATAGAAAATACATACTCATATAGTAGTACAGTTATTAGTGAGAATGTACTTATTTTAAAGTATTTTTGGGTTCATTGAGGTTAGCTAATTTTACTTGTTTTGGAAAGTCTTGACAAGCCAAATTTTCTTGTTCTATTGGCAAATAATGTTGCTTAGTTCAAATAAAATACCCCTAATTTTTGTATTTTTTTTCTTGTTTTTAAACACTGACTTTTTGCAGTGTAGTGGTTGAAAAACACCGTGTTAGAGGTTTGTTATTGACAAAACGCTTGTCTATTCAGCTATTATGAGACACAAGACACAAGGCTGAAGCTTAGAGGTGACAGAGCTTTCACCGCTGCTGCTCCCAAGCTCTGGAACGACCTACCTCTTAGTGTTAGACAAGCCTCCTCTCTTCCTGTTTTTAAATATCTCTTAAAAACATACTTTTATTCCATGGCTTTTAACACTGAGTGATATCCATCCTGCAATGGCGCCCCATAACACACCTGCTGTGAACCTGTTTTTGTTTTTTTCTTAGTTTTTTTTAAATGTTTTATTTATTTATTTTTTATCGTGTTCTGTTTGTGTTGTGTTGTGTTTGCTCGGTTCTCGTATTATCTTTTAACCTGCCTATTCTACAGCACATTGGCTACCCCTGTGGTAAATTTTAAATGTGCTTTATAAATAAAGTTGATTTGATTTGATATGGTCCCAGCACCTCAACCGCGAGTGAGAGGCAGTGGAAGTTTGAAGTTCTTTGGAGTAGCCCAGTCCATCGAGCTGGATTTGGCTGCGTATCTGGCCAGCTCAGCTAAATTCCTTGCAATAGCTGGTTGAGAGGGAGGGGAGTGGTTAGAGTGTCCGCCCTGAGATCGGTAGGTCGTGAGTAGAGATGTCCGATAATATCGGCCTGCCTATATTATCAGTTGATAAATGCTATAAAGGCCTACCGAAATGAATTTTTTTTATTTAAACGGGGATAGCAGATCCATTCTATGTGTCATACTTGATCATTTCGCGATATTGCCATATTTTTGCTGAAAGGATTTAGTAGGGAACAACGACGATAAAGTTTGCAACTTTTGGTCTCTGATTTTAAAAAAGCCTTGCCCCTACCGGAAGTAGCGTGACGTCAGAGGAGGAAGGACTGCTCATATTTTCCTATTGTTTACACCAGCAGCGAGAGCGATTCGGACCGAGAAAGTGACGATTACCCCATTAATTTGAGCAAGGATGAAAGATTCGTGGATGAGGAACGTGAAAGTGAAGGACTAGCGTGCAGTGCAGAACGTATCTTTGTTCGCTCTGACCGTAACTTAGGTACAAGGGTTCATTGGATTCCACACTCTCTCCTTTTTCTATTGTGGATCACGGATTTGTATTTTAAACCACCTCGGATACCTCTTGAAAATGAGAGTCGAGAACGCGAAATGGACATTCACAGTGACTTTTATCTCCACGACAATACATTGGTGAAGCTCTTTAGCTACTGAGCTAACATGATAGCATCGGGCTTTACTGCATATAGAAACAAAACAAATAAGTCACTGACTGGAAGGATAGACCGAAGATCAACAATACTACCAAACTCTGGACCTGTAACCACACGGTTAATGCTTTCCAGCTTGGCGAAGCCTAGCAATGCTGTTGCTAACGACGCCATTGAAGCTAACTTAGCTACGGAACCTCGACAGAGCTATGCTAAAAAAAACATTAGCTCTCCACCTACGCCAGCTCTCATTTGCTCATCACGACCCGTGCTCACCTGCGTTCCAGCGATCGACGGTACAACGAAGGACTTCACCCGATCACCGATGCGGTTGGCGGCCCGGAGACGGAGGAAGTCAAGGTGAGGTCGTTCGGCTAGCGCGTCTGCTATCCTCAAAGTGCTCCTGGTTGTGTTGCTGTAGTCCGCCGCTAATACACCGATCGCACCTACAGCTGTCTTCTTTGCAGTCTCCATTGTTCATTAAACAAATTGCAAAAGATTCACCAACACAGATGTCCAGAATACTGTGGAATTTTGGGATGAAAACAGAGCTTTTTTGTATTGGATTCAATGGGTCCGAATACTTCCGTATCAACCGCTGACGTCACGCGCATACGTCATCATATCTAGACGTTTTCAACCGGAAGTGTGGTGGGAAATTTAAAATTGCACTTTATAAGTTAACCCGGCCGTATTGGCATGTGTTGCAATGCTAAGATTTCATCATTGATATATAAACTATCAGACTGCGTGGTCGGTAGTAGTGGGTTTCAGTAGGCCTTTAAAATGTAATATCAGAAATTATCGGTGTCTGTTTCAAAAAGTAAAATTAATGACTTTTTAAAACGCCGCTGTACGGAGCAGTACATATCCGGGCCAGGCCCTACGTCCGTCTAGTATACTCTGGACTGAAGCTGTGTGCCTTCATTGTTTTTATAGCTGTTGTTTTGAGGCATGTTTAAAAAAAATTTAAAAAATTATGCACTTTGTGAAAGTCAAAGTATAGTATTTCCCATAGTTGTAGTGGGTATCAGGATTATCTCAGGGAGAGCATGTCCCAAATTCCAAGCTGCTGTTTTGAGGCATGTTAGAAAAAATAATGCACTTTGTGACTTCAATAATAATTGCCATTTTTTTCCATAACTGGAGTTGAAGTTGTTCTCTTATTTTGGAAAACCTTGTTTTTGATTGATTGATTGATTGAAACTTGTATTAGTAGATTGCACAGTACAGTACATATTCCGTGCAATTGACCACTAAATGGTAACACCCGTTTTATTGTTACATAAGTTTTTCAACTTGTTTAAGTCGGCATCCAACGGGGCATAACAACAAAATTAGGCATAATAATGTGTTGTTTCCACGACTGTATATATCGGAATCGGTGATTAAGAGTTGGACAATATCGGAATATTGGATATTGGCAAAAAAGCCATTATCGGACATCTCTAGTCGTGAGTTCAAACCCCGGCCGAGTCATTCCAAAGACTATAAAAATGGGACCCGTTACCTCCCTGCTTGGCACTCAGCGTCAAGGGTCAGAATTTGGTTAAATCACCAAAAAATGATTCCCGGGTGCGGCCACCGCTGCTGCTCACTGCTCCCCTCACCTCCTAGGGGGTGATCAAGGGTGATGAGTCAAATGCAGAGAATAATTTCGCCACACCTAGTGTGTGTGTGACAATCATTGGTACTTTAACTTTAACTACAGACTTTTGACCGTGATTGCAACATCATTCTGGCCAGATTTTTACATATTGCTCCTTTTAAACTTAATCCACATCTATTTTACTTCACTTTTTTGCCTCCCCTTGTCCGTCTGTCTTCTCTTCTGAGGCTGCAATTAATGGATGGCAGAACTGTCACGTCTAATCGCCACACCGCCAGCCTTATCTGTTTCTCGCATGGGTGTCGTCGTAACGAAACACCGCTGGAGTCTAGCCAGGAAAGGTGAGGATTACACGGCGTGAGCCATTCAGCACGGAGACCATCCCTTCATGCCTTTTGGGTTTTCCACACTCTCAGTCCAGGAAGTAATTGTGAGGGCATGTAAGGGCGGCGGGAGGGTAATCATTATGATAAGTGATGCGTCTCAACACCGCTTTGTGCATTGTGCCTGGTGCCTCGACGTGATCCATCCCGCCGTTGAGTGAACACGTAACAAAGGCTGTTTTTTTCATGAGATGGAAAGTTTCTGGCATGTATATTTTAGTGTGGGATATTTTCGTGTCAGGGGATCTGATATCGCGACACGTCTAAGAATAACTCGACTTGATTACCGAGGATACGTATACTACCGTGTGATTAAGGCACAAATTAGAGGGCTTCTTTAATTCCCATTATCCGCTGTAGTATTTCCCCATGGAAGAAAAGAAAAAAATAACACTCAGAGCCTCAACATTGATTGATTGATTGAGAAGTTTATTGACATATTAAAGAATTGAATCCATGTAATGCTTTAAAGGCCTACTGAAATGAAATTGTTTTATTTAAACGGGGATAGCAGATCCATTCTGTGTCATACTTGATCATTTCGCGATATTGCCATATTTTTGCTGAAAGGATTTAGTAGAGAACATCGACGATAAAGTTCGCAACTTTTGGTCACTGATAAAAAAAGCCTTGCCTGTACCGGAAGTAGCGTGACGTCACAGGTTGAAAGGCTCCTCACTTTTCCCCATTGTTTACACCAGCAGCGAGAGCGATTTGGACCGAGAAAGCGACGATTACCCCATTAATTTGAGCGAGGATGAAAGATTTGTGGATGTGGAACGTGAGAGTGAAGGACTAGAGTGCAGTGCAGGACGTATCTTTTTTCGCTCTGACCGTAACTTAGGTACAAGCTGGCTCATTGGATTCCACACTTTCTCCTTTTTCTATTGTGGATCACGGATTTGTATTTTAAACCACCTCGGATACTATATCCTCTTGGAAATGAGAGTCAAGAACGCGAAATGGACATTCACAGTGACTTTTATCTCCACGACAATACATCGGCGAAGCACTTTAGCTACGGAGCTAACGTGATAGCATCGGGCTTAACTGCAGATAGAAACAAAATACATAAACCCCTGACTGGAAGGATAGACAGAAAATCAACAATACTATTAAACCATGGACCTGTAACTACACGGTTAATGCTTTCCAGCCTGGCGAAGCTTAACAATGCTGTTGCTAACGACGCCATTGAAGCTAACTTAGCTACGGGACCTCACAGAGCTATGCTAAAAACATTAGCTATCCACCTACGCCAGCCAGCCCTCATCTGCTCATCAACACCCGTGCTCACCTGCATTCCAGCGACCGACGGAGCGACGAAGGACTTCACCCGATCACCGATGCGGTCGGCGGCTAGCGTCGGATAGCGCGTCTGCTATCCAAGTCAAAGTCCTCCTGGTTGTGTTGCTGCAGCCAGCCACTAATACACCGATCCCACCTACAACTTTCTTCTTTGCAGTCTTCATTGTTCATTAAACAAATTGCAAAAGATTCACCAACACAGATGTCCAGAATACTGTGGAATTTTGAGATGAAAACAGAGCTTTTTGTATTGAATACAATGGTGTCCGAATACTTCCGTTTCAACGATTGACGTCACGCGCATACGTCATCATACATAGACGTTTTCAACCGGAAGTTTCGCGGGAAATTTAAAATTGCACTTTATAAGTTAACCCGGCCGTATTGGCATGTGTTGCAATGTTAAGATTTCATCATTGATGTATAAACTATCAGACTGCGTGGTCGGTAGTGGTGGGTTTCAGTAGGCCTTTAAAAAGGCAAATGGATGGCACAAAAAGCCAAAAGGCTTGTTTCCATGTGGGATCTGAGTCGAGGATGTTGTCGTGGCTTGTGCAGCCCTTTGAGACACTCGTGATTTAGGGCTATACTGTATAAGTAAACATTGATTGATTGATTGAGTGAGTTATTGTGGTCCATTACATATTCATCACATTTGATAAATTCAATAATAAAATATATTTAACCTGTAACATGTATATAAAAAATTATGTTGTAAAAATGGTGTACATATACACGGTATACATGTCCGGTTTTGAAAAACAATATATACCGTATTTCCTTCAATTAGCGCCCGGGCGGTAATTAATTTAAAACCTCTTCTCACTCCGGCGCTTACCAAAGGCATGCGGTAAATTTAGGCATGCGCTTATAAATTTGAGTGTGATGTAAGGATACCATCATGACATCGCTTAATGCCGCAATAAAATTTAAAGCACAATGAATCATCCCGGGAGTTCCTTTTGTTTGGGTCTGAAAAGGCAATTAAAATAACATTATTACCGCCTGTTAGCAGGTTTTCTTAGCTCATGATTTGTTTCTGGAATGTTACTGTTACAACTGCATCAAAATGACTCATATTTGACACACGCAGCTATATTAATAAAACATTTTTTCAAAATAAACTCCAACAACAAAAAGTCAGCTATCCACCACTACAAACTAACAAAAATATTAATAATAAGAATTGCAATCATATAAAACGTAGTAGGTACGTGACTTACCCGGCGGTAATTCTAGTCATACGCTAATTATTTTGTGAAACGAGTCTGACCCGGCGGTAATACTAGGCATATTCTAATTATTTTGCGAAACGAGTTTGACCCGGCGGTAAATCGAGGCATGCACATACTATATACCCGGCGGAAATTCAAGGAAATATGGTATCCAAAAAAATGTGTGTGTGTGTGTGTGTGGGAGGGGGGTGGGGGGTACACTATGTACATGACACTATGTCAGTGTTTTTCAACCTTTTTTGAGCCAAGGCACATTTTTTGCGTTGAAAAAATCCGGAGGCGATATTTCCCGCATCTACTTTGTTTTAGCAATCAAGAATATTTCTGTTGTTTTTATCCTTCTCTGTGGGGACATTGTTGATTGTCATGTTCGGATATACATTGTGGACGCCGTCTTTGCTCCACAGTAAGTCTTTGCTGTCGTCCAGCATTCTGTTTTTGTGTACTTTGTACCCAGTACAGTTTTAGTTTTGTTCTGCATAGCCCTCCCTAAGCTTCAATGCCTTTTCTTAGGTACACTCATCTTTTTGTTTATTTTTGGTTTAAGCATTAGACACCCTCGCCATACAGCAATAGATGATATCTGTCTATTACCTGACACCTTCTATGTTGGCTACCTCTCTTTGTTTTTAATGTCTATTTTCTGCTGGATCTACTCTCTATTTTATGCTGCGGCTATTACATATAATGTAATGTTGTATATGGTAATTGTTATATATTGTATATATGATATAAACATAATCAGTATATATAATTTACTGTACATATATTGTGTAAATAGGAGCTTTTTGTATTATTAGGTCCATCAGTGCTAAATATTATAAACGTATCACTTTCCTCTGGCACTGTTCCCCTAGCATTCAAAAAAGCGGTTATTCATCCTCTGCTCAAAAGACCTAACCTCGATCCTGACCTCATGGTAAACTACCGGCCGGTGTCCCACCTTCCGTTTATCTCGAAAATCCTCGAAAAAATTGGTGCACAGCAGCTAAATGAACACTTAGCGTCTAACAATCTCTGTGAACCTTTTCAATCCGATTTCAGGGCAGATCACTCTACGGAGACAGCCCTCGCAAAAATGACTAATGATCTATTGCTAACGATGGATTCTGATGCGTCATCTATGTTGCTGCTTCTTGATCTTAGCGCTGCATTCGATACCGTCGATCATAATATTTTATTAGAGCGTATCAAAACACGTATTGGTATGTCAGACTTAGCCTTATCTTGGTTTAACTCTTATCTTACTGACAGGATGCAGTGTGTCTCCCATAACAATGTGATCTCGGACTATGCTAAGGTAACGTGCGGAGTCCCCCAGGGTTCGGTTCTTGGCCCTGCACTCTTTAGTATTTACATGCTGCCGCTAGGTGACATCATACACAAATACGGTGTTAGCTTTCACTGTTATGCTGATGACACCCAACTCTACATGCCCCTAAAGCTGACCAACACACCGGATTGTAGTCAGCTGGAGGCGTGTCTTAATGAAATTAAACAATGGATGTCCGCTAACTTTTTGCAACTCAACACTAAGAAAACGGAAATGCTGATTATCGGTCCTGCTCAACACCGACATTTATTTAATAATACCACCTTAACATTTGACAACCAAACAATTACACAAGGCGACTCGGTAAAGAATCTGGGTATTATCTTCGACCCAACTCTCTCGTTTGAGTCACACATTAAGAGTGTTACTAAAACGGCCTTCTTTCATCTCCGTAATATCGCTAAAATTCGTTCCATTTTGTCCACTAGCGACGCTGAGATCATTATTCATGCGTTCGTTACGTCTCGTCTCGATTACTGTAACGTATTATTTTCGGGCCTCCCTATGTCTAGCATTAAAAGATTACAGTTGGTACAAAATGTGGCTGCTAGACTCTTGACAAGAACAAGAAAGTTTGATCATATTACGCCTATACTGGCTCACCTGCACTGGCTTCCTGTGCACTTAAGATGCGACTTTAAGGTTTTACTACTTGCGTATAAAATACTACACGGTTTAGTTCCATCCTATCTTGCTGATTGTATTGTACCATATGTCCCGGCAAGAAATCTGCGTTCAAAGAACTCCGGCTTATTAGTGATTCCCAGAGCCCAAAAAAAGTCTGCGGGCTACAGAGCGTTTTCTATTTGGGCTCCAGTACTATGGAATGCCCTCCCGGTAACAGTTAGAGATGCTACCTCAGTAGAAGCATTTAAGTCCCATCTTAAAACTCATTTATATACTCTAGCCTTTAAATAAACCCCCCTTTTTTAGACCAGTTGATCTGCCGTTTTCTTTTGTCCTTTGCCCCCTCCCCGGGTTATTCCGGTTCCGGTGACCATGGATAAGGTGCTGGCTGTCCAGAGTTGGGACCCGGGGTGGACCGCTCGCCTGTGCATCGGTTGGGGACGTCTCTGCGCTGCTGACCTGTCTCCGCTCGGGATGGTCTCCTGCTGGCCCCACTATGGACTGGACTCCCACTGTTATGTTGGATCCACTAGGGCAGGGGTCACCAACGCGGTGCCTGCGGGCACCAGGTTGCCCGTAAGGACCAGATGAGTTGCCCGCGGGCCTGTTCTAAAATAAAAAAAAAATTTAAAAATTTAAAAAAAAAAAATATATATATATATATATATATATATTTTTATTTTTTTTAATTTTTTTTAAATTAAATCTACATAGAAAAACACAAGATACACTTTCAATCAGTGCATCAACCCAAACAACCTCCCCCATGCACACTCATCCACACAAAAGGGGTTATTTCTTTCTGCTACCAATATTGTGGTTCCCACAACATAGACAACACATCTGCAAGGGACACAGTCCCTGAAGCACACATGATTGTATAGGCTGCTGGTCCACTAACATTTTCATTAATTACTATTTTTTATGTAATTATTTTTATATTGTTTTACTTTCTTTTTTATCCAAGAAAATGTTTTTTATTTATTTATCTTATTTTATTTTATTTTTTAAAAAAGGGCCTTATCTTCAACAGACCAGGTTGTCAATGAAATTAGATTTTTTTAAAGGGTTTTTTAAACCAGGCCCAGTCCAGATAATGTCCAAGTCGGACTCAGCAACACACACCTTCATTCATGTACACAGAAAAAAATTAGGGAACACAACAGATTGCATATAATTTATAAACAAAACACTTTGCATTCCATTCGAAAGGACGTTCCCTTTAGATTTCCGATCCTTGACATTTTACATTCATCATAATTAAGCTTAAGGCCAGATTGTTGTGAAAATATGTCCAAAAGATTAAGAAGGTTCCGCAAACAATGAGGAAAACTCTTATCTTTGTGAATCAGCCTTTTCTGACATGAACTTCATCAAGAACAAACACAGAACACGCCTCACTGATGCACATCTGCAAGACTCACTCAGAGTTGCAGTGTCAAGTTACACACCAGAGTACAACACACTAGTTAACAGCATGCAATGCCAGGCTTCCCACTAACTGACAAAGAAACAGATAACAGATTTGGTGTCCAGTTCAAAGTGTGACATGATTTAAAAATTTGAGAGTTTACTTTTGTATTTTACATGAGTTATTATTTGTACAAACATGGTGCAAAGTAATTCATGATTTGTTAAAAAATGTTAGTGGCTAGCTAGTTAAAATGGGATTTTGTGATTTCACAAGACTGTCTTAGAAGAGATCATTTGAAAGTGTTCAATTGGAAAAATGTGCACTTAGAGAAAATATAAAAATAAAGTGTTGCATATTGATATTTATCTGTTTCTATATATATTTATTGTGAGAAATCATTAAGATGATCAGTGTTTCCACAAAGATAAATATCATTAATTATTAATAATAACAGAGTTAAAGGTAAATTGAGCAAATTGGCTACTTCTGGCAATTTATTTAAGTGTGTATCTAACTGGTAGCCCTTCGCATTAATCAGTACCCAAGAAGTAGCTCTTGGTTTCAAAAAGGTTGGTGACCCCTGCACTAGGGACTGTACTTAGAGGGGGGGTTACCCACATATGCGATCCTCCCCAAGGTTTCTCATAGTCATTCACATCGACGTCCCTTGTGTGGGCTCTGTGCCGAGGATGTCGTTGTGGCTTGTGCAGCCCTTTGAGACTTTTGTGATTTAGGGCTATATAAATAAACATTGATTGATTGATTGATTGATTGATTGATACTAGGCCTGATGGGTAATATGCAAAGCACTCTCCATTTTAGTTGTTTGGACATCGATAGAAAAATGGATGGATGGCTAGATATTTCTGATGGATTACAAAACTTTAAGGAGGTTGTCAGGGAAGTAAACAAGGTAGGAATGGTTGGCGTACTCTTAATAATCATTGTTTTGTGGTTGATACTTCATATTGTAGGGGTGGGCAATCTTTTCTGGCGGGAAATCTTAATCTGCGTGCACATATCCGCGTGGCGGACATTCTTTTTAGATGTGCTCGTGGTCCTTCACTAAATCATTTTAGTTACTATTTTTTTTTCTTTTTACGCACACGTTTAAACACAAGAACAGGCGCATTCATCTGTTTTGAACGTTATTTCAGCCCCACCATTTTTTGTTATTCCACCGTGATTCTAGTTTTACTCAGTCCAGATCATTTATATGTCATGCAAATACTCTTAAAGGCACATTGTGTAATGTTTTACATTATTCTGTGGATTTGAATGAGGAACTAATCGGTTGATATTTATAAATAAAGGTGTATGAATGTTACAATTTTACTTTATTAAATAGGAAATTTGACATACTTTATTTGTATTGTCTGATGTACTGTAATAGCTCAATGCTTTGCAATATTGTTTAATTTCAGCAATTGTCTTACAAAACGACTCACTCCATGCTAGGTGGTGGTAATTGTGGCAAACTACTATAGTCAATCATCAATCAATCAATGTTTTCTTACATAGCCCTAAATCACGAGTGTCTCAAAGGGCTGCACAAGCCACAACGACATCCTCGGTTCAAATGCCACATCAGGGCAAGGAAAAACTCAACCCAATGGGACAATGAGAAACCTTGGAGAGGACCGCAGATGTGGGGACCCCCCCTAGGGCAACCGGTGCAATGGACGTCGAGTGGATCTAGCATAATATTGTGAGAGTCCAGTCCATAGTGGATCTAACATAATAGTGAGAGTTCAGTCCATAGTGGATCTAACATAATAGTGTGAGTTCAATCCATAGTGGGGCCAGCAGGAGACCATCCCGAGCGGAGACAGGTCAGCAGCGCAGAGACTACAGCTGCTCCTGAGGTAAACGCACTGTTGTATAGGTTGCTTTGTTGGGTCTGCTCCTGTCTCCTGTCTCTGGCCATGAACCACAGTGTATATGTTTTTATATTATTTTTTTGTTTGTTGTTGTTGTTTTACTTTTTTAGCTGTATGTAGAAGTTGCTGGTTGCATCAGCTCTGCTCTTTTAATGTCTTTAATGTCCTTTGTGTTCTTTGAAGCTTGATGTTTCCCTCTTACATATATGCTTATGTGTGCTATGGCGATTTTTTTTCCCCCCTTGGCCTCAGTCTGGACCCCCTCTCCAGGGGCCCAGGCTTGGACTGAATATTGGGGTTTTTTTTCTCACCCCCCCCCCCCCCCCCCCCCCCCTGTCTCCCTGTAATGTTTGTCTGCTCTTGAATGGGATTGTGTTAAAAATCTGAATTTCCCCTCTGGGATTAATAAAGTATTTCTGATTCTGTGCCACCCCTGGGGGAAAAAAGTCTGGACTCGGCCCTAGTCTCCATGTCCACAAACGGGGCGTTGTAGGATTGCAAGCTTGTCACTTCAACCATTTAGTTGTTGTCCATTATTCCCACGTAGTAGTAGTGAGTTGGTGTTGTTTGTTGTGGGATGTTGCCTCCATCCATCCATCTTCTTCCGATTATCCGAGGTTGGGTCGCAGAGGCAGCAGCCTAAGCAGGGAAGCCCAGACTTTCCTCTCCCCAGCCACCTCGTCCAGCTCTTCCCGGGGGATCCCGAGGCGTTCCCAGGCCAGCCGGGAGACATAGTCTTCCCAACGTGTCCTGGGTCTTCCCCGTGGCCTCCTACCGGTCGGAAATGCCCTAAACACCGCCCTAGGGAGGCGTTCGGGTGGCATCCTGACCAGATGCCCGAACCACCTCATCTGGCTCCTCTCCATGTGGAGGAGCAGCGGCTTTACTTTGAGCTCCTCCCGGATGGCAGAGCTTCTCACCCTATCTCTAAGGGAGAGCCCCGCCACCCGGCGGAGGAAACTCATTTCGGCCGCTTGTACCTGTGATTTTGTCCTTTCGGTCATAACCCAAAGCTCATGACAATAGGTGAGGATGGGAACGTAGATCGACCGGTAAATTGAGAGCTTTGCCTTCCGGCTCAGCTCCTTCTTCATCACAACGGATCGATACAGCGTCCGCATTACTGAAGACGCCGCACCAATCCGCCTGTCGATATCACGATCCACTCTTCCCTCACTCGTGAACAAGACTCTGAGGTACTTGAACTCCTCCACTTGGGGCAGGGTCTCCTCCCCAACCCGGAGATGGCACTCCACCCTTTTCCAGGCAAGAACCATGGACTCGGACTTGGAGGCGCTGATTCTTATCCCAGTCGCTTCACACTCGGCTGCGAACCGATCCAGTGAGAGCTGAAGATCCTGGCCAGATGAAGCCATCAGGACCACATCATCTGCAAAAAGCAGAGACCTAATCCTGCAGCCACCAAACCGGATCCCCTCAACGCCTTGACTGCGCCAAGAAATTCTGTCCAGGATGTTGCCTCCTTCTATTTGATATCAAGTTCATTTTAATGTGGTGCTGCTTGTTGCTTTCATTAGCATAACGATGTTTCCTGCGTTGAACCTGCTGTGATTCTGACGCTGTCTTGTTGACGTCAAAAGTAGCGCGGTACGTTACGTCAAATGTATGAGTAACGGCGTTGTAGCGTACATGAAAGTCAAGTCAAGTCAAGTCAACTTTATTTATATAGCACATTTTCAACAACTTTTTAGATTGCACCAAAGTGCTTTACAGGTTAAAAAAGCATGGCGCAAACAAAAAACAAACAAAAAAAAACCAACAACAAAAAAAAAAACAACTAAGCAAAACAAAAAAAAACAAACAAACAAAGAACATAAACAATGAGTGTGCTAAACAAGACAATGCAAATGCAATACGGTAAAAGGGGTCGAATAAAAAGTTTTTAAAAAATTTGCAGAATAAAAAAAAAAATAATAATAATAAAAGTGCTACAAATTGAAAAATACAACTAAAGCGAAGGGGTGGGAGGGGGGGGGGACTAGAAATGGTGGCCTAGTGGGCGGACTCGCTCGGGTCAAAGGCCAGCGAGAAGAGGTAGGTCTTAAGGAGGGTTTTGAAGACCCCCAGGCTCCGGGCTGACCTAATGTGGAGGGGAAGGCTGTTCCAGAGCTTAGGGGCGGCAACGGAAAAGGCTCTGTCCCCTCTGGTCTTTAGCCTGGATCTGGGGACCGCCAAAAGCATTTGGTCAGCTGACCTCAAGGCTCTAGACGAGGTATGGTGATGCAGCAGCTCGGTCAAGTATTGTGGGGCCAGACCATTTAGGGATTTAAAAACAATTAAAAGTAATTTAAAATCAATGCGGTGACGGACAGGGAGCCAGTGGAGTGAGGCCAGCACTGGGGTGATGTGCTCGCGTTTTTTGGTACTGGTGAGGAGACGGGCAGCCGCGTTTTGCACAAGCTGCAAACGGCGGAGTGATGCCTGATCAATGCCAGCGTACAGTGAGTTATTGTTGTCTAGCCGGTGTGTGATGAAGGCGTGGATAGCAGTCTCCAGGTCGCTCTGGGAGAGATAGGCCTTGGTCTTTGCTAGGGTTCTGAGATGGTAAAAAGGAGAATGTGGTTAGGCCCAAGGAAGGAGTTCAGATGCAGTTCCCCACTACTCTGTTCGATGCATCTATACCCCAAGTTCCACCTGCCAGCTTCCAACCTCAGCAGGCCCCAACTCAACCGCAGCAGGTCCCAGTTGTACCTCTGCAGGCCCCTTGTCAGCCTGCCGGTCTCTATCCCCAGCAGGCCCCTGTTCACCAAGCTGTGCCTGCCAGTTTCCAGTTCCCAACTCAACAAGCCACCCCCAGCTCAACACAGAACAATCAGCTGATCAAAATTCTGGAAGCCCAAAATGAACTGACTAAGATTCTTGTGAAACAGCAGCTTCTGTCCACCCTCCCACAAGGAAGTGTTCCCTTCTTTGATGGAAAAATCTTGGAGTACAAGTCATTCATCCATTCCTTTGAACACATGGTCGAAAGTAAAACGGACAATGACAGGGACAGGTTGCAGTTTCTCATCCAGTACACAAAGGGCCATGCTCAAAAGCTAATCAAAAGTTGTGAATATATGTCACCAGACAGAGGCTACCAGAAAGCCAAAAGGTTATTAAAAGAGAACTTTGGTCATGACTTTAAAATTGCCTGTGCTTACCTAGATAAGGTCCAGACCTGGCCTCAAATTAAGGCAGAGGATTCCAAATCCTTGCAGGAGTACGCCATGTTCCTCAGGAGCTGCTGTAATGCCATGGAGGAGACGGAGTACATGGACGAACTGGACACAGTGGCCAATATGAGAAACATTGCGTTTAAGTTGCCCTTCAAGCTGAAGGAGAAATGGCGCAACAAAGCTTATGAGCAGCAGGAAGAGCACAACCACAGGGTAAGGGTTTTAGACCTGGTTAGCTTTATAGAAAAGCAAGCTCGTGTGGCAGCCCATCCAGTCTTTGGAGAGCTAAGGGTACAGGAGCAGTCAGCCATAGGAAAGGCTAACGCTAGACCCTCTGTAAATCCACAACACTCAAAGTCAGCTGGTAGTAGTTTTGCCACGAGTATTACTATTAGCCCAATGGAATCCAAGCCAGAGTCTGACTCAGAGCCCATTTGTCCACTTTGTAAAAACAAACACCCACTAGAGTTGTGTAGACTGTTCATTAAGAAGAAGCACAGAGACAAGCTTAGTTTCCTAAAGAGCCAGGGCATGTGCTTTGCCTGTCTTTTAATAGGGCACATGAGTTCTGTTTGTCCAAGTCGTCAGACATGTAGACTGTGTAAAAAATCTCACCCAAGTGTTTTACATTATGACAGGAAAGACAAGATATCGAAAGAGGTAGAAAAGCCCTCTAGAGAAGTAAGCAGTGCAGGAGCAGAGCTATGTGGCCATATAGGGGCCGGGGACCAAGAGAGTGTTCTGTCCATTGTCCCAGTCAAAGTTAAGGCAGGGAAGGGCAGCCAGGTCCTCTCAGTTTATGCACTCCTTGACCCTGGATCCTCCGCTAGCTTCTGTTCTGAACAGCTTATGTCCCAGTTGAACGTAAAGGGAGTAAAGACCCATATCCTACTAAGGACCATGAATCAGAAAAGGTCTGTCCCAACTCACATGGTAGCTGGGCTGGAAGTTTCTGCACTGGACAGCAATCATTTCCTACCTCTTCCTGTTGTCTTCACACAGAAAGAAATGCCAGTCACTACAAGCAGCATCCCCAAACAGGAAGACATAGCCCCATGGCCATATTTAGGCAACATTATACTCCCGAGCATCAGTTCAAAGGTGGAGCTGTTGATAGGCACAAATGCTCCAAGACTGTTAGAGCCCTGGGAGGTTATAAATAGCCATGGTGGGGGTCCACATGCAGTGAGAACGCTATTGGGATGGGTGGTTAACGGGCCATTTAGAGATCAGAAGAGACAGGCAGTGAGTGCAACTGTGAACAGTATTTCAGTTGCAAATCTGGAGGAGCTTTTAATTTCCCAGTATAACCTGGAGTTCAGTGAGGTAATGTCAGAGGAAAAGACTAAGCTGTCAGTAGAAGACAAACAGTTTTTAGAAATAGCCAATGAGGCAGTGCTACAGGACGGACACTACAGCCTGAAATTACCCTTCAGAAAGCCCACGGTCAACCTGCCCAACAACCGCCCAAGTGCCGAACAGTGTCTCCAAAGCCTGAAAAGAAAAATGGAAAGGAACCAGCAACTCAAACAGGAGTGTGTTGCATCTCTCAATGACATTCTGGAAAGCCACTATGCTGAGAAGGTGCCAGAGCAGGAGCTCAGCCAGACAAAGGTTTGGTACATACCACACCACAGAGTGTACCACCCCAAAAAGAAGAAACTCAGGGTGGTTTTTGACTGTGCAGCCACCTACAAAGGTGTATCCCTCAAAACAAAGCTGTCTCAATGGAGGTATGTAGGCAGTAAGGACAATCCAGCTGACGATGCCTCCAGAGGGCTGAGTACCAGCAGATTGATGCAGCAAAGGAGATGGATACATGCCCCTGACTTTTTATGGAAAGCAGAGGAAAGTTGGCCTGCACAGGAAGCATGGGGCTCCAAGTCAGTGTTACAGGATGACCCAGAAGTCAGAAAGAACACTACTGTCTTCACTACAGTGGTAAACACTGAAACCCCCACAAACCAGCTGCTTTCCTCCTTTTCAAACTGGAAAAAGCTCCTTAGAGCAGTGGCATGGTATCTGAAGATGAAGAACATTATAAGCTTGCTTGCTAAAAGGAAAAAGGAACTCCTCTCAGGTCAAACTGCCACCCGTTCACACAGCTACAACGTGAACAAGGAACTTAAAACTTTCAGGTCCACACTTGGTGGACAGCGCCTCACAGTGGAAGATGTCTCGCAGGCCGAAAAGTCAGTGATCATCCATGTCCAAAGACAATCATTCCCTGTGGAGATGGCAACACTCAAAACGGCTTCATCTAGTGTTCGTAAGAGCAGCAACATCAGCAGGTTAGATCCCATGCTAGATGAAGGCATGTTAAGGGTAGGGGGTAGGTTGCATAGATCTGCAATGCCTGAGGAAGCCAAGCACCCCTGTATCCTCCCCAAAGATGCTCATATCTCAACTCTCATCCTGAGACACATTCACGAACACACTGGACACAGTGGTAGGAACCACATGCTTTCTGAGCTCCGAAAGAAATACTGGGTGGTAAAGGGAAACTCCGCAGCCAGAAAGGTGATTTCAAAGTGTGTTGTGTGTCGACGTGTGAGAGGAAAAACAGGAGAGCAAAAAATGGCAAGTTTACCCCAAGAGAGAATCCTCCCTGACCTCCCTCCCTTTACTAATGTCGGGTTAGACTACTTTGGCCCAATCACAGTTAAAAGAGGGAGGAGCCTAGTCAAAAGGTATGGGGCCCTCTTTACCTGTATGAGCAGTAGAGCGGTGCATTTGGAGGTAGCCTACACACTAGATACTGACTCATGCATCCATGCTATAAGGAGGTTTGTCTGTAGGAGAGGACAAGTTAAGCACATTCGATCCGACAATGGCACTAACCTGGTGGGAGCTCAAGCTGAGCTCAAAAAGGCCCTGAGTTCACTAGATGACCGGAAAATCCAAGGCTCCCTTCTCTCTGAGGGAATTCAGTGGACATTCAATCCACCCGCAGCCTCCCACCACGGTGGAGTCTGGGAGAGGCTCATCAGGTCTGTCAGACAGGTACTCAACTCTACTCTCCACCAACAAATCATTGATGATGAGGGCCTGCACACCATCTTTTGCGAGGCAGAGGCAATCCTCAACAGTCGTTCCCTCTCCACAGTCTCCCCAGATCCACAGGACTTAGAGCCGCTGACCCCAAACCACATTCTCCTTCTAAAAACTCAACCCATCATTCCCCCTGGCACCTTCGAGAAAAGGGATCTCTACGCCAGGCGCCGCTGGAAACAGGTCCAGTATATGGCTGACCTTTTCTGGCACAGATGGACAAGGGAGTACCTGGCGCTTCTGCAGGAAAGACAGAAATGGACCCAAGTGAGGAACAACCTGCAGCCAGGAGATGTGGTCCTGGTGGTCGACCCCACAGCCCCACGGGGCTCCTGGCCATTAGGCAGAGTACTGGAGACTCGGCCAGATGGAGGAGGCCTGGTCCGGTCAGTCAAGCTCCAAACAAAGACTTCAGTCATCGAAAGTAATCGATTAGATTAATGGGGTTGTTATGAACACAGCTTATGACTAAACATGCTATAATGTTCAAAGATAAAGTCTGCTTTTTCATTTTATCTGATAAGAAGTCTTTGCTGGATTTAAACTCCAGCTGAACTAAGTCTGTAAATAGCTTTCCAAGAAGTCTTGGGTTTAGCAATTACCTATTTTGTGAGTTTTCCCGTGTCCAAATTCACTCCAGTTTCAAAGGTCTGGACAGAATAATGCATTTTCTGGTTTCCCCTTCAAATGAAAGGAAGCGATAGTGGTTGAATTTTGTAGAAAAGTTCAAGGTTCAAAGGGTTTATTGTCATGTGCACAATACGAAACATGTTTCATGCCTGCAAGCAGCGGCGATGGTTTGAATTATGGCTTGGACTAAATCAGTATTTTTCAGCCATTGTATGTGCCGCGAGATACAGCCTGGTGTGCCGTTTGGAGATTATGTAATTTCATCTATTTGGGTTAAAAATATTTTATGCAAACCAGTAATTATAATCTGCAAATGTGCCGTTGTTGAGTGTCTGTGCTGTCTAGAGCTCGGCAGAGTAACCGTGTAATACTCTTCCATATCAGTAGGTGGCAGCCGGTAGCTAATTGTTTTGTAAACGTTGTATCTAATGGTTAAACCAAAAATAAACCAAAGGCGAGTGCCCCTAAAAAAGGCATTGAAGCTTAGGGATGGCTATGGAAAACGAAACTAAAACTGAACTGGCTACAAAGTAAACAAAAACAGAATGCTGGACGACAGCAAAGACTTCCAGCGTGTGGAGCAGACGGCGTCCACAAAGTGCATCCGTACATGACATGACAATCAACAATGTCCACACAAAGGATAGCGCCCGAACAACTTAAATAGTCGTGATTGCTAAAACAAAGCAGGTGCGGGGAATAGCGCTCAAAGGAAGACGTGAAACTGCTATAGGAAAATACCAACAAAACGGGAAAAGACAACAAAATAGGAGCAAAATAGACACTACACACAGGAAAACACCCAAAAACTCCAAATAAGTCACGGCATGATGTGACGGGTCGTGACATTTCCTTTGAGACAAGAGCTATAGCAGGGGTGTCCAAACTTTTTCCACTGAGGGCCGCACACGGAAAAATTAAAGCCTGCGGGGGCCATTTTGATAGTTTTAATTTTCAAATCATAACAAAATATATGGATTTTGGAGTTTTTTTCCCTTTAGGGCTCCCGGGGACCATAAAGGGTCTAGGTCATTAAAATGTTAAAAACAAGTCAAATTATTATTTTATTTTTTTTATTTAACGCTTACAGTAAATCTCTACAGTATATCAACTTCAGGTTGATATAAAATTTAAAAAACCAAAAAGGTTTTATGCCTTTTCTGTCAAAACTGAAATATGCAGTATTTCCCCCACTGCCCAAAACATTCAGAAAGCAATGTTTGATGTGAAGTAATTAGAGCCTTAAAAACATCAATAATGCAGGACACCATTGATATTAATTCATTGTTATTTTTGAGTAATCACAGTGAAAAGATAAATAAAATCCCATTAAATATATTTAGGATACAAAAGGTGCCCCACTCATAAAGGGATACATTTGTATTAGGTTTTTTTTACTTTCAAGGCCTACTGAAACCCACTACTACCGACCACGCAGTCTGATAGTTTATATATCAATGATGAAATCTTAACATTGAAACACATGCCAATACGGCCGGGTTAACTTATAAAGTGCAATTTTAAAATTCCCGCCACACTTCCGGTTGAAAAACTCCTTTGGATATGATTTATGCGCGTGACGTCATAAAATGCACGGAAGTGTTTGGGCCCTATTGGACACAATACACAAAGCTCTGTTTTCTTCGACAAAATTCCACAGTATTCTGGACATCTGTGTTGGTGAATCTTTTGCAATTTGTTTAATGAACAATGGAGGCTGCAAAGAAGAACGTTGTAGGTGGGATCGATCGGTGTCTTAGCGGCTAAGTACAATACTTACAGCAACACAACAAGGACTACTTACCCTGATAGAAGACGCCTCGCTGATGCTTGCCGCCAAACCCACGGATGAAGTCCTTCGTCGCGCCGTTGATCGCTGGAACGCAGGTGAGCACGGCTGTTGATGGGAAGATGAGGGCTGGCTGGCGTAGGTGGAGCGCTAATGTTTTATCATAGTTCTGTGAGTTCCGGTTGCTAAGTTGCTAAATTAGCCTTAGCGTCGTTAGCAACAGCATTGTTAAGCCTTACCAGGGTGAGAATTTTTAACCGTGTTGTTACATGTACATGGTTTAATAGTATTTTTGCTCTTCTGTCTATCCTTCCAGTCAGTGGTTTATTTATTTTGTTTCTATCTTCATTTGAGAACGATGCTAGCACGTTAGCTCAGTAGCTAAGTGTGTCACCGATGTATTGTCTTGGAGATAAAAGTCACTTTAAATGTCCATTTCGCGTGCTCGACTCTCATTTTCAAGAGGATATAGTATCCGAGGTGGTTTAAAATACAAATCCGTGATCCACAATACAAAAAGGAGGGTGTGGAATCCAATGAGCCAGCTTGTACCTAAGTTACGGTCAGAGCGAAAAAAGATACGTCCATCACTGCCTCTCAAGTCCTTCACTGTAACGTTCCTCATCTACGAATCTTTCATCCTCGCTCAAATTAATGGGGTAATCGTCACTTTCTCGGTCCGAATCTCTCTCGCTCCATTGTAAACAAAGGAAAATTGTGAGGAGTACTAGCTCCTGTGACGTCACGCTACTTCCGGTACAGGCAAGGCTTTTTTTATCAGCGAGCAAAAGATGCGAACTTTATCGTCGATTTTCTCTACTAAATCCTTTCAGCAAAAATATGGCAATATCGCGAAATGATCAAGTATGACACATAGAATGGATCTGCTATTCCCGTTTAAATTTTAAAAAATCATTTCAGTAGGCCTTTAAGTTACGAGATCAACTTCAGATATATCGGTCGACTTTACGTTTAAACTATTATTTTGTTTGTTTTATGCTCTTTTGTCAAAGAAAACGTTGATGTTTTTATATGGCAACCACACAATATATGCAATATTTTCCACATAAAACATTTTAAAGTGAAATATTTTAAATAATTGGAGCCTTGAATAGGTCAATAATTCATTATAACATTGATTTTTTTTTTTTTTTAAGCAATGGCAAAAAAATAGAAAAATAAAGATAGACAAAAGAAAAAAAACAGCCTGCATGGCAGCTTTTGTGTCAACATTGCAACTTTTTCTAGTTAGATGTCACCTCATTCCACTTTTTGTAATGTTTATTTTTGCAATAGCATTTCCAGAATGTGTGGCGGGCCGGTAAACAATTAGCTGCGGGCCGCAATTGGCCCCCGGGCCGCACTTTGGACACCCCTGAGCTATAGTGATGGTTTGAATTCATATCCAACAATTGCAACAATGACTTTTTACTCTCAATATCAACTACCGAGTTTGCATTTTTTATGTTTTCTGCTGGTGGTGTGCCTCTGCATTTTTTTTCAATGAACAAAAATGTGCCTTGGCTCCAAAAAGGTTGAAAAACACTGACCTAGTTAGCTATAACACATTTTTAGTTCTATAATCCAGTGTTTCCTAACCATTGTTTGGCTGCAAGCGCCCACTAAAGGGCCACCAAAAAAAAAACTCGTAGTACTCAGTCGTAATACTTTTTTTCACCACTTGTGGCAGTACGAATAAGAAGTCTAAAAGCTAAAGTCACAAAGAAGTTTAAGTGGAAAAATTATGACGGAAGTGACTAAGTTGTATGTTTATTTACACTTCAATTTTATTGGCAGTTTAATTAAGAAACACATTCATTATTAATTTAGCTTATCTATTTAACACATCATTTTATGTAAATGTCATTGTTGTCAGTTATTTATGAATCCATTATTATGCAGTATATTTGGTTAATACTTAATTTTCTCTTCTACTTTGAGACAAGAGCTATAGTGATGCATGCTTGGTTATGGTTTGAATTCATATCCAACAATTGCAACAATGACTTTTGACTGTCAATATCAACTACCGAGTTTGCATTTATGTTTTCTGCTGGTTAAAGTTAAAGTACCCATGATTCTCACACACACACACTAGGTGTGGCGAAATTATCCGCTGTGTTTGACCCATCACCCTTGATCGCCCCCCTGGGAGGTGAGATGAGCAGTGAGCAGCAGCGGTGGCCACGCCCGGGAATCATTTTTGGTGATTCAACCCCCAATTCCGACCCTTGATGCTGAGTGCCAAGCAGGGAGGTAACGGGTCCCATTTTTTATAGTCTTTGGTATGACTCGGCCGGGGTTTGACCTGTGGGGCGGCATAGCTCGGTTGGTAGAGTGGCCGTACCAGCAACTTGAGGGTTCCAGGTTTGATTCCCGCTTCCGCCATCTTAGTCACTGCCATTGTTTCCTTGGGCAAGACATTTTACCCACCTGCTCCCAGTGCCACCCACACTGTCTTGCCTTAGTTTCTTCTGTCTTGTCAATTGCATGTTTTAGTTTGAAAAGTAACTCCTCTCGTTTCAGGTCACTTGCCCTTCCATTTATGTCATCAGTTTGACGTCATCCCTGACCCCTGATTGTTTCCACCTGTTCCCCGTTAACCTCATGTGTCTTATAAGCCCACGCCTCCCTTTGTTCTGTGCCAGATTGTCTCGTTTATTCGTGGCTCTCTAGCGTCCTGTCCAAGCCTTACCTCGTCTCTTGTTTGTATACCTTGATCCTGAATTCCTTCGTTGCTATTTTGAGTTTTCTTTATCTCCTCCTCAGCAGAGTGATTTTGTGTTATGTAGTTTTTCAGCCGAAGTGGTGAGTTTTCAGATTTTCTTACAGTTCTTTCTTTTCCTCAATTTTTTGAGTGACATTTTTTGTTAACCTTTATTAGATTAGAGAAAGTGTAGAAGTTTCATAGCCATTGTTTTTTCCTCCTTTTGGAGCTTTTTTTTTGTTTTATAATAAATTTCATAGAATATACGGCGCCAAGTATAGTTTGTTATTGTTTTTGTTTTCCTCCTTTCGGAGTGATTTCCTTTTTGGGAACCTTTTTCGCCGAATAGTTTAGTTTTGGCCTATATTGAATTGCCCTGACTCTGGAAATGAAGGAAGCTTTCAAAATAAAAGCCTGCCGAATTAATCCCTACTCTGCATCTGAGTCCTATCTTTTGACCAAGCCTGACACACACTGGTTTGAATGTAACTTAGATATTGGGTTTCACTATGTACAAACCCCGTTTCCATATGAGTTGGGAAATTGTGTTAGATGTAAATATAAACGGAATACAATGATTTGCAAATCCTTTTCAACCCATATTCAGTTGAATGCACTACAAAGACAAGATATTTGATGTTCCAACTCATAAACTTAATTTTTTTTTTTGCAAATAATAATTAACTTAGAATTTCATGGCTGCAACACGTGCCAAAGTAGTTGGGAAAGGGCATGTTCACCACTGTGTTACATGGCCTTTCCTTTTAACAACACTCAGTAAACGTTTGGGAACTGAGGAGACACATTTTTGAAGCTTTTCAGGTGGAATTCTTTCCCATTCTTGCTTGATGTACAGCTTAAGTTGTTCAACAGTCCGGGGGTCTCCGTTGTGCTATTTTAGGCTTCATAATGCGCCACACATTTTCAATGGGAGACAGATCTGGACTACAGGCAGGCCAGTCTAGTACCCGCACTCTTTTACTATGAAGCCACGTTCATGTAACACGTGGCTTGGCATTGTCCTGCTGAAATAAGCAGGGGCGTCCATGGTAACGTTGCTTGGATGGCAACATATGTTGCTCCAAAACCTGTATGTACTTTTCAGCGTTAATGGCGCCTTCACAGATGTGTAAGTTACCCATGTCTTGGGCACTAATACACCCCCATACCATCACACATGCTGGCTTTACAACTTTGCGCCTATAACAATTCAGATGGTTCTTTTCCTCTTTGGTCCGGAGGACACGACGTCCACAGTTTCCAAAAACAATTTGAAATGTGGACTCGTCAGACCACAGAACACTTTTCCACTTTGTATCAGTCCATCTTAGATGAGCTCAGGCCCAGCGAAGCCGACGGCGTTTCTGGGTGTTGTTGATAAACGGTTTTCGCCTTGCATAGGAGAGTTTTAACTTGCACTTACAGATGTAGCGACCAACTGTAGTTACTGACAGTGGGTTTCTGAAGTGTTCCTGAGCCCATGTGGTGATATCCTTTACACACTGATGTCGCTTGTTGATGCAGTACAGCCTGAGGGATCGAAGGTCACGGGCTTAGCTGCTTACGTGCAGTGATTTCTCCAAATCTCTGAACTCTTTGATGATATTACGGACCGTTGATGGTGAAATCCCTAAATTCCTTGCAATAGCTGGTTGAGAAAGGTTTTTCTTAAACTGTTCAACAATTTGCTCACACATTTGTTGACAAAGTGGTGACCCTCGCCCCATCCTTGTTTGTGAATGACTGAGCATTTCATGGAATCTACTTTTATACCCAATCATGGCACCCACCTGTTCCCAACTTGCCTGTTCACCTGTGGGATGTTCCAAATAAGTGTTTGGTGAGCATTCCTCAACTTTATCAGTATTTATTGCCACCTTTCCCAACTTCTTTGTCACGTGTTGCTGGCATCAAATTCTAAAGGCAATGATTATTTCCAAAAAAAAAAATGTTTATCAGTTTGAACATCAAATATGTTGTCTTTGTAGCACATTCAACTGAATATGGGTTGAAAATGATTTGCAAATCATTGTATTCCGTTTATATTTACATCTAACACAATTTCCCAACTCATATGGAAACGGGGTTTGTAAAAGTGCTTTGAGTCACTAGAGAAAAGCGCTATATAAATGCAATTCACTTCACTTCACGACCTACCGACGATCTCAGGGCGGACGGTGTGCTTCCGCATTTTTTCAATGAACAAAAATGTGCCTCGGCTCCAAAAAGGTTGAAAAACACTGGACTAAATAGTTGGTACCCCTCAGGTCTACGTGGTGAAGGCTGGTTTACCAACACAACAAACGTTCCAGCGAGCCAAGCACAAAAATGGCCTCTCACCTTTCCAATCTTTTTTAATGACTTAACCAATCAAGGGCGATTAACTGCCAGTTTTATGAGACGCCGCCGTGGCGCTTCGCCTCTTTGCCCGTCGCAGGCAGCAGGGCGTCCCTCGTCTGATCCCTCACGGTCTTCAAGAAGCTCATGATGCCGGAGCCGCCCGTGCCACGCTCCTGCAGCGCGGCGGGGGCCCGGCCGAGCAACTCCGCCTCGCTACGGTCGCGCGGTCGCCGGGCTCTGGCGGCGGGGACGGTGATGAAGCGAGTCACCACGCCGATGTGGCAGCCGCGAAAGGCTAACAGTTTGCCCACGCATCCCTGGAAGGCCTCGGTTAGCCGCTCGTCGGCGTGACGCTGCACGAAGGTCCTCAGGCGGGGTTGCGACGAGATGTCCCGGATGAGTTGTTTGTGAGCGGGCAACATGTAGTTCCGCATGCGGGCTAGAAAAGCACCTGCGTGGCGAGGGCAGCGTCATCACACTTTCACTGCTTACTGTCAACTCCTTATCTTACCGCTTTTGTCCGCATGTTCGACTCCCAGGAGCTCATCAAAACAGTGCAGTAGGCTGCTTTGTGCGGCGCTGCCACCGGAATATTCCATCGGTTCTGTCTGGACGCCCTCGTAAACCAAACCTTTTGGCATGCATGGATTGTCTTTCCACCTGTTTTGGACACACCTGTTCATGCACCTACCATGCAACACTACCATGAAACCTGTGACGCATACCCGGACAGGAAGATCCTCATGATGCCATAGAACACAGACGGCTCCACATGCCCTAAAACAGACACATTGTTGGTTAATGCAGTGGTCCCCAACCTTTTTGTAGCTGCGGACCGGTCAACGCTAGAAAATTTGTCCCACGGACCGGGGGGGGGGGGGGGGGGGGTGAAATTTAATTTTTATTTTATTTTATTTTATTTATTTTTTCATAAAGAAATACAATCATGTGTGCTTACGGACTGTATCCCTGCAGACTCTATTGATCTATATTGATATATAATGTATATATTGTGTTTTTTATGTTGATTTAATTAAAGATAATAATAATAATTTTTTTATTTTTTTTTTAATTGCTTGTGCGGCCCGTTACCAATCGGTACCAACCCGGTGGTTGGGGACCACTGGGTTAATGGGTCAATAGTAGGGATGGGTACCGAATTCTGTACTCTTATTGGTATCGACTAGTGTTGTAACGATAACAATATTTTAGTACTAAAATTATTTCGGTACTTTTGTAAATAAAGGGGACCACAAAAAAATTGCATTACTGGCTTTATTTTAACAAAAAATCTTAGGGTACATCAAACATATGTTTGTTATTGCAGTTAAGTCCTTAAATAAAATAGTGAACATTAAAATGTGTCTAATCTAATCCATACTTGCCAACCCTCCCGAATTTTCCGGGAGACTCCCGAATTTCAGTGCTTCTCCCGAAAAACCTCCCGGGACAACCATTCTCTCGAATTTCTCCCGATTTCCAGCCGGACTTAAGGCACGCCCCCTCCAGGTCCGTGCGGACCTGAGTGAGGA
>NC_084747.1:27491880-27499380 GCF_033978785.1 Entelurus aequoreus | reverse complement strand
TTAGAAATCTTACTCTTGATTTTAAAGGAATCCAATAATTCCATCTGACCTTGTCAAATGACATGAATCCACGCGTTAATCACGAAGATTGGCATTTGTTTAACGCAGGGGTGTCAAACTCATTTTAGATCGGGGGGCCACATGGAGAGAAATCTACTCCCAAGTGGGCCCGGACTGGTAAAATCACGGCACTATAACGTAAAAATAAAGACAACTTCAGATTGTTTTCTTCGTTTGAAAATAGAACAAGCACATTTGGAAAATGTACAAATCATAATGTTGTTGGGGTTTTTTTACACTTACATGTTGCGGTTATCAGTATTCTATCTTTATTTGTCATTATTTATACTTTCTGAATAAATCATGTGATAATGTTCATCAGTCAACTCATTGGTGTTCATTTTCAATATATCAAGATAAAGAAAATGATATAAAAATCAAATTACAGGATGTTATTTATGTAGTTTGCTCATTTTCCTCGACTGGTGCACTAACAATATGGTTTATATATTTGTTCTACATATGTAGTATCATCTACAAAGATACAAAGAATTGCTATTGCGACATCTAGTGGACACATTTAGAACAGCAGTTTATTTCATTCAAAAATTTCAGCTCATTTTTATACTTAGCAAACTCATCCCACGTGCGTTTGACACCCCTGATTTAACACATAAACCTTAGGCTTAGGTCAGGCTGATTAGAAAATTTAAGTATTAACCAAATATACTGCGTAATACGGCACTCATAAGTAACTGACAACAATGACATTTACATAAAATTATGTGTTAAATAGATAAACTAAATTAATGATGAATGTGTTTCTTAATTAAACTGTCAATAAGATTGAAGTGCAAATAAACATACAGCTTCGCCACTTCAGTCATCATTTTTGCACTTAAACTTCTTTGACTTTAGCTTTTAGACTTCTTCTTGTCTTAGTGCCACAAGCGGTGAAAAAAAGTATTACACCTCAGTACTACGAGGTTTCTGGCTCTCCTATTTTGGTGGCTTTTCCTGTTTTGTTGGTATTTTCCCGTAGCAATTTCATGCCTTCATTTGAGCGCTATTCCCCGCACCTGCTTTGTTTTGGCAATCAAGATGATGTCAGTTGTGCGGACGCTATCCTTCTTTGTGTGGACATTGTTGATTGTCATGTCATGTACGGATGTACTTTGTGGACGCCGTCTGCTCCACACGCTGTAAGTCTTTGCTGTCGTCCAGCGTTCTGTTTTTTTTTTTTGCTTTGTAGCCAGTTCAGTTTTAGTTTCGTTTTCCATAGCCATCCCTAAGCTTCAATGCCTTTTTTAGGGGCACTCGCCTTTTGTTTATTTTTGGTTTAAGCGTTAGATACGACATTTACAAAGCAATTAGCTACCTGCTGCCACCTACGGATATGGAAGACTATTACACGGTTACTCTGCCAAGCTCTAGACAGCACAGACACTCAACAACGGCACATTACTTGCAGATTATAATTACTGGTTTGCATAAAATATGTTTAACCCAAACAGGTGAATATACATAATCTCCCTCGGCACACCAGACTGTATCTCGCGGCACACCTGAACTAGGTAACTAAAGTAAAAACAATAACCCTTATACAGCTTATAAAATATATATAATATATTGTTGTAAATCAGGAGATGGTATTAAATGCTACTGTTAATACATTTTTTTAACAAAATAAAGTGCACAATGAATAAACAAAAGCAAAAACTACTATTGACTTCCATTTAAATGATTTGTGTTCTGCCCTTAAAGCATTCCTGTATCCAGAGACTCACTCCCTGACTTTGTAAACAATAACAAAAACAAACCAAAAAAATATTTTGTAATAATAAGAACAAGAAAGTGAAAAAATATCAATCCGATCACTCTAGTATCGTTTGTGTGCTAATGCTACACTAGGTTTTGATAGTATTGGCGTCTCTCAGGCGGTGCCTGTTGCCAAGTGACGTGATTGAGAGTGCGCTGCGAGCAGGATTTTTAGCTCATTTGTGTTTGTTAGCGGCAGAAGCTCTGTTGAATCTTTTCGCTGGATTGTGTTACCTGTAAAAAAATAGAACGTGCTCCCATGACTGTCATACCTTCTTGTCTTCTTCTTGTCTATTGTAGACTGGCAAGCTTGTCACTTTAATCATTGATTTGTTGTTCGCTATTCCCACGTAGTAGTAGTAGTAGTAGTAGTAGTAGTGTGTTGTTTGCTGTGTAATGTTACCTCTTTCAAGTTTCACTTTAATGTAATGCTGTTTGTTGCTTTCATTAGTGAAAAGTTACTTCCTGCACTTGCTGCGCTTCTGACGCTGTCTCGTTGACATACAACCGCATCAAAAGTAACAAAAAACATATCGGTAACGGCGTTGTAACATACGTAAAAGTAATTCATTAGATTACTCGTTACTAGACTTACAAAAAAAGTCTGCGGGCTATAGAGCGTTTTCTATTTGGGGCTCCAGTATTCTGGAATGCCCTACTGGTAACAGTTCGAGATGCTACCTCGGTAGAAGCATTTAAGTCCCATCTTAAAACTCATTTGTATACACTAGCTTTTAAATAGACCCCATTTTAGACCAGTTGATCTGCCGTCTCTGTTCTGCTCTGCCCCCCTCTCCTGCGTGGAGAGGTTATTAGGTGACCACAGATGATGCGCTCGCTGTTCAAAATCAGGACCCGGGGTAGACCACTTATCTGTGCATCAGTTGGGGGTGTCTCTGCACTGCTGACCTGTCTCCACTCAAGATGATCCCCTGCTGGCCCCACTATGGACTGGAGTCTCACACTATTATGTTAGATCCACTATGGACTGGACTCTCACACTGTTATGTTAGATTCACTATGGACTGGACTCTCACACTATTATGTTAGATCCACTATGGACTGGAGTCTCACACTATTATGTTAGATCCACTATGGACTGGACTCTCACACTGTTATGTTAGATTCACTATGGACTGGACTCTCACACTATTATGTTAGATCCACTATGGACTGGAGTCTCACACTATTATGTTAGATCCACTATGGACTGGACTCTCACACTGTTATGTTAGATTCACTATGGACTGGACTCTCACACTATTATGTTAGATCCACTATGGACTGGACTCTCACACTATTAACTAGATCCACTATGGACTCGACTCTCACACTATTATGTTAGATCCACTATGGACTGGACTCTCACACTATTATGTTAGATCCACTATGGACTGGACTCTCACACTATTATGTTAGATCCACTATGGACTGGATTCTCACACTATTAACTAGATCCACTATGAACTGGACTCTCACACTAATATGTTAGATCCACTATGGACTGGACTCTCACACTATTAACTAGATCCACTATGGACTCGACTCTCACACTATTATGTTAGATCCACTATGAACTGGACTCTCACAATATTATGCTAGATTCACTTGACGTCCATTGCACCGGTCGCCCACATCTGCGGTCCCCTCCAAGGTATCTCATTGTATCCCATTGGGTTGAGTTTTCACTCTGTGGATAGACGAGGTGTCCGTTGCAGTTTGCTGTTCTGGCAATACCGATACCATTATTTGGGGTCGTCTTAAATGATGTTGTACTTCCTGTCAATGAAGCAACTTAAAGGCCTACTGAAACCCACTACTACCGACCACGCAGTCTGATGGTTTATATATCAATGATGAAATCTTAACATTGCAACACATGCCAATACGGCCGGGTTAACTTATAAAGTGCAATTTTAAATTTCCCGCTAAACTTCCGGTTGAAAACGTCTATGTATGATGACGTATGCGCGTGACGTCAATCGTTGAAACGGAAGTATTCGGACACCATTGTATCCAATACAAAAAGCTGTGTTTTCATCTCAAAATTCCACAGTATTCTGGACATCTGTGTTGGTGAATCTTTTGCAATTTGTTTAATGAACAATGAAGACTGCAAAGAAGAAAGTTGTAGGTGGGATCGATGTATTAGCGGCAGACTACAGCAAAACAACCAGGAGGACTTTGAGATGGATAGCAGACGCACTAGCCGCCGACCTCACCTTGACTTCCTCCGTCTCCGGGCCGCCGACCGCATCTATGATCGGGTGAAGTCTTTCGTCGCTTCGTCGATCGCTGGAACGCAAGTGAGCACGGGTGTTGATGAGCAGATGAGGGCTGGCTGGCGTAGGTGGATAGCTAATGTTTTTGGCATAGCTCTGTGAGGTCCCGTTACTAAGTTAGCTTCAATGGCGTCATTAGCAACATCATTGTTAAGCTTCGCCAGCCTGGAAAGCATTAACCGTGTAGTTACATGTCCATGGTTTAATAGTTTTGTTGATTTTCTGTCTATCCTTCCAGTCAGGGGTTTATTTCTTTTGTTTCTATCTGCATTTAAGCACGATGCTATCACGTTAGCTCCGTAGCTAAAGAGCTTCACCGATGTATTGTTGTGGAGATAAAAGTCACTGTGAATGTCCATTTTGCGTTCTCGACTCTCATTTTCAAGAGGATATAGTATCCGAGGTGGTTTAAAATACAAATCTGTGATCCACAATAGAAAAAGGAGAGAGTGTGGAATCCAATGAACCCTTGTACCTAAGTTACGGTCAGAGCGAAAAAAGATACGTCCTGCACTGCACGCTAGTCCTTCACTCTCACATTCCTCATCCACGAATATTTCACCCTCGCTCAAATTAATGGGGTAATCGTCGCTTTCTCGGTCCGAATCTCTCTCGCTGCATTGAAAACAATGGGGAAATGTGAGCAGCCCTTCCTCCTGTGACGTCACGCTACTTCCGGTAGGGGCAAGGCTTTTTTTTATCAGAGACCAAAAGTTGCGAACTTTATCGTCGTTGTTCTCTACTAAATCCTTTCAGCAAAAATATGGCAATATCGCGAAATGATCACGTATGACACAGAATGGATCTGCTATCCCCGTTTAAATAAAAACAAATCATTTCAGTAGGCCTTTAAAGGGGCTGTTGACAACACACACCAAAACAGTGAGCATACATTACTATCTTCACCCTCAGAGCAGGAGTGGCTGCTTTCTCCACCATGAGCGTGACGATGAAGAATCCTCGCACACTTTCCCCGCCGGGTATGCTGACCAGCAGCTCCAAGTTCCTGCGTGAAGTAAGTGCAGCGTTATTTGGTCGGCCGTTACGCACTCGTGCACCGTGTGAGTCTTTCAATGTACTTACCGCAGTTCTAAAGGGCTGTGACCGACCGGGATGCGAAGATGGAGAATAAAGGAGACATTTGAGAAAGACGGCCTAAAGAGACGTTCACAAGTTGCTTGCCGTCACCCTTCTGGATCCTTCTTCCGCCAGTTCGCCAGGACCGCATCGGCGTGGGTGAGGATTGGAGGAAGTCCTAAGCGTTGGGAAACCTCCCAGTACGGAACAGCCAGAGCACGAGGCAGCATCTTAGCGGGAGATGATAACCGGAGAATGTGTCAGCTTTCCTGTCACCAGTAAATATATGGTAAGTATAATTTTTTTTGTCTTTGGACTTGTTGGTTTTGCTTGTTTTCGGACATGCTGACATGAAGTAAAATAACGCAATTATGACGCTACAGCATGTCTGGCACAAAGGGTCACATGGGACAGAGGAAAATACTAAATATTGCCAAAAGTATTTGGCCACCCATCCAAATGATCAGAATCAGGTGTCCTAATCACAAGTCCTAAAGCACTTAGGCATGGAGACTGTTTCTACAAACATTTGTGAAAGAATGGGCCGCTCTCAGTGATTTCCAGCGTGGAACTGTCATAGGATGCCACCTGTGCAACAAATCCAGTCAGGAAATGTCCTCGCTCCTAAATATTCCAAAGTCAACTGTCGGCTTTATTATAAGAAAATGGAAGAGTTTGGGAACAACAGCAACTCAGCCACCAAGTGGTAGGCCACGTAAACTGACAGAGAGGGGTCAGCGGATGCTGAAGCGCATAGTGCAAAGACTTTCTGCACAGTCAGTTGCTACAGAGCTCCAAACTTCATGTGACCTTCCAATTAGCCCACGTACAGTACGCAGAGAGCTTCATGGAATGGGTTTCCATGGCCGAGCAGCTGCATCTAAGCCATACATCACAAAGCGTGGAGAGCAGTGGAGACACGTTCTCTGGAGTGATGAATCACGCTCTTCCATCTGGCAATCTGATGGACGAGTCTGGGTTTGGAGGTTGCCAGGAGAACGGTATATTGTGTGAAATTTGGTGGAGGAGGAATTATGGTGTGGGGTTGTTTTTCAGGAGTTGGGCTTGACCCTTTAGTTCCAATGAAAGGAACTTTGAATGCTCCAGGATACCAAAACATTTTGAACAATTCCATGCTCCCAACCTTGTGGGAACAGTTTGGAGCGGGCCCCTTCCTCTTCCAACATGACAGTGCACCAGTGCACAAAGCAAGGTCCATAAAGACATGGATGACAGATTCTAGTGTGGATGAACTTGACTGGCCTGCACAGAGTCCTGACCTGAACCCGATAGAACACCGTTGTGATGAATTAGAACGAAGACTGAGAGCCGGGCCTCCTCGACCAACATCAGTGTGTGACCTCACCAATGCGCTTTTGGAAGAATGGTGGAAAATTCCTATAAACACACTCCGCAACCTTGTGGACAGCCTTCCCGGAAGAGTTGACGCTGTAATAGCTGCAAAAGGTGGACCGACATCATATCGAACCCTATGGGTTAGGAATGGGATGGCACTTCAAGTTCATATGTGAGTCAAGGCAGGTGGCCAAATACTTTTGGCAATATAGTGTAAATACATCTTCAGATAATTACTTAAATGTGTCGTTAAATGAGTAAAATTGGAAATAAATTAATATTTATGTTATAAAGTGTCTTGTAATAATTTATTGTAAACATGTATACATATTATATAATAGTATCATATTATTTAATTGATTATTTTCTAACTTTGTTTTATTATTTATTTCATGATTAAATTATTCCATTATTTAATTATTACATTTTGTATATATGTATGTTTTAATGAATTATTTCACTATGGAATTAATTATTTCATGTATTTATTTCATGATCCTGTGTGTATTTTATCTGTCAAAGTCAGTGGGCGGGTCCTAACACCTGATTGGTTACTCTGCATTTCCACTGTTTCTAGAACTTCAACCAGAGAAGCGGAGGAGTACTGGTCGATAATATATTGCAGTATTTCTTTAGAAATATTTCAAAGTCTAATATTTGATGTGAAGTAATCTGAGCCTTTGTTCTGTCAATAATTCATAACATCATTAATTTTGATTCATTCATATTTTGGAGCAATGATCATTTTAAGAAAAAACTGCCAGCATGGCAGCTTTGAGTTATTGAAGTGAACATTGCAATTTGTTCTCATTAAATTTCACCTGTTTGCTCTTTTAGTCCACTTTTTTTGTAATATTATTTTTAGATAATTTTTCCTCCTATTTAACTTCTTTTTTTTTTTTAAACACCTCAAATCTCTATTCCAAGAGTGATCTGGCCAAGAGGGCTGCAAAAAACAGGTTTCATA
>NC_084747.1:27481880-27486880 GCF_033978785.1 Entelurus aequoreus | reverse complement strand
GGCCCGAATATGAGTTTAAATAAATAATCATATAACCTGCCATTATTCACTCAGTTTCCCCTCACTTCATAGTGTAAGGTAGAGAGCCCCTTTAGTGCGTCGGTATCCAATCCATTCCACTTCTTCATATAGAAAATGCCCACATCACTCAAAATCCAGTCCGCATTTTCTCTGCGACCTTGCTTGCGGTCCTGCAGGTGTACGAAGCACATTAGCACACAGCACTGCAGAACAAGAACCTTGTGTCTGCAATTGTAAATAATTTAGTTTTTAAGTCTTGTGTTTCTTGTAGAATCTATATAATGTAATATACATTAGCCTATTGTTAAAATAATGAAAACATCATTAAATATATTAATTTTATTGTATTGTTACATTAATAGCTGTTGTATTATTATAGGATGGCTTGTTAAACATTTCATAGGATTTTCAGAGGGAGGAAAAACCAAGACATTTAATATAAAATGTAAAATGAATAAATACATAAAAAGAAAAAGAAAAAAAATGGTTAAAAGCCATCGTCCCGGGGAGCATTTAATTTCGTCCCGTGCATTTTTTTTACCGTCCCCGGGACGACGGGACTCCGTTAATCTCAAGCCCTGGAAGTTACATTTTATTGTTTGCATTATTTGTTTCAGCATTGCACTTTGAAGATGGTCCCTCAGCTCTTCCATATATATTTAATTTCCTTAACAGCTTGCCATAATATATATATATATATATATATATATATATATATATATATATATATATATATATATATATATATATATATATATATATATATATATATATATATATATATATATATATATATATATACAAGCCAAATTATCACGATCCAGATATCACTTTAATTCAAGTAATTAAGTAATATTTCCAGGGCTTGAATTTACAACCATTTTAGTCACATATGTGCCCAAAATGTAATATGTGCAACTTCAAAATATTTGGGAACAAACAATTATTGTATTGTGAGCGAAAGTTGTGGCATTGGCCTTTATGTTGTGAATTAATAACATAGAGGCTAATGCCATGACTTTCATTGTGTTTCAGTGTATCTTGAAGGATCATGCAAGTCATTGTTTCTTGTTGATGCTGTAAACAAAATGTCACTGTGCAAACCCATGTTTGTTGTTGTACTGAACACAGATTGAAACTAAACCGACTGAAATAATAACAATGAATAATTTCCAAGTCTTTGTTAGCCGTTTGTGAAGTTTTGTGCTCGTGCGCTACGTTCGCTCGCATCCTGCATCTCCTGGGGGCTAAGCCCCCCCTGTCCTTAAAAGCTAGTGACGCCCCTGACCCTTAATATATATATATAATTACAATATTTTGGAAAAGTGTATATATTTCCATAATTCCATTCAAAACGTTAAAGTTCCATAGATTATAGATTCAGGGCCCACAACTTAAACAATTTCAAGTATTTAGTGGTTTATTTGTACATAATTTGGGCCTCCAGCTCACAAAACCCTCCAACAAGATTTCAGAAAATTAGAATACTGTGAAGAAATGAGGCCAAATTGACTTTGGTTCAATTGTCTCAGTTAGGATCAATATGGGGGAGGAGGCCGGCTGTCCACAGAGTGTTGTGTCCGAGCATATCAATGGAAAGTCTAATGGAAGGGCAAAACGTGGCAGGAGAAAATGCACCAGCAGACAAGCTGACTGTGGGGTCTGCCGATTATGAAACAGAGAAGATTTATCAATCTGGCAGAGAAGTAAATGTTGATTTCTTCACAGTATTCTCATTTTTTCAAATCCTAGTTTTTGTGGGTTTTTTGTCCATAAATGATGTACAAATAGTTTAGTTTAGTTTATTAAGGATCCCCATTAGTCTAAACAACTAAATACTTGAAATCGTTAGAGTTGTGGGCCCTGAATTTATAATCTATGGAAATGTAATGTTTTTTTAATGGAATTATGGAAATAAATACACTTTTCCATGACATTCAATTTTTTTGAAAAGGGTCTGTATTAATGTACATGGAAAAACAGTACCACTTGTTTTTTTTAGTTTTACGGTAAATAAAGTGGCAGCTCAGTTGTCAGACTCAAAAACAAGTGCTACTGTTTTTCCATTTACAGTATGGTCATATGTTGTAGGGTTGTCCCGATACCAATATTTTGGTACCGGTACCAAAATGTATTTCGATACTTTTCGATACTTTTCTAAATAAAGGGGACCATAAAAATTGCATTATTGGCTTTATTTTAACAAACAAATCTTACGGTACATTAAACATATGTTTCTTTTGTGGGGCGGTATCGCTCGGTTGGTAGAGTGGCCAGCAACTTGAGAGTTCCAGGTTCGATCCCCGCTTCCGCCATCCTAGTCCTTGGGCAATACACTTTACCCACCTGCTCCCAGTACCACCCACACTGGTTCAAATGTAACTTAGATATTGGGTTTCACTATGTAAAAGCGCTTTGAGTCACTAGAGAAAAGCGCTATATAAATATAATTCCCTTCATTTCACTTATAGCCATCAAGAACAATTTAGTCCTTAAATAAAATAGTGAACATACTAGACAACTTGTCTTTGAGTAGTAAGTAAACCAACAAAGGTTCCTAATTAGTCTGCTGACATATGCAGTAACATATTGTGTCATTTATCATTCTATTATTTTGTCAACATTATGAGGGACAAACTGTAAAAATTGATTATTAATCCACTTGTTCATTTCCTGTTAATATCTGCCTACTTTCTGTTCTATTTACACTAATGTTCAAATGTAATAATCACTTATTCTTCTGTTGTTTGATACTGTACATTAGTTTTGGATGATACCACAAATTTAGGTGTCAATCCGATACCAAGTAGTTACAGGATCATACACTGGTCATATTCAAAGTCCTCATGTGTCCAGGGACATATTTCCTGAGTTTGTAAACATAATATGAATTTTTTTAAACGAAAAAAGACTTTGTGATGCTAAAAAATATCGATGTAATCATAGTAGTATGTTGTAACAATACCAATATTTTGGTACCGGTACTAAAAAAATTTCTGTACTTTTCGGTACTTCTCTAAATAAAGGGGACCACAAAAAAAATTGCATTATTGGCTTTATTTTAACAAAAAATCATAGGGTAAATTAAACATATGTTTCTTATTGCAATATTGTCCCTTAAATAAAATAGTGAACATACTAGACAACTTGTCTTTTAATAGTAAGTAAACAAACAAAGGCTCCTAATTAGTCTGCTGACATATGCAGTAACATATTGTGTCATTTATCATTCTATTATTTTGTCAACATTATTAAGGACAAGTGGTAGAAAATGAATTATTAATCTACTTGTTCATTTACTGTTAATATCTGCTTACTTTCTCTTTTGACATGTTCTATCTACACTTCTGTTAAAATGTAATAATCACTTATTCTTCTGTTTGATACTTTACATTAGTTTTGAATGATAACACAAATGTGGGTATCGATCCGATACCAAGCAGTTACAGGATCATACATTGGTTATATTCAAAGTCCTCGTGTGTCCTGGGACGTATTTTCTGAGTTTATAAGCATAATATGAATTTTTTAAAAAGGAAAAAAGATTGTGTGACGATAAAAAATATCCATGTAATCTTAGACTTAGACTTAGACTTTCTTTTTATTGTCATTCAAATTTGAACTTTACAGTACAGATAAGAATTAAATTTTGTTGCATTAGTTAATGGTAGTGCAGGATAAAAAAGCAATAAGGTGCAGATATAAATAAATAAATAGGTTACTGTACAGATAAATATATTGCACTTTTTCATATGCATCCACGTTTATGGATGTATGTTATATTGTCTTTTTTATTCCAGTGAGTTAATCTATTTTGAGGGGAGTTGAGGGGATAATTATGATGCGTTCAAGGTAATCATAGTAGTATCGACTAGATACGCTCCTGCACTTGGTATCATTACAGTGGATGTCAGGTGTAGATCCACCAATTGCGTTTGTTTACATTTTGACGCCGGTGAGCTATGGTGTGTAGTGAAGCATGTTTAGCTATTCCTCGTCCTGCAGTGATAATGATACTTGTCAGAAACTCACGGGGATAAGTGTAACAAAAAATAATTAGGATTAATCCGATTAATCGTTTGACGGCACTCGTTTAAAGGCCTACTGAAATGAATTTTTTTTATTTAAACGGGGATAGCAGATCCATTCTATGTGTCATACTTGATCATTTCGCGATATTGCCATATTTTTGCTGAAAGGATTTAGTAGAGAACATCGACGATAAAGTTCGCAACTTTTGGTCGCTGATAAAAAAAAGCCTTGCCTATACCGGAAGTAGCGTGACATCACAGGAGGACGGATTCCTCACAATTCCCCATTGTTTACAATGGAGCGAGAGAGATTCGGACCGAGAAAGCGACGATTACCCCATTAATTTGAGCGAGGATGAAAGATTCGTGGATGAGGAACGTTAGAGTGAAGAACTAGAGAGGCAGTGCAGGGTGTATCTTTTTTCGCTCTGACCATAACTTAGGTACAAGGTCTCATTGGATTCCACACACTCTCCTTTTTTCTATTGTGGATCACGGATTTGTATTTTAAACCACCTCGGATACTATATCCTCTTGAAAATGAGAGTCGAGAACGCGAAATGGACATTCACCGTGACTTTTATCTCCACGACAATACATCAGCGAAGCTCTTTAGCTACTGAGCTAACGTGATAGCATCTGGCTCAAATGCAGATAGAAACAAAATAAATAAATCCCGGACTGGAAGGATAGACATAAGATCAACAATACTATTAAACCATGGACATGTAAATACACGGTTGATAATTCTCAGCCTGGCAAAGCTTAACAATGCTGTTGCTAACGACGCTGAAGCTAACTTAGCAACTTTGCAACCGGACCTCACAGAGCTATGATAAAAACATTAGCGCTCCACCTACGCCAGCCAGCCCTCATCTGCTCATCAACACCCGTGCTCACCTGCGTTCCAGCGATCGACGGCGCGACGAAGGACTTCACCCGATCATC
>NC_084747.1:27454380-27476880 GCF_033978785.1 Entelurus aequoreus | reverse complement strand
ACCGTGTAGTTACTTGTCCATGGTTTAATAGTATTGTTGATCTTCTGTCTATCCTTCCAGTCAGGGATTTATTTATTTAGTTTCTATCTGCATTTGAGCCAGATGCTATCACGTTAGCTCAGTAGCTAAAGAGCTTTGCCGATGTATTGTCGTGGAGATAAAAGTCACTGTGAATGTCCATTTCGCATTCTCGTTTCTCATTTTCAAGAGGATATAGTATCCGAGGTGGTTTAAAATACAAATCCATGATCCACAATAGAAAAAGGAGAGAGTGTGGAATCCAATGAGCCAGCTTGTACCTAAGTTACGGTCAGAGCGAAAAAAGATATGTCTTGCACTGCATTCTAGTCCATCACTCTAACGTTCCTCATCCACGAATCTTTCATCCTCGCTCAAATTAATGGGGTAATCGTCGCTTTCTCGGTCCGAATCGCTCTAGCTGCGTTGAAAACAATAGGAAAATATGAGGAGGCGAACAACTGACTACGTCACGCTACTTCCGGTAGGGGCAAGGCTTTTTTTTATCAGAGACCAAAAGTTGCGAACTTTATCATCGCTGTTCTATACTAAATCCTTTCAGCAAAAATATGGCAAAATCGCGAAATGATCAAGTATGACACATAAAATGGATCTGCTATCCCCGTTTAAATAAATAAAAATTCATTTCAGTAGGCCTTTAAACATTTAAATCACTACTTTATGAATGAAAGAAAGGTCATGATGATGAACAAAGATTCAAGTTACTACTTTATGAAATAAACATGGGTTAAGGTTAGTATTTAAGGATGTGCATAAAGGTGTGACTAAGAAAAAAAAAAAAAGTTAGCATTTAAGAATGTGCATAAAGATGGGTGAATAAGAAAAAAAGTTAGGGTTAAAGGCCTACTGAAACCCACTACTACCAACCACGCAGTCTGATAGTTTATATATCAATGATGAAATCTTAACATTGCAACACATGCCAATACGGCCGGGTTAACTTATAAAGTGCAACTTTAAAATTCCAGCCACACTTCCGGTTGAAAAACTCCTTTGGATATGATTTATGCGCGTGACGTCACAAAAGCAACGGAAGTGGTTGGACCCCATCGGACCCGATAGAAAAGCCTCTTGTTTTCTTCGACAAAATTCCACAGTATTCTGGACATCTGTGTTGGTGAATCTTTTGCAATTTGTTTAATGAACAATGGAGACTGCAAAGAAGAAAGCTGTAGGTGGGATCGATCGGTGTCTTAGCGGCTAAGTACAATACTGTTAATATCTGTGATATTTGCATTAGTGTACTGTGTCTTTAAGGGTTTGGGGAACGCGCATGCGCGAGTGAGTTGGCGGAGAACTTGAGTGTGTGTGAGCGTGAGTTGTGGCTAACAGCAGCTCGTGTATGTGTGTGCGTTACTTTTTGAACTACAACCAGTTACCGCTTGTTAATAAAGCGATTGAGCAGCGCATCCTCGTCTGTGTGACTCCTTCTCCACTGCGGGGCATTACAATACTTACAGCAACACAACAAGGACTACTTACCCTGAAAGCAGACGCCTAGCCGATGCTTGCCGCCAAACCCACGGATGAAGTCCTTCGTCGCGCCGTTGATCGCTGGAATGCAGGTGAGCACGGCTGTTGATGGGAAGATGAGGGCTGGCTGGCGTAGGTGGAGCGCTAATGTTTTATCATAGTTCTGTGAGGTCCGGTTGCTAAGTTGCTAAATTAGCCTTAGCGTCGTTAGCAACTTAATTTTTAATGGACAATGGAGACTGCAAATAAGAAAGTTGTAGGTGCGATCGGTGGAGCGGCGGACTACAGCAACACCAACACCAGGAGGTTGTGTTGTGTTTTGAGCAGGATAGCAGACGCACTACAGTGAGTACGCCCGCCGCCGCATCTAAGTTAGCTTCTATTTTTTTAGCTTCGCCAAGCTGAATATTATTAATCGTGTATTTACATGTTCATGGTTTAATAGTATTTTTGATCTTCTGTCTATCCATCCAGTCAGGGTTTTTTTTATTTAGTTTCTATCTGCATTTGAGACTGCTATGCTATCAAGTTGGCTACGTAGCTAGGTTAGCTTCTATTTTGTTAGCTTCGAAAAGCTGAATATTATTAATCGTGTATTTACATGTTCATGGTTTAATAGTATTTTTGATCTTCTGTCTATCCATCCAGTCAGGTTTTTTTTAATTTAGTTTCTATCTGCATTTGAGACTGCTATGCTATCAAGTTGGCTACGTAGCTAGGTTAGCTTCTATTTTGTTAGCTTCGAAAAGCTGAATATTATTAATCGTGTATTTACATGTTCATGGTTTAATAGTATTTTTGATCTTCTGTCTATCCATCCAGTCAGGGTTTTTTTTATTTAGTTTCTATCTGCATTTGAGACTGCTATGCTATCAAGTTGGCTACGTAGCTAGGTTAGCTTCTATTTTGTTAGCTTCGAAAACCTGAATATTATTAATCGTGTATTTACATGTTCATGGTTTAATAGTATTTTTGATCTTCTGTCTATCCATCCAGTCAGGGTTTTTTTTTATCAATCAATCAATCAATCAATGTTTATTTATATAGCCCTAAATCCCAAGTGTCTCAAAGGGCTGTACAAGCCACAACGACATCCTCGGTACAGAGCCCACATATGGGCAAGGAAAACTCACCCCAGTGGGACGTCAATGTGAATGACTATGAGAAACCTTGGAGAGGACCGCATATGTGGGTAACCCCTGACTGCAGCCTGCAGATCGAGGAGGGGCTTATTTTCCCTCAATGTGGGCTGGTCCAAACGTTGAAGCAGGAAGCCGGATGATGTATTTCCGTCTGAGTCCATACTACTGCGCGCTTTTCTGCCTTGAGGTAAGTTGCCGCTCTCTGACTACCTTTAACCGCGAAAGCAACCCGGTTTCGAAACGAATAAATACCAACTTCGATATTGTACATTATAAACTAATGTAATATTCTCTAAACCACATTGGTAGAATATGTTTCGTGAAACATTGAAATCTGATTTAAATTTTGCTTTTCCCCTCCAGATTTGCCAGTATATTTTGTCTACATCCTACCAACAGCTCGCACACGCACACTGCACCACGACATTGCACCACATAACACACACATTACAAAACCAACAGTTCTTTTAGGAACCCCTGACTGACTGTCTGACTGACTGTCTGTGTCCTGATTTTCTCTGGTCAGGTAGGTTCACTGCAATGCTTAAAAAAAATTATATTTCATATCCTGGTTTATAAAAGCAGTAACTAATGAGCTATATTTGTGTGTATTTCTACCCTAGAGTATGTCTGAGAGAAATAAAGAAGGTAATCAATAAATCATTCATTTGAATTAGAGTATGATAAGGCATAATAACAGGATTTGAATATCACCATTTAATGCATTGCCTTACTTTTTGCATAGTGTATTACATTTTGATGTTGGAATTCTGCGTTGACAATGATCAAAATAAATGTAATGAAATACATTCATTTATTCATTCTTTGTGTCCATTTGTTACCCACAGCTATTTTGATTGACCTTGTGTTGCCTTCGTGTGTGTGTGTGTGTGTGTGTGTGTGTGTGTGTGTGTGTGTGTGTGTGTGTGTGTGTGTGTGTGTGTGTGTGTGTGTGTGTGTGTGTGTGTGTGTGTGTGTGTGTGTGACAGGTGTCCCACTGCGGTACCCCCCGCAACATGGAGCCCCACATCCTGGGCTGGAGGCCTCTCATGCTCTCCGTGGTCAAGCTCAGGCTGATTTACTTCCTCTTCCTGAGGCCATCCCTGATGACGTCAATGTGGTAAAAAAGATAAAAATTTCAGTGTCAATTTCAGATGATAAAAGTTATGTTTTAGCAGGGGTTTAAGTGATGCTGTGCCTTTTAATGTTTATTCTTTTCCCCTCTGATCTATAGAGACACATTAGTATACTTTTGGATGGTGATACACCAAACATTAATAACATCACCAACAGTGAACTGTTCCACTGTCCCTACTGTAAATACGTGGGTGCAAAATATAAGGTTGACAAACATATAAAAGGCCATTCGTCAGTGAAACACAAAGGTGCTTATCTAAAATATTACACAAATTAATTAATTTGTATTTTTTCACAAGTATGAATCTTACTCCCTTAATTCCTCTCTTACAGGGTTCACAATAATCAAGTGTGGATTAAATTGTCGGACGGAAACACATTTTCATTGTTGCTATTGTGCAGCAACACTAATAAATCGATTGCAATTGGTAAGGCACCTACAAATACACCAGGAGGAGGTGCAAGCTGCAGCCCCTGCACAGCTCCCTGTGGCCCCCGCTCAGCTCCCTGTGGCCCCCGCTCAGCTCCCTGTGGCCCCTGCTCAGCTCCCTGTGGCCCCCACTCAGTTCCCTCAGCTCCCTGTGGCCCCCACTCAGTTCCCTCAGCTCCCTGTGGCCCCCGCTCAGCTCCCTCTGGCCCCCGCTCAGCTCCCTCAGCTCCCTGTAGCCCCCACTCAGTTCCCTCAGCTCCCTGTGGCCCCCGCTCAGTTCCCTCAGCTCCCTGTGGCCCCCGCTCAGCTCCCTGTGGCCCCCACTCAGTTCCCTCAGCTCCCTGTGGCCCCCGCTCAGCTCCCTGTGGCCCCCACTCAGTTCCCCGTGGCCCCCGCTCAGCTTCCTGTGGCCCCCACTCAGTTCCCTCAGCTCCCTGTGGCCCCCACTCAGCTCCCTGTGGCCCCCACTCAGTTCCCTCAGCTCCCTGTGGCCCCCGCTCAGCTCCCTCAGCTCCCTGTGGCCCCCGCTCAGCTCCCTGTGGCCCCCACTCAGTTCCCCGTGGCCCCCGCTCAGCATCCTGTGGCCCCCACTCAGTTCCCTCAGCTCCCTGTGGCCCCCGCTCAGCTCCCTGTGGCCCCCACTCAGCTCCCTGTGGCCCCCGCTCAGCTCCCTGTGGCCCCCACTCAGTTCCCTGTGGCCCCCACTCGGCACCCATTGGCTCCTGCAGGATGTTCCACAGCCACTAAAGCATCAAGTAAGCTCAATAAATTCCGTTGTCCTCATTGTAAGTTGATTTTAAACAAAAGAAACTTCAAAACACACTGCAGGAGAAAACACAGCAACCTCCTTGGGACGATAACGAAGGACAGATTTTTGGCCTGTCAGTGTATCGATGCTACACATGGTGTGTTTGCAGTTGAAAAATCTTTTTGTGGTCCTGCAACACCCATACATGTAATCAAGAATATGTGGGGGCCAGCACAGATCATCTGTGAGGTCGACCAGTGTTGTTTGAATGCTGACTTTGCTCAAAGGAGCGGGATGTTGCCTTTCGAGTGCCACCACATCCAATCATTATTGTATTGCCCACGCACTGACGGTCAAACCGTGACACTACCAGGTGAGGCCTTGGAAAGAATGGTGGAAAACAAGTGGTTTGGTGAGGAGCGTAAGGCCGGCCTCTTGCGTTGCCAAAAAAATGCTGATGCTGAGGGTGTGCCTCTGTCTGTGCACCTGACTGTAGGTGGTCCACCATCTAAATTTCATATATCCGTTTATGAAAAAAGGGTAACATACTACAGCAGGTTGGGAAGAGTTATTGTGGCATATGATGCAAAGCAAAACACCTGGCATTGTCCCTGCTCTAAAGCGAGACAATCCTGTATCCATAAAGCTGTTGCTAAATGGCATCTGTTTGTAACAAAGAGGGAGCTTTTTAGGAAGGTGAAGAGCACAGAGGAAGAGACACTTAATCCTACCGAGATCAGCACAGTCCAATACGACAGCGACTCCAACGAGGACAGTTATCCACCAGATGACAGAGAAATTGCAAGGATGCTTAAATACCTCCTCAACCACAAAAAGCTCCCGGCAAATATACCCCAGGCTCTCATAGAGCAGTCGAGAGAGGGAAGAAGAGATGACAGCTTTCCTAAGCACCTTATCCCCAGTGAAACAAAGTGTGTAGAATGTGAATACACACTCTGTGAACAGCTGATAACAGCGAAAGGCAAGATCCTGACAAGCACAGGTGTAGTTGAAGGTTGGTACCATCACAGGTCTTTCTATTGTGTTAATGGGTGACATAATTTATATGTACACTAAAAACAGAAAAAAAAAATTCTACTAATCTCAAATGACATAAAAGCAATAATCATGATCTTTGGTTGGACTGTGTTTTTAGGAATATCAACATACAGGAAATCATGCCTGAACTGTGGCATGATTTACAGCAGGGGTCACCAACCTTTTTGAAAGCAAGAGCTACTTCTTGGGTAGTGATTAATGCGAAGGGCTACCAGTTTGATATACACTTAAATAAATTGCCAGAAATAGCCAATTTGCTCAATTTAACTTTAACTCTATGTTATTATTAATAATTAATGATATTTACACTTAATTGAACGGTTTAAAAGAGGAGAAAACACGAAAAAAATGACAATTACATTTTGAAACATAGTTTATCTTCAATTTCGACTCTTTAAAATTCAAAGCTCAACCGAAAAAAAGAAGAGAAAAACTAGCTAATTCGAATCTTTTTGAAAAAAATTTAAAAATAATTTATGGAACATCATTAGTAATTTTTCCTGATTAAGATTAATTTTAGAATTTTGATGACATGTTTTAAATAGGTTAAAATCCAATCTACACTTTGTTAGAATATATAACAAATTGGACCAAGCTATATTTCTAACAAAGACAAATCATTATTTCTTCTAGATTTTCCAGAACAAAAATTTTAAAAGAAATTCAAAAGACTTTGAAATAAGATTTAAATTTGATTCTACAGATTTTCTGGATTTGCCAGAATAATTTTTTGAATTTTAACCATAATAAGTTTGAAGAAATATTTCACAAATATTCTTTGTCGAAAAAAACAGAAGCTAAAATGAAAAATTAAATTAAAATTCACTTATTATTCTCTACAATAAAAAAAAAAATTTACTTGAACATTGATTTAAATTGTCAGGAAAGAAGAGGAAGGAATTTAAAAAGGTATATGTGTTTAACAATCCTGAAATCATTTTTAAGGTTGTATTTTTTCTCTAAAATTGTCTTTCTGAAAGTTATAAGAAGCAAAGTTAAAAAAATAATGAATTTATTTAAACAAAAGAAGACCAAGTCTTTCAAATATTTTCTTGGATTTTCAAATTCTATTTGAGTTTTGTCTCTCTTAGAATTAAAAATGTCGGGCAAAGCGAGACCAGCTTGCTAGTAAATAAATACAATTTAAAAAATAGAGGCAGCTCACTGGTAAGTGCTGCTATTTGAGCTATTTTTAGAACAGGCCAGCGGGCTACTCATCTGGTCCTTACGGGCTACCTGGTGCCCGCGGGCACCGCGTTGGTGACCCCTGATTTACAGATACCAGGAGTGGAAGGAGGGTATGCACAACTTTGATGACCACATCATCCTGTCTCTGCACTTGTGCCTGATGGTCAGGAATGCACTACAGGTACTCTCTCTCTCTCTCTTGCTCTCGCTCTCTCACTCACTACCTCACATACCCACCCATACATACACACACAGACGAAAAAATGTGGGGCAAATAATCATGTCAACGGGACTTAGATGTGCTTTGCTACCGCAAGCACACTAATAATAAGATATACTTGCTTGTTCCACTTTTATCAAAATGTATTCATTACAGTTAAATCCTGTAAAATAAAAGACAATTGAAGATGCAACTCTTACAAAATATATTACTTTTATTTTGAAATGTTATAACATTGGAATACACCTGTTTCTCATAATTTTCCAGACCCATACAGCTATCAGTAAAGTGATAGAAATTATAGAGACAACGGAAAATGTGTCCTTTCCAAACAAGGAAAGAGTTCTGCAGGCATACCTCCACTTAGAGGCCCTAACCGACCATGAATACACGTACAGTTGTGTGTCATGCGGAAACAACCCAACAGTTGTTGTTATGGACCTCCACAGAAAAGGCGTTTTCAATATGCCAGGTGAGTTATACTGTTATTTCACATATTTTAGCTTCATTGTTTGTATAGCACGGGGGTCGGCAACCCTCGGCTCTTTAGCGCCGCCCTAGTGGCTCTCTGGAGATTTTTCAAAAATGTATGAAGAATGGAAAAAGATGGGGGGGAAAAAATCTATTTTTATGTTTTAGTATGGTTTCTGTAGGAGGACAAACATAACACAAACCTCCCTAATTGTTACAAATCACACTGTTTATATTAAACGTGCTTCACTGATTCGAGTATTTGGCGAGCGCCGTTTTGTCCTACTCATTTTGGCGGTCCTTGAACTCACCGTATAGTTTGTTTGCATGTATAACTTTCTCCGACTTTCTAGGACGTGTTTTATGCCACTTCTTTTTCTGTCTCATTTTGTCCAACACACTTTTAACGTTGTGCGTGAGTGCACAAAGGTGAGTTTTGTTGATGTTATTGACTTGTGTGGAGTGCTAATCAGACATATTTGGTCACTGCATGACTGCAAGCTAATCGATGCTAACATGCTATTTAGGCTAGCGATATGTACATATTGCATCATTATGCCTCATTTGTAGCTATATTTGAGCTCATTTAGTTTCCTTTAAGTCCTCTTAATTAAATGTATATCTCATGACACATGTAATATGGCTTTTAATTTTTTGCGGCTCCAGACAGATTTGTTTTTGTATTTTTGGTCCAATATGGCTCTTTCAACATTTTGGGTTGCCGACCCCTGGTATAGCACCTCATCTGTCTCTGAATTGTGTAACATCATATTACCCATGCCCTTGAATAATGCTGCATCAAATGTCGTGTTCAGAGTGTTTTTTTAGTGATTGAGCTATGAATAACAAACTATTGTTTTAACAGTGAGTGACATCCCAAGCCCACCTGAAGGCTATGATGGTAATGTTGACGTGGACCACTTCTGGAACACTGTGGCCACAGAAATGCTCAGTCGGGGATTAATCCCATGTAAGTCTTGTTAGTCTTGCTAAAGAACAGTTGGAGAGACAGTAAAGTATATTAAAATGTGTCTAATGTTGTGATAATAATGGCTAATACGCATCACATTTGTTCACAAAGATGGACGGAAGAACCCTTTCGTTGTGCCACCAAGTTATCATCACTGGGCCCCCTAGATTGGCCCACACACCCGGAGGTCAAATTCTGTGTTGAACACAGAATTTGAAAAATTGCAAAGCCCCAAAACGAATGGAGATGATGATGAAAAAATGAATGAGGAGCGGCTCACAGATGAGCTTGTGAACTTGAAGGTGAATGAGTTGATGAAATATGCCAAATCCACTTCTTTATGCTAACAAAAAATATGATTATGCTATATTAACAATATCAACTTCATTGCATGTTCACAACAGGTACAGGAGGTCAGGGCACTGTGCAAACAGTGTGGTGTGGATGATAACGGGTCCAAGGTAGATATGGTCATGAGACTGTCTGACAAAATGTCTAATAGAGTCACCTACAACAAGGTGTTTGAGAAAGTGTGGGGTGCTTCTGGTAAGTGAAATGATATGGAATGTTTAAGATAATTTCACTTTGTTATACATTGTTGTGTTAAAGAAATTACTTATCATTATGCAGTAGGTTAGCTATACATGCTCCTAATGTCAGTTATTACTGTTTTTTTCTGTTTCACAGGTGGTTGGGCAGTTATCACTTGCCCATGTGGAGTTGTGTTTTCAGTAAAATTCAACCTTAGAGCAGAGAGTCCACGTGACTTTGTGGATCTCTTGCTGTCCTGGAAACACCTCCCCAATGTGGCTGTATATGATTATGCCAGGGGTCTGGCACTGCATGCCAACCGCAGGCAGCCAGGAATATTTGCCCCTTTTCAGGGAAGGTTACTGGATCCCACCCCAGAGAACGTGAAGCAGGCCTCAGAGGGAAAGGTCCATGTCAACTTGCCTTGGCTGAAATTTTAAAAAAAGCCAGCTGACAAAGATGGTCACCCTCTCACTGGATCCTCACAGCATTTTGCTTTGAACGATTTGTTCCACCAGGGAAACAGCAAAGACCAGTGTGAGGTTCTAAGAAAGCTGGAGCTTGTGTCTGAATTTGCTGGTCTTATTAACAGCCAGTGTGCGGAGCAGCTGTTTTCAGGGATGAGAAAAAACAATTACTTTTTAAATCAGACAACCCCATCAACACACATTTTTCTACAAAGAAACATTCTCCACCATTACAACATGGCAAGGAACCAAAAAAATCCTAAATCAGTACAGCAAGATTGTCCCTCCAGATGTTTCATTGCAGTTTGACAGCCATGGAAGGGTAGTCTTAGGTATGGGATTGAATCATTATGCACATTTGTCATCTTCATCTACTTTACACAATTAAGTTTGTTGCATGTTTTCCTATAGCTCACTCCCCATCAGCCGTGATGTCAACTGGGTCATCAGTGAATGAACAAGAGGAGTCTCAAGAGTGTGAGTCATGGCTCTATTTTGCACATCATTCAAATGAGAAATGTGACATTTCACACTTAATTTTATTTTTCGGTTGTTGCTTTCTACACTAGTAAATGATGACAGTGAGCAGAGACCTCATGGAGACTTGCCTAGTCTCCACAAGTTTTCAGCAAACAGAGCATACTGGGGACAGAAACTCCAAGACAGCCAGGAACAACTGGTAAAGTTAACTATTGTGCCACTGTGGTTATCTATGAATGTCACTCATATAATCATACATGTATAAAGACTTTGTTTTCTTCCACTAGCTGTCTCATGTCTTGGATGAGACCAAAAGTCACACTCAGCACCTTGCAATGGTGAATAACATCATCCTGACCCGCTTTGACTTTTGGACTCTGGGTTTGCAGCGGGACATGGAGGGAACGGTAGGCATAGAGAATATGCTGTGCTGATATGGTTTATGTAATATTTTTCAAAATATTTCAATAATTTGTGTTTATGTGTTCTACTAGATTCTGAACTCTTGTCTCAAAATGATTGAGAAGGTAGTGTAGCTCCTGTGAAATATTTAATTCAAAATTATTGGATAGTCTAGTTCAATAGTCAATATATTTTGACAGTAAGAGATTGAGCAAACTTTCTTTGTTATAGCGGGTAGAGAACCTGTTTGCTGCAGACAGCTATGTCATTTCCTCTTGGTTCCCACCATCATCAAGGAACCCCATGGATCACCTTCCGGTAATTTGTTTAAAAGTTTTGCTCTATTGAGTGAAGTTTGAGCATTTAATATTCAGCTATTGTTGTCTTTTTACAGGATAATGCAGCCAGTCTACAGTGGATTATTCTCCCAGTGTTCGTACCTGGACATTGGACACTCTGTGTAAATACCTTTATATTTTCTTCCTTTTTTCTCTTTATACAACAAGTTGCTCATTGCTGATTTTAATGTTTTTCTATAATTAAATTCCTGTCAGCTCTTTTGGGATTCCAGGAACATTACACAACTCACTGCAACTGGTTATATTTGAATTTGAATATTTAACAGATACTGAGGCCACAGGCTAGGGAGATTTTCTTCCTAGATTCCCTCTGGGGCAGCGGTTGGAGAGATGAGAATAGAACCAGTCTATTCAGGTTTTTAGGGCACCTCACATAATCCTGGACAGTGGTAGTTCTGTTTGAAACCACTTGTCCGTTGTTTGTTTTAATTAATGGTTCTGTTTTTATTTGATCTAAAATATTCCATTCCATATTCCAACTATTTTGATTCCTTAAACAGATGGAAACAGAACTATTAATATTTTTTGAGACGGGCAGTTCTGTTTAAGCCTGTTATGAAAACTTTTTTATTTGAAGTTCCAACCTCTTCCTTATTCAGTTCAAGCTTTGTTCCAAGCGTTTATGCATGCCTTTCAATCAAAAGTTGATTGAAGTTGAGTGACTTTTATTTGGCTTATTTGTACAGACACGTTGCTCACAGCCTCTCTTCTGGCCCCTGGAGAGAGCTTGGTGTGAATGATGTCCAGGTGGGACATTACATAATAGCATTTGCTAACTTTTTACTATTTTCTTGCCATACTTTTCTTAAAATACATTGTTCACACCTCAGGGCCTAACCAAGCAAGGGTGCTCCAACAACTGTGGCGTGTTTGTTTTGATGGTAAGACCAAATCAGCATGTTATAGCATTGCTGTTGTCTGTAAAAATGTTTGCTTGCTACATTAAAACCACATTAATTTGTATTGAAAAAATGTATCCTTGGGAATACGCCTGACATTATATTAACCAGTACCTCTTGACTTACAGTACACTCTGTACATGGTAATGGGGGCCAAATGTGATTTCAGAGAGGTGTGTGTAAATCGTGACACATTATGCTTAGTGTACAAGGTGTTATTTTTTTACAACATATTAACATCTTCCTGCATTTCCTTCTTCAAAGGAAAACATGCTGCAAATGAGGAGATGGTGGTGTCTCGCTCTCCTGCAGAACTTCCCCATGCCGTAAGTGCCCTGAATATCCCAAATCACAAAAAAAATGTTTTACTCACGGTCAACAGACCAACATGAATGTTTTCATAGTGAATGTATGTTGTCATTAAATCACTAAGGTCTGAAGAAGACCGATTGCAGGACAGAAAACGGCGACGAGTGCAAGGAGGGCTACAGGTGAGAGGTCATGTGATTAATTAGTCTTGTAGTCAACTATTGCTAGACTAAAGCGTAATTCCTCCACTTATTTCAATTACCTTAGTTTTACATCTTGCATTGTTATTGTGCCTATAAGAACCGCAATCTGTTTCCTTTCTAGACAGTGGAAAATGAACAGAACTGGAAACAGGGAACAGGGTTGCTTGTTATGGGCCAGAAAAATACCATTGTTAAACATTTATGGAAGCTTAAGGAATGTATTTGGCTAGGCTAAAACTTTTTTTTTTTTTCTTTACAGATCAAACATTTTTAGCCTGGGGTGAAAAATAAAATCATCGATGCAAAGTCTTCTGTCTTTGGTTTATTTGACTTAGCTAATATAATTGCGTGTACAAATCTTCTGTCTTTGGTTTATTTGACTTAACTAATATAATTGAGTGTACAAATCTTCTGTCTTTGGTTTATTTGACTTAACTAATATAATTGAGTGTACAAATTTTCTGTCTTTGGTTTATTTGACTTAACTAATATAATTGAGTGTACAAAATAATGTCTATACTCTTATGGAAATGCTATGGTTATATATATATTTTTTTTAAATTGTTTTTTCATGGTAAAAAAAATACATTTGACAAGTTAAAAGTAGGAATGTCTAAGTCTATCAAATACATGAACCTTTTTCCATACTATGGTTTATATATATATTTTTTTTAATTGTTTTTTCATGGTAAAAAAAAAACACAATAATAGTGTAGGATCAATACAGAAAATAATAAAGATAATAAAAAATGAATAAAACTACAAAAAAGATGGCAGATACATTTGACAAGTTAAAAGTAGGTTTATTGACGTTTGAGAATGTGCTGCCGGATCTCCGCCACCAGATAGAGCCCCCGTGGTAAAAAAAAAAAAATACATTTGACAAGTTAAAAGTAGGAATGTCTAAGTCTATCAAATACATTAACCTTTTTATATATTTTATATTTTATATATTTTTTTTTTTATTGTTTTTTCATGGTAAAAACAATTCATTTGACAAGTTAAAAGTAGCTTTATTGACGTTTGAGAATGTGGTAAAAAAAAAAAAAAAAACATTTGACAAGTTAAAAGTAGGAATGTCTAAGTCTATCAAATAATTAACCTTTTTATATATTTTATATATATATTTTTTTATTATTATTGTTTTTTCATGGTAAAAACAATTCATTTGACAAGTTAAAAGTAGCTTTATTGACGTTTGAGAATGTGTGCTGCCGGATCTCCGCCACCAGATGGAGCCCGCGGGCTCAACGTTGAGACCCGCCCACATTGAGGGAAAATAAGCCCCTCCTCGATCTGCGGGCTGCAGCCAGGGGCACTTGGCATATGTGGGTAACCCACATTATTTAGTTTCTATCTGCATTTGAGACTGATGTTATCACGTTGCTAGGTTAGCTTCTATTTTTTTAGCTTCGCAAAGCTGAATATTATTAATCGTGTATTTACATGTTCAGTCACTGTGAATGTCCATTTCGCGTTCTAGACTCTCATTTTGAAGAGGATATAGTATCTGAGGTGGTTTAAAATACAAATCTGTGATCCACAATAGAAAAAGGAGAGAGTGTGGAATCCAATGAGCCAGCTTGTACCTAAGTTACGGTCAGAGCGAAAAAAAGATACGTCCATCACTGCCTCTCAAGTCCTTCACTGTAACGTTCCTCATCTACGAATCTTTCATCCTCGCTCAAATTAATGGGGTAATCGTCACTTTCTCGGTCCGAATCTCTCTCGCTCCATTGTAAACAATGGGGAATTGTGAGGAATACTAGCTCCTGTGACGTCACGCTACTTCCGGTACAGGCAAGGCTTTTTTATCAGCGAGCAAAAGTTGCGAACTTTATCGTCGATTTTCTCTACTAAATCCTTTCAGCAAAAATATGGCAATATCGCGAAATGATCAAGTATGACACATAGAATGGATCTGCTATTCCCGTTTAAATAAATAAAAATTCATTTCAGTAGGCCTTTAAGTGTTAATGATTTTATTTGTTTTAGTACAACAATGAAATATGTTTGAAAGAAAAATAACCTTCAGGTTTAGGGGAAAAAATTGCAAGAGTGGGGAAAATCTTTGCATGTTAAGCCGATGGAATTTAGAAAAAAACGTTGACGCTTTCGAGAAATGTTTTTTGCAAAGTTGGAAGAAAAATACACAAATAAAAACATGCAAGGACGGAAAAATAATACAAACAAAAAATGTTAGGATTAAGAAGTGTACAACGTTGAGAAAATTCCAAACTGGTCGGTTAAAAATATTTCCAACTTATTAAGGGAAAACATACTATGGTTAGCATTTCAAATAAGTATACAATGGGTTGGGACAGCATCATTTATTTAAACATAGTAATCTAATGAATTAAATAAATAAAATATTAAAACTGTGTATATATATATATATATATATATATATATATATAATTAAAAAAAGATTTTGGATTTATTTAAGTACATAATTTACAAATATTTAAGGTTATGTTTGGAGGGATAGGGTTAGTATTTCCAATTTATGTAGGAAAAAGTGATGTAGTTAGCATAATTTATTTAAACATAAGGGTTGGGGTTGGAGTTAAGGATTATGCACAACATTGATAAACAGTAAAAAGGTTAGTGTTCAAGAATGTGCTCAAGAGTAAGTGAATAAGAAACAAAGTTAGGCTTATGCATTAGTAATGTTATTTATTTTGGTCAAAAATATATTTGAAAGAAAGACAATATGCAAGTTTAGGAAAACATGTTTGCAAGAATGGACAACATCTTTGCCAAGTGAAAACAAAATTCCATGTAAGGTGAATGGATTTTAGGAAAAAAAGCTGGCACTTTTTGAGAAATGTTTTGCAAGTTTGAAAAATAACAAAACAAAAGGAATGTATACAATGATGAGAAATTCAAAAATATAAGGTTCGGAAAAATATTTCCGACTTATCAAGGAAAAAATGTTCGCAATTAAGAAAGTTTATAGAGAAGGCGTACTCAAAAACAAGTTGGTTAGAAAAAAATATTTACAACTTGTAAAAGGGAATAAAATGTTATGGTTAGCATTTAAGAAAAGGGTTGGGGTTAGCATAATTCAAACAAGGATCTAAGGTATTAAATAAATAAAATAAGAAAGCTAATATACAAATATCAAATTAGAATTAGGAGCTGTATTTAGTGCATTATAGAATATATTTAAGGTTAGCATAATTAAAAAATGTTTATAACTTATGAAGGAAAACATGTTATGGTTAGCATTTTTTTTATTTAAGTTTCCAAAGGGTCGTTAGGGTTAATCATATTGAAAACTACTATAAAAAATAAATTGATAAAAACATTATGACCGGATGACCATGAGACCCTGCTTTAATACAGTTTGTTTTGCTTTCAGTTCAATTATTGTTTGTAATGATGTTAACTCTGCAGTAATGTTTACAGGTATGGAATTCTGTATGCAATATCTCACAACATCGATGAACAGTGCATACACCGTGAACAGGTGGGCTATGTGAAAATGGTCACTATTCCAATCCATTAATAAAAACCTTTTAAATGTCAGTGTTGTTTTAGACATGTGAACAACATTCGGGACCATCAAATCCCAAGGGACAGTCGGTGGTGCCAAAGTTCTGACTTTTTTGCAGAAATTTCTCCATGATTTTTTATTTTTTATTTTTTTGTCCTGTCCAGCTTCTCAGGCAAATCATATAGTAGATGTAGATGCCCATATCGGCTGTTCAGATTTACTTTGCAAAAGACAAGTGTGGGATACTTCTCTTGTTGCCTTATTTGTATTTGACTTTATTAAATGTATTTATATTATCATTTGGTGCAGCCGGAAGTCTATCTAGGGGATAGAAAGAGAAGAAAAGGAAGACAGAGGGGGAAATTGTGGGGACAAAAGGGGGATAAGACAGAGAGACAACAACAACAACAGCAAACACAACAACAACAACAACAGAGCAACATCAGCAAATAGGATATGTACAAATATGATTGTAAAGGTGATAGCAAAGAAGCAGTTAGTGAAATAAATAATAATACAGAAATGACAATAAACATTATTACACTACAAATGAAGCAATACAAATATCAATAGATATAGAGCTATTGATAATGAATAATACCAATAATTTACCTCTATTATCAACAATACAGTTACAATACGAATGCAACAACACATATACGTTATGATAAATAGAGATACAAAAGAAAGCAGAAAAATGGAGGGGAAGAAAGAGAAGCCAGCTTTATTAACCTTGTAGATTGTTATAGTAACAGTAGGTTAAGCTTTGTCAGTGTGCTATGTGTTACCTAGTTTCCCCTAGAGCAACAACGTTAATGTATGTTTGATGAAACGTGATTATATGCATGACTGTATGTATGTATATGTACTTGTATATGTACGGTATGTGTATATGTATGTTTGTACAGTGAATGTATATGTACAGTATGTGTATATGTATGTTTGTACAGTGAATGCATATGTAAAGTATGTGTATATGTATGTTTGTACAGTGAATGTATATTTACAGTATGTGTATATGTATGTTTGTACAGTGAATGCATATGTACAGTATGTGTATATGTATGTTTGTACAGTGAATGTATATGTACAGTTTGTGTATATGTATGTTTGTACAGTGAATGTATATGTACAGTATGTGTATATGTATGTTTGTACAGTTCCTCCATGATTTCATAGTCCTCATCTCTGGGTGTGTCGGACGTGTAATGTATCGTCCTTGACAGAATGTCCATCCATTCGTATGTGACCATGCGGTGTTCAAGTCCACCGTGCACCTTTGCCAGGTAACCACCCATGCTTGATTCCTCTATAGCAGGGGTCACCAACCTTTTTGAAACCAAGAGCTACTTCTTGGGTACTGATTAATGCGAAGGGCTACCAGTTTGATACACACTTAAATAAATTGCCAGAAATAGCCAATTTGCTCAATTTACCTTTAACTCTATGTTATTATTAATAATTAATGATATTTACACTTAATTGAACGGTTTAAAAGAGGAGAAAACACGAAAAAAATGACAATTAAATTTTGAAACATAGTTTATCTTCAATTTCGACTCTTTAAAATTCAAAATTCAACCGAAAAAAAGAAGAGAAAAACTAGCTAATTCGAATCTTTTTGAAAAAATAAAAAAAAGAATTTATGGAACATCATTAGTAATTTTTCCTGGTTAAGATTAATTTTAGAATTTTGATGACATGTTTTAAATAGGTTAAAATCCAATCTACACTTTGTTAGAATATATAACAAATTGGACCAAGCTATATTTCTAACAAAGACAAATCATTATTTGTTCTACATTTTCCAGAACAAAAATTTTAAAAGAAATTCAAAAGACTTTGAAATAACATTTAAATTTGATTCTACAGATTTTCTACATTTTCCAGAATAATTTCTTTGAATTTTAATCATAATAAATTTGAAGAAATATTTCACAAATATTCTTCGTCGAAAAAACAGAAGCTAAAATGAAGAATTAAATTAAAATGTATTTATTATTCTTTACAATAAAACGTTTTTTTTACATTGATTTAAATTGTCAGTAAAGAAGAGGAAGGAATTTAAAAGGTAAAAAGGTATATGTGTTTAAAAATCCTAAAATCATTTTTAAGGTTGTATTTTTTCTCTAAAATTGTTTTTCTGAAAGTTATAAGAAGCAAAGTAAAAAAATAAATGAATTTATTTAAACAAGTGAAGACCAAGTCTTTAAAATATTGTCTTGGATTTTCTAATTCTATTTGAGTTTTGTCTCTCTTAGAATTAAAAATGTCGGGCAAAGCGAGACCAGCTTGCTAGTAAATAAATACAATTTAAAAAATAGAGGCAGCTCACTGGTAAGTGCTGCTATTTGAGCTATTTTTAGAACAGGCCAGCGGGCTACTCATCTGGTCCTTACGGGCTACCTGGTGCCCGCGGGCACCGCGTTGGTGCCCCTGCTCTATAGCACCCCTGTATTAGGATAAATAAATAAAAACAGGCTTTAAAAACTGTATGGTATGAGAAAATATATATTCTCTATTATTGGTGAGTGTATTTTTTCGGACTTACCAGCTGAGTGATCCATATTGATTTGGATGATGATGGAGGTTCTTTAGCCTTGTGTTGGTCTCAAAGTGATGTGTTTTTCGGGCTTGTGTCTCATATGGTCGTGTAGTTCTAACTATCTGTTCAACGTGGGCGTGTCCTCACCCGGACCAATAGGCCTGATGGTGGAAGGACATGCAGCGGCATGTTCGTGTGTAACTTGTATTTTAGTTAAAGGCCTACTGAAACCCACTACTACCGACCACGCAGTCTGATAGTTTATATATCAATGATGAAATATTAACATTGCAACACATGCCAATACGGCCGGGTTAACTTATAAAGTGCTAAAGTGCAATTTTAAATTTCCCGCTAAACTTCCGGTTGAAAACGTCTATGTATGATGACGTATGCGCGTGACGTCAATCGTTGAAACGGAAGTATTCGGAGCCCATTAAATCCAATACAAAAAGCTCTGTTTTCATCTCAAAATTCCACAGTATTCTGGACATCTGTGTTGGTGAATCTTTTGCAATCTGTTTAATGAACAATGGAGACTGCAAAGAAGAAAGTTGTAGGTGGGATCTGTGTATTAGCGGTGGACTACAGCAACACAACCAGGAGGACTTTGAGATGGATAGCAGACGCGCTAGCCGCCGACCTCACCTTGACTTCCTCCGTCTCCGGGCCGCCGACCGCATCGGTGATCGGGTGAAGTCCTTCGTCGTACCGTTGATCGCTGGAACGCAGGTGAGCACGAGTCGTGATGAGCAGATGAGAGCTGGCGTAGGTGCAGAGCTAATGTTTTTAGCATAGCTCTGTCGAGGTTCCGTAGCTAAGTTAGCTTCAATGGCGTCGTTAGCAACAGCATTGCTAAGCTTCGCCAAGCTGGAAAGCATTAACCGTGTATTTACATGTCCAGAGTTTAATAGTATTGTTGATCTTCTGTCTATCCTTCCAGTCAAGGGTTTATTTGTTTTGTTTCTATATGAAGTTAAGCCCGATGCTATCACGTTAGCTCAGTAGCTAAAGTGCTTCACCGACGTATTGTCGTGGAGATAAAAGTCACTGTGAATGTCCATTTTGCGTTCTCGACTCTCATTTTCAAGAGGATATAGTATCTGAGGTGGTTTAAAATACAAATCAGTGATCCACAATAAAAAAAAGGAGAAAGTGTGGAATCCAATGAACCCTTCTACCTAAGTTACGGTCAGAGCGAAAAAAGATGCGTCCTGCACTGCACTGTAATCCTTCACTCTAACGTTCCTCATCCACGAATCTTTCATCCTCGCTCAAATTAATGGGGTAATCGTCGCTTTCTCGGTCCGAATCTCTCTCGTTGCATTGTAAACAATGGGGAAATGTGAGCAGCCCTTCCTCCTCTGACGTCACGCTACTTCCGGTATAGGCATGCCTTTTTTTAATCAGCGACCACAAGTTGCGAACTTTATCGTCGTTGCTCTCTACTATTTCCTGCTGGACCTACTCTCTATTTTATGCTGCTGCTGTCATATATACTGTATATACTGTAATATTGTACATGGTCATTGGTTTATATTGTATATATGTTATAGACATAATATAATATATCTGTATATAAATTATTCTGTACACATGTATATATTCGTATATATGTTAGATTTTTTTATAGCTATATTAGTCTATTTATACCTGCATTGTCCTTTCCATCCTTACACTTTCCATCATTGTAACTGAGCTACTGTGTTTAACAATTTCCCTTGTGGATCATTAAAGTTTGTCTAAGTCTAAGTCTAAGTATAAATCCTTTCAGCAAAAATATGGCAATATCGCGAAATGATCAAGTATGACACATAGAATGGATCTGCTATCCCCGTTTAAATAAAAAAATGTAATTTCAGTAGGCCTTTAAGTATGTTCTTACTGATGTAAACAGCCTGCAATATTATTGCTGTCAAGACAATCAACATACCCCAACATTGTATTGTCATCATAAGGAAATTTAGGGAAAAAAAAAAAAAAAAGTTGAAAAATACTAACAGACAGAGGTAGTTGACAAAAGGTATAATCGCTTTCAAATGTAGCATTATAACTTAAATACTGTACATATACATTCACTGTACAAACATACATGTACATATACATACATACACTCATGCACATAATCACGTTTCATCAAACATATATTAACGCTGTAGCCCTAGGGGAAACTGGGTAACACATGGCACACCGACAAAGCTTAACCTATTTTGACTATAACAATCTACAAGGTTAATACGGTTTGCTTCTCTTTCTTCCCCTCCATGTATCTGCTTTCTTTTGTATTTCAAGTTAGCATTACATATGTGTAATGTTGCATTTGAAACAATTGTATTGTTGATAATAGAGGTAAATTATTGTTATTGTTCATTATCAATAGTGCTATTTCTATTGGTATTTGTATTGCTCCATTTGTAGTGTAATAATGCTCATTGTCATTTCTGTATTATTAATATTTATTTCACTAACTGCGTCTTTGCTATCACTTTTACCATCATATTTGTACATATTCTATTTGCTGATGTTGTTCTATTGTTATTGTTGTTGTGTTTGTTGTTGTTGTCTCTCCGCCTTATCCCCCTCTTGCCCCCGCAATTTCCCCCTCCGTCTTCCTTTTTTCCTCTTTCTATCCCCTCCACAGAACTTTCCTCCAGAAGGTCTTATCTTTGTCCATGTGATGTCAGATGAAACAAAAATGTAGCCGTTTGGCCACAATACCCAGCAATATGTTTGGAGGAGAAAAGGTGAGGCCTTTAATGCCAGGAACACCATCCCTACCATCAAGCATGGTGGTGGTAGTATTATGCTTTGGTCCGTTTTTTCTGCCAATGGAACTGGTGCTTCACAGAGAGTAAATGGGACAATGAAAAAAGAGGATTACCTCCAAATTCTTCAGGACAACCTAAAATCATCAGCCCGGAGGTTGGGTCTTGGGCGCAGTTGGGTGCTCCAACAGGACAATGACCCCAAACACACGTCAAAAGTGGTAAAGGAATGGCTAAATCAGGCTAGAATTAAGGTTTTAGAATGACCTTCCCAAAGTCCTGACTTAAACGTGTGGACAATGCTGAAGAAACAAGTCCATGTCAGAAAACCAACAAATTTAGCTGAACTGCACCAATTTTGTCAAGAGGAGTGGTCAAATATTCAAGCAGAAGCTTGCCAGAAGCTTGTGGATGGCTACCAAAAGCGTCTTATTGCAGTGAAACTTGCCAAGGGACATGTAACCAACGTTCCCTCTAAGGTGCGCGCCTGCGCAATTGCGCACTGCTTAAGCAACCTCTGAGCACAGCAAATATATGCCGCGCACCAAATCAAATCCCATCTGAATTCTAAACAAAATAAACACATTTATTCTGTGTAATTTTGCAATGCAACTCTGAGTGACAGTGACAACAAGCGGCCCTAACGGTGTTCGTCAACACCGTTCAATTATTGTAACGTCTATCGAGATGCTTCGAGGACAGGAATTATATCGATCACTTTATTGAGCAAAACTGTTTATATTCGGCCATAACCACACCAAAAACATGAGTAAAAAACTTCTATCTCGAAAAACTAGTCATTTTCTGCTGTACAAACCAGGCCAAAACCAACTTGTCATCTGTCACCAACACGCATACCACTAAGCCACTGGTGCGTTTAAGGTCACACAAAAAGTCGGACAACTCAAACACCACACAAAGTTACACTATGACTCCTCAGTCATACGTGTGCTTATTCTACTGTCATGTATTATTAATGTTAATTTATTTATATTAATCATGGTATGCTGTTACTAGAGAAAGTTACAGGAATGCACACTTCATCCTATGCTTACATTTCATTGTGCAACATGAGGATGTTTAAGGGCAACTACATGTGATCTCTGAAAAGGGGTACAAATGATTTCCAAAGCAGGACCCCCACCCAGACATATTGTACAATAC
>NC_084747.1:27434380-27446880 GCF_033978785.1 Entelurus aequoreus | reverse complement strand
TGTTTAACAATCTGGGTTTTTTCGATCATTTCAATTTAAACAGGAGTTTTACCGCGGTTTACCATTAATAGTGTTTATAGCTACCTGCCTAATTGGTCGTTTTTGCTATTACTGAAAATCTGAAGGTTGTGTTCTAAAGTTGAGTTCTGTAGCCCCAAGTTTACCTGTCATCTCTTTATGCTAACTGCTCACACGTCCATGCAGACATTGGGTCATGGTATTCACACCGATTTCCAACTCAGTTCTCTATTTTGTGCTTCTGAATGTGGTCCACAGATGGAGGTGATCAAAGACTCTCCTGACTATAACTGGTTTAGAAGCACGGTGCCGCTGAAAAGAGTAAGTATGTGTTTTCCTGTACTGTACCCTACTGCCATCTAGGGCTTTGGAATTGCAACTGCATTAAAAAGCTGCCGCCAGCTCCAAGTAATACTGTGTTTTTCATAAAGCTAGTATTATATCAGAATCGTTTTTTTATTGCCAACTAATTTTATGCATACAAGGAATTGTTTTCTTTGCATATTGGTGCAAATGCAGCGAACATGAGAAAAAAAAGGCCAAAATAGTTAGGACTCAAGTGAAATAAAATGTAAGAAGCAATTCACAACATATGATTCAAAATGTGTCAAATACAGGCATAAGTACAAAAGAATGATTCCTTCATATTTTTCACATTTAATTTTATGGATTATTTCCAACTGGGTCAAACTGTCGTCTGCTGCTAACCTCATCCGTTTCCTGCAGACTACCAGTTGGACTGACAGTATATTTGATGGAGGTTGGGGGCGTGGCTAGGTCTGCGGTGGGGATGTGGCCAGGGCGGTGTCAATATGACATCGTCATATCATTTGCTTAATCCAGTGTTTTTCAACCTTTTTTGAGCCAAGGTGTTGAAAAAATCCGGATGCACACCTCCAGCGGAAATCATTAAAAAACGAAACTTAGTTGACAATAAAAAGTCGTTGTTGCAATTGTTGGATATGACTTTAAACCATAACTAACCATGCATCAATATAACTCTTGTCTCAAAGTAGGTGTACTGTCACAACCTGTCACATCACGCCGTGACTTATTTGGAGTTTTTTGCTGTTTTCCTGTGTAGTGTTTTATTTCTTGTCTTGTGCTCCTATTTTGGTGGGTTTTTCTCTTTTTTTGGTATTTTCCTGCAGCAGGTTTATGTCTTCCTTTGAGCGATATTTCCCGGATCTACTTTGTTTTAGCAATCAAGAATATTTTAGTTGTCTTTATCCTTCTTCGTGGGGACATTGTTGATTTTCATGTCATGTTCTGATGTACTTTGTGGACGCCATCTTTGCTCCACAGTAAGTCTTTGCTGTCATCCAGCATTCTGTTTTTGTTTACTTTGGAGCCAGTTCAGTTTTAGTTTCGTTCTGCATAGTCATCCCTAAGCTTCAATTCCTTTTCTTAGTGGCACTCACCTTTTTGTTTATTTTTTGTTTAAGCATTAGACACCTTTTTACCTGCACGCTGCCTCCTGCTGTTTCCGACATCTACAAAGCAATTAGCTACCTGCTGCCACCTACTGATATGGAAGAGTATTACACGGTTACTCTGCCGAGCTCTACACATCACCGACACTCAACAACAACCCATAATTTGCAGACTATAATTACTGGTTTGCAAAAAATATTTTTACCCCAAATAGGTGAAATTAGATAATCTCCCACAGCACACCAGACTGTATCTCACGGCACACTATTGTGCCGCGGCACAGTGGTTGAAAAACACTGGCTTAATCGGCGCTGAGGCATATATTTTCTTTAAAAAGGCTAAAAAATGTAGCACATACATTATTTAATTAGTAATGTTATTATAATAATTAGTGTACATATATACATTTTGTATTTTAATTAGCATTTTTTTTATTTTATCGTTTTGTGTTATTTTCCAGAGTGCCGCTAATTTTATTACTAAAATGTGCACTTTGCACACCCATGGTTTATTGAGATGTTTAATGCTGCCCTCCCTGAATGTTGAAATTTAATATGTTAAATATGCAAACAGGACTTTGTAGACCAGACTAAAGACTGCTACAGTAAAGATGTGTCATTTCTCCCTCTAGATTATTGTTGACGATGACGACAGCAAAGTGTGGTCCTTGTATGATGCAGGACCAAAGAGCATCAGGTGCCCCGTCATCTTCTTCCCGCCCGTTAGTGGAACTGCAGAGGTGTTCTTCCAGCAGATGTTGACTCTGACAGGCTGGGGCTACAGAGTCATATCTGTGAGTTGAACTGAACGTGGTAAATAACAGAAGCTAACGTCACTGTTCTCAGTCATTCTGCATGTGGCGCGCACAGATTCTCTCTGGCTTCACTCTGAACATCACCACTAGGAGCATAAAGCAGTTGGCCATTAGAATAAGTAGTAAATAATTACACACACACTTCCTGCTCAGCAATGTTGATATTTCTCGTACCCCTCAATTTCATTTGGTCAATTGGAGTTGTTCTAAAGACACAACTTGTATTGGTTTGCTTTCAGCTGCAGTATCCTGTGTACTGGGGTCTCATGGAGTTCTGTGACGGCTTCAGAAAGCTCCTTGATCACCTGCAGTTGGATAAAGTAAGCGTGTGTTTTGTTATGTATACATATATTGGTGTGTGAATGTCAGTGTGAACGTTGTCTATCGGTGTTGGCCCAGCGATGAGGTGGCGACTAGGATAGGCTCCAGCTTGCCCGCGACCCCGGGAGAGACAAACGGTAGAAAATGGAAATGGATATATGCATACATATTGGGGCTGTCAAAGTTAACACGATAATAACGCGTTAACTATAAATTTCAATAGTTAAAATAGTCAATAGTAAAATGTATTTAAATAAATAAAAAATTATCCTCTGTTGACAGCAGTGTTGGCGCTAGGAATTTTCTAAATCAAGTCATAAAAATGGGGTCCCACAGTACATTTTTGGGGTCCCACTTTTTTGTAAGCATTTTGAAAACAAATGATAAATGGATGCATTATCCTGTTGTATCTCACATTCTATATTGTGTTTTGGAAAAAGGTTGGCATAAACGTTACTTCATTCATTAAAAAAAATTATTAAAAAAGAAAACAAATTTTAAAAAGTATGTTTTTGGGGTGGAGGAGTCTGGTCGGGTGCTGGTTAGCTTGAAGCTAACAGCTAGTCTGTCTCCATTCTGGAACGATGTGGGTACAGCAGGAGATAAAAGTGAAGTTTCCATGGACTCACAAAGACTAAAACAAGTCATTTACTGGAGACATGGCACAGGATGAAGTTAAAAACACTCACCTTAGTGTTTACCATGAAGTCTTTCTTTTGACAGCCCCTCGCGCTAAACTTGTCCCAGTGCAAACTGAGGCAGTATTTGTCATTGACAAAACTTTCGGCGAATCAAAATTTACGACCAATAAAAACGCAATAAACGGGGACGGACAATTGACCCGGCAAATATAAACAAAACAAAACACTGGCGGAAAGCGATAATCAAGACAATAAAAAAACAAGCAAACCGGGCGGTAGGTAAAAAAAATAAAAATCTGCGTCCTTTCTGATTTCAATGCTTGAAAAGACACAAAAAGTGTGTTAACGCCAACACTGATTGACAGTATAACAAAATAAGTCACACTTATATTCTGTAACATTCACAGTTTTGGAAAAAATGCAGAGAGGACGTATGGTCGTCTAGCTAAACACCTTTCTGTTCACCACATCACAGGAGCACTGACTCCATGCGCTCTGAATACGCACTGCTGATTGGCTGTTACCTGCGCTCTGAATACGCACTGCTGATTGGCTGTTACCGCTCAGCGTGTAACCAATCAGATGGTTCTGTGGGTGGGACAATGCTGGGTGCTGCAGAGACGTACTGACAGGCAGAGGCAGAACTAAGCTGAGCAGCTTGTTAAGACTTTAGTTTAGACGGTGGGGCCGCCTTAACAACAGATATATATATATATATATATATATATATATATATATATATATATATATATATATATATATATATATATATATATATATATATATATATATATATACACATCTATATATATATATATATATATATATACACAACACAATAATAACAACAACAGTAATATTTTGAAAATGACTCCGTAGGCGCCTGTCCTTTGAATAATGATCTTCTCTGACTCCTTTTAAGGTTCACGTTTTCGGCGCGTCCTTGGGAGGTTTCCTGGCCCAGAAGTTTGCAGAGTTCACGTGCAAGTCACCCAGGGTGCACTCTTTGATACTGTGTAATTCTTTCAGCGATACCGCCATCTTTAACCAGACATGGACAGCAAACAGGTTTTCACTTCCTCTTATCTTGCTGCCGCCGTAGTTTGGATTCAAATAACCAATATTGTTTTTGTCTATGTTTGTGTAGTTTTTGGTTGATGCCAGCATTCATGTTGAAGAAGATTGTTCTGGGAAACTTTGCCAAAGGACCCGTTGACTCAAAAATGGCCAGTGCAATTGATTTCATGGTGGATAGGGTAAGGACTTTTGGGTTCATTTTGGAATGTTTGCTTGCAACCTAAGGCAAAACATTTAGCCGAGAGACAGATCGTATCCCGAAAAACTTGTAGGTGAGGACAGCTGAGGTACTAAATACAATATTAGTAGGTAGGACTTGGTGTTATGGCTGAAAACTGTATTACCATTTAAGTGTTATATATCGGTCAATATCGATAATTATTCATATTTTTTATGACCTATGGAAAATCAGGAGCAGGCGAAAAATATATGAAATGTAAAAAAAAAAAATTCAAATGTAACCTTCCTCTAATTACCATATTGTTCGGACCATATGGCGCACCGGATTATAAGGCGCACAGTCGATGAGTGGATATATTTTCATACAAAAGGCGCACCGGATTATAAATTGCACTAAAGGGGTTATTTTATGTTTTTTTTCTACATTTAAAAGACTTCCTTCTGGTCTAAATAACATGTAATGGTGGTTCTTTGGTCAAAATGTTGCACAGATGATGTTTTACAGACCATCTTCAAGTCGCTTTCTGACCGTATCTTTAGAATGCGCCGTTTTGTGGCCGTTTTATGTCTTACCTTATACACACGCCATAGTAATACTCGTATGTTGGAGCACAGCACAATCTATATCAAGCGGTGCGGCTTCATAGCTTACCAAAGTCGTACTAAAACATTTTGATGGATTTTTAAGCGCCGTGTGTAATGTTCTATATTTTCAATGGAACATATAACATTTTGGTGGTGTTTACTTGAGTCATATTGCAGTCTACACGTATCTCTTGTGTGTGACTGCCATCATATTGCAGTCTACACGTATCTCTTGTGTGTGACTGCCATCATATTGCAGTCTACACGTATCTCTTATGTGTGACTGCCATCCTATTGCAGTCTGCACGTATCTCTTGTGTGTGACTGCCATCATATTGCAGTCTGCACGTATCTCTTGTGTGTGACTGCCATCATATTGCAGTCTACACGTATCTCTTGTGTGTGACTGCCATCATATTGCAGTCTAAACGTATCTCTTATGTGTGACTGCCATCATATTGCAGTCTACACGTATCTTGTGTATGACTGCCATCATTCATCCATCCATTTTCTACCGCTTGTCCCTTTTGGGGTCGCGGGGGGTGCTGGAGCCTATATTGCAGTCTGAACGTATCGCTTATGTTTGACTGCCATCTACTGGTCACACTTGTCATTTCACCATGTACCAAATAAAATAGCTTGGAGGTCTGTAAGCACACCCAAAAATTATGTCGTACATTAGGCACACCGGGTTATAAGGCTCACTGTCGAATTTTGAGGAAAAAAAAGGATTTTAAGTGCGCCTTATAGTCCGGGAAATACGGTACTTTGTGGACGCCGCCTTTGCTCCACATGCTGCACGTTTTTACTGTCGTCCAGCATTGTGTTTGTGTTGTAGCCAGTTCAGTTTTTCTGTGTCCATATCCCTGGTGTATGTTTCGTTTTATTTTAATTAAAAAACTTTTTTTTTTGCATAGCCATCTCTATGCTTCAGTGTCTTTTCTTAGCGGTACTCAACCTTTTTGTCTATTTTTGGTGAAAGCGTAAATACCTTTTTACCTTCACACTGTCCCCCGCTGTCGTCTGCATATCGGGATCACGACAAACCATCGTCGCACACGACGCGTTTCCGACATCCACAAAGCAATCAGCTACCTGCTGCCGCCTACTGATATGGTAAAGTATTACCGTATTTTCCGCACTATAAGGCGCACTTAAAAACCTCCAATTTTGTCAAAAGCTGACAGTGCGCCTTATAATCCGGTGCGGACCAATATTGAGCCTCTAACAGGTAAAAGTTTCAATCAATCAATCAATCAATCGCGACTACGGTAAACAGCCGCCGACTTCATTTTCCCCCGTAGAAGAAAAAGAAGCGCGCGGTGCATGCTGGGATATATGACTGCGCGAGGCGTGCCGTTTCATTTCCATTTGTTTGTTTATGTAAAGACCCCAAAATGGCTTCTATTACGAGACACGCTTACGACGCAGTTTAAACTTAAGACGATCAGTCACGCAGTAGAACACGGGAATAGAGCAGCAGCGACACTGACTCCATTAATGACGACTTCGACGATGTTGGATGCCGTATCCGCCCAACTGTTTAATTCGGGCATTGAAAAAGAAGAATTCGAGGGATTCGTGGATGAGGAATAACTTCATAAAGTGAGCCTTACATGTTTATTTTGTGTGTTGTGTGACATTAACGCTTGAGCAACGTTGAGTTATTGATATATTGTTATTGCTCTGCACTATTTGGAGTGTTACTATATTGTGATTAACGTTTGATTTACCGTAACAGTATCACTGTTTTTTTACGTGTTTATTGAATCAGGGAAAAGTTCCCCTCCACTATGTGATATACATGTTGCACTACATGTTATACCTTGCTGTTGTTAAAAGATAAACAAAACACCACGTCACTGACTTTACCTCGGGGAAAATAATAAAACAGCTGTTTGTTCATTTTGGGAGTGAACAGAGTTGTCAGAACGCTGGTTTGTAATCTATTAATAACGTTTGACTAACCTGACTGTTTTGTTGACATTCCCTTTAGCGCAGCTCCATCTAATGGTTGCATAACGTAATCCCAGCCTCTACTGTAGCGTCTATTCTATGCGCCTTATAATAAGGTGCACCTTATATATGAACAAAGTTTTAAAATATGCCATTCATTGAAGGTGCGCCTTATAATCCGGTGCGCCTTATAGTGCGGAAAATACGGTACATAATTAACCTGCCAAGCTCTAGACAGCGCACTCAACAACGGCATATTATTTGCAGATTTTAATTATTGTTTTGCAAATAGTATTTTTCCGCCAATTAGGTGAAATTACATAATTTACCAAGGCGATGGAGAAGTGCTAAAGTGTAAGTGTGCTAAATTGCTGCATAAAATAAGTGTGCTGCACAAGTAGTTGGCATGAACACATGTGTTTGCGAATGGAGAGCTGCAGCAAAAAAGCGTACGAGAGTGTATCTCCGGTATGTTTGAAATATTGTACAAAATATGAATATATAACTTTTAGAATAGAAAAAGAACTCCGTAGAAACGCATTGGAATGAACGGTGTACATCTAGTTTTATTACTGTATGAATCTATGCCCTGAAGATGACTTATCAGGTGTAACATATGGTTTTATGGCCCAGCCCTAAATATACATGACACAGATGAAGTGCCATATAAATCCTGCAGAACTCGAGGTAATCCAACAAGAATGAGGAGAAGAGCTAATCAAAAGACTATGAAGAAGAAAAATGGGAGCAGGAGGTATTTGACCAGGAGTGGAACAGGACAGGGATTCCTTTTGACTCTGGCCTGGGATTGGGACAGGACAAGATCTTTTGTGTGTGAGTGGGACAAGACAGGAGATGAAATCCACTGCTAGTCCACAGTATATGCTGCATGTCAGATGCCACAGGCTCGGTTTTTTGAAGTGAAATTCACATGACTTCTTTCCTTTCTCACAACATTCGATGGGCTGCAGCTGGAGAGCCTGAACCAGAGTGAGCTCGCATCACGGCTAACACTCAACTGTCAGAACTCTTACGTGGAGCCCCACAGAATACACGACGTGGCAGTGACCATTATAGACGTAAGTCCTCACGCGGGGAATGTGGTCGTCATGGTGACGTGGCGCGGCTCTGGTAAAAGAAGCGTTTGTCTCCACACCACGCAGGTTTTTGATCAGAGCGCACTCTCCATCGAAGCAAAGGAGGAGATGTACAAATTGTTTCCAAATGCCAGACGAGCTCACCTGAAAACTGGAGGGAACTTCCCTTACCTTTGCAGAAGTGCGGACGTCAACCTCCACATACAGGTAAGGTGGTGCCTTCACTGCACGATTAGAGGAGCGGCGTTTCTGTTATGTGCAAAACTTCAATATCGCAGTAAGAAACTGGTAACGGAAACACCCATATTTCGAAAAACCTCTGAAATATTGCTGAAACATTTTTGCGCTTTCGTGAGGTGGCTTTTTTGGCTTTTCGATATTGAAGTGTTTCGCAAAAGCATCATGGGAACACTTATTTAGGGCGCCTAAACACCGAACCGGCGGGGCGCCGATGCAAGACAGCTAGGGCAGACAACCCAACCCGTCTTGGGGGTCGTAGGTCTCCAATCGGTCACCCGGTGGGTGCGGCTTATATTTGGCAAAATATTTTTTCTTCTAAAATTTAGTGGGTACGGCTTATATTTGGCAAAATATTTGTTCTTCTAAATTTTAGTGGGTGCAGTTTATATATTGCAGAATGTGTTTTCCTTCTAAAATTTAGTGAGTACGGCTTATATATATGGTAAACAATTTTTTTCTTCTAAAAACATTGATTTTTTTCTTCTAAAAATCTGGTGGGTGCGGCTTATATATAGCAAAAAAATATTTTGGAATTTAGTGGGTGCGGCTTATACATGGCAAAATAGTGTTTCTTCTGAAATTTAGTGGCTGTGTCTTATATATGGCAAACTAGCTTTCCTTCTAAAATTTTGTGGGTGCAGCGTAGGTATGGCAAAATATATTTTTCTTCAAAAATTTAGAGTGTGCGGCTTATTTATGGCAAAATGTTTCCCCTAAAATTTAGTGCTTATATATGTCCATTTTTTTTTTTTAAGAATTTGGTGGGTGCGTTTTATATATGGCAAAAAAATATTTTAAAGTTTAGTGGGTGCGGCTTGAATGTGGGAAAAAAATAGTATGGGATTTTGAAGGTGCAGTTTATATATGGGGAAAAAATATTCTGGGATTTTGTGGGTGCGGCTTATATGTAACAAAATAGTGTTTCTTCTGAAATTTAGTGGCTGCGTCTTATATATGGCAAACTATTTTTCCTTCTAAAATTTAGAGGGTGCAGCTTAGGTATGGCAAAATATTTTTTCTTCTAAAATTTAGAGGGTGCGGCTTATTTATGGCAAAGTTTCCCCTAAAATTTAGTGCTTATATTTGTCAACATTTTTTTAAAGAATTTGGTGGGTGCGGTTTATATATGGCAAAAAAATATTTTTAAGTTTAGTAGGTGCGTCTTATATGTGGGGAAAAATATTCTGGGATTTTGTGGGTGTGGCTTATATGTGACAAAATAGTGTTTCTTCTGAAATTTAGTGGCTGCGTCTTATATATGGCAAACTATTTTTCCTTCTAAAATTCAGAGGGTGCAGCTTACGTATGGCAAATATTTTTTCCCTAAAATGTTGTGGGTGTGGCTTATACCGTATGTGGCAACATTTATTTATTTATTTTTTATTTGGTGGGTGCGGCCTATATATGGCAAACACATTTATTTTGGAATTTAGTGGGTGCGTCTTATATATGACAAAATGATTTCCCCCTAGAATTAAGTAGTTGCTGCTTATACTGTATATGGCAACATATTGTTTTCCTTCTAAATCATTGTTTGGTGCGGCTTATATATAGCTAAATACTTTTTCTCCTAAAATTCAGTGGGTGCGGCTTACATATAGCAAAATATTTTTTCTTCTAAATTTTAGTGGGTGCGGCTTATATATGGCAAAATATATTTTTCTTCAACAATTTAGCGGGTGCGGCTTATTTATGGCAAAGTTTCCCCTAAAATGTATTGCTTATATATGTCAACATTTTTTTTATTTTTTTTTAGAATTTGGTGAGTGCGGTTTATATATGGCAAAAAAATATTTTAAAGTTTAGTGGGTGCGGCTTATATGTGGGGAAAAATATTCTGGGATTTTGTGGGTGCGGCTTATATGTGACAACATAGTGTTTCTTCTTAAATTTAGTGGCAAACTACTTTCCCTTCTAAAATATAGTGGGTGCAGCTAAGGTATGGCAAAATATTTTTTATTCTAAAATTTAGAGGTTGCGGCTTATGTATGGAAAATATTTTTCCCCTAAAATGTTGTGGGTGTGGCTTATACTGTATGTGGCAACATGTATTTATCTATTTATTTTAAATTTGGTGGGTACGGCCTATATATGGCAAACAAATTTATTTTGGAATTTAGTGAAGTGAAGTGAATTATATTTATATAGCGCTTTTCTCTAGTGACTCAAAGCGCTTTACATAGTGAAACCCAATATCTAAGTTACATTTAAACCGGTGTGGGTGGCACTGGGAGCAGGTGGGTAAAGTGTCTTGCCCAAGGACACAACGGCAGTGAGTAGGATGGCGGAAGCGGGGATCGAACCTGGAACCCTCAAGTTGCTGGCACGGCCACTCTACCAACCGAGCTATACCACCGTATGGGTGCGTCTTATATATGACAAAATGATTTCCCCCTAGAATTAAGTAGTTGCTGCTTATACTGTATATGGCAACATATTGTTTTCCTTCTAAATCTTTGTTTGGTGCGGCTTATATATAGCTAAATACTTGTTCTCCTAAAATTCAGTAGGCGCGGCTTACGTATGGCAAAATATTTTTTCTTCTAAATTTTAGTGGGTGCGGCTTATTTATGGCAAAATATGTTTCCTCTAAAATTTTGTGCTTATATATGTCAACATTGGGTTTTTTTTAAGAATTTGGTGGATGTGGTTTATATATGGCAAAAAAAAGTATTTTAAAGTTTAGTGGGTGCGGCTTATATGTGAGGAAAAAATATTCTGGGATTTTGTGGGTGCGGCTTATATGTGACAAAATAGTGTTTCTTCTGAAATTTAGTGGCTGCGTTTTATATATGGCAAACTATTTTTCCTTCTAAAATGTAGTGGGTGCAGCTTAGGTATGGCAAAATATTTTTTCTTCTAAAATTCAGATGGTGCAGCTTATGTATGGCAAATATTTTTTTCCTAAAATTTTGTGGGTGTGGCTATACTGTATGTGGCAACATTTATTTATTTATTTTTAATTTAGTGGGTGCGTCTTATATATGACAAAATGATTTCCCCCTAGAATTAAGTAGCTGCTGCTTATACTGTATATGGCAACATATTGTTTTCCTTCTAAATCTTTGTTTGGTGCGGCTTATGTATAGTTAAATACTTTTTCTCCTAAAATTCAGTGGGTGCGGCTTACATATGGCAAAATACTTTTTCTTCTAAATTTTAGTGGGTGCGGCTTATATATGGCAAAATATATTTTTCTTCAAAAATTTTACGGGTGCGGATTATTTATGGCAAAATGTTTCCCCTAAAATGTTGTGCTTATATACAATATGTCAACATTTTTATTTTTTTTTTAAAGAATTTGATGGGTGCGGTTTATATGTGGGGAAAAAAATTATTCTGGGATTTTGTGGGTGCGGCTTATATGTGACAAAATAGTGTCTTTTCTGAAATTTAGTGGCTACGTCTTACAAAAGGCAAACTATTTTTTCTTCTCAGATTTAGTGGGTGCGCTCTATAGTCCAGAAAATCCGGTATTTTGCTCTTGTTACCATAGGTCGCATGTTTTTTTCTTCTTCCTGAGAATGCATTTTTTACATGTTCTTTCATCTGTAGGTCCACTTACGTCAGTTCCATGGGACACGCTACGCTGCCATCAACCCTGCCATGGTGATCGCTGAGGAGCTGGAGGTCCAGCAGTGCCACAGGAAAACCTCAGACGAGGAGCAATGACCGACATTTTACCTTCTGAGCAAGTTTGACCTTTTGATTAAAAAAAACACAATTAAGGGGCATTTGCTCAAATGTTTAATCTCGCGGCCAAGTAAATGAGTTGTATTATTTCATAAACCTCCTTCACAAATGTGTATATAGACATAGACCTCCACAGAATATTGCAAATTGTTTTGGCAAAATGAGATGATTTAGAATCCAAACTAAAGATAGTTTGTCTCGGATCATTTTCATTCAACAAAAAGTCAAACTTCTCACGTCTGGCCTCTTCTTATAAAGGCACAGTACACTTAATGCATTCAATGCAACCAATCCTAGCCCACTTTACCAAACTTCTTCCAAATGATTTTACGACATTTCAACCTTTCAAATCAATCAAAAACATGCAATGACAAATAACTGCCAACTTTGGTCTTTGGCCTCCGGCTCGTTTAATTTGCAAACTTTTGAGTTAAAGCGACAAAA
>NC_084747.1:27409380-27426880 GCF_033978785.1 Entelurus aequoreus | reverse complement strand
AGACATTTTCCGTCCATCATACGCGACTATTGCCAACATGTTTTTGTTTGTCGTTTGCAAATATTGTCAACACTTTTCCCATCCATCATATACTATTAATGCTAGCATATTTTTTGTCTGTCGTACGCTAACATTGTTAACACAGTTCCCGTCCGTTGTATAATAATATTGCAAACATGTTTTCCGTCTGCCGTATGCTAAAATTATCAACACATTTTCCGTCCATCATACGCTACTATTGCCAACATGTTTTTGTCGGTCGTTTGCAAATATTGTCAACACTTTTCCCGTCCATCGTATACTAATATTGCGAACATGTTTTTCGTCCGTCGTACTCCAACATTACCAACACACTTTCCGTCCGTCATATACTTGTATTGCTAAAAAATTTTGTCTGTCGTACGCTAATTTTGTTAACACAATTCCCGTCCATCGTATGCTAATATTGCAAAGATGTTTATTGTCTGTTGTACGCTAATATTGCCAAGACATTTTCCGTCCATTGTTGACAAGCGGTAGAAAATGGATGGATGGATGTTTACTAATATTGCAAAGATGTTTATTGTCTGTCGTATGCAAATATTGCCAAGACATTTTCCGTCCGTTGTACGCTAATATTGCCAACACATTTCTCGTCCATCGTATACTAATATCGCAAACATGTTTTCCGTCTGCCGTACGCTAAAATTAGCAACACATTTTCCGTCCATCATACGCTACTATTGCCAACATGTTTTTGTCTGTCGTTTGCAAATATTGTCAACTAATTTCCCGTCCATCGTGTACTAATATTGCAAAGATGTTTATTGTCTGTTGTACGCTAATATTGCCAAGACATTTTCCGTCTGTTGTATAATAATATTGTAAACATGTTTTCCGTCTGTCATACCCGAATATTGTCAAGATATTTTCTGTCCGTTGTATACTAATATTGCCAACATAGTTCCCGTCCATCGTATACTAATATTGTGAACATGTTTTCCGTCCGTCATACACAATTATTGCTAACATATTTTTTGTCTGTCGTATGCTAATATTGTTAACACATTTGCAAACATGTTTTTGTCTGTCGTAAACGCTAAAATTACCAACACATTTTCCATCCATCATACGCTACTATTGCCAACATGTTTTTGTCTGTCGTAAACGCTAAAATTACCAACACATTTTCCGTCCATCATACGCTACTATTGCCAACATGTTTTTGTCTGTCGTATGCTAAAATTACCAACAAATTTTCCGTCCATCATACGCTACTATTGCAAACATGTTTTTGTCTGTCGTACGCTAAAATTACCAACGCATTTTCCGTCCATCATACGCTACTATTGCCAACATGTTTTTGTCCGTTGTTTGCGAATATTGTCAACACTTTTCCCGTCCATCGTATACTAATATTGTGAACATGTTTTCTGTCCGTTGTACGCTATTATTGCTAACATGTTTTCCGTCTGTCGTACGCCAAAATTACCAACACATTTTCCGTCCATCATACGCTACTATTGCCAACATGTTTTTGTCCGTCGTTTGCAAATATTGTCAACACTTTTCCCGTCCATCGTATACTAATATTGTGAACACTTTTCCAGTCCATCGCATACTAATATTGTGAACATGTTTTCCGTCCGTCGTACACTATTATTGCTAACATATTTTTTGTCTGTTGTACACTAATATTGTTAACACATTTCCCGTCCATCGTATACTAATATTGCAAACATGTTTTGTCTGTCGTACGCTAAAATTACCAAAACATTTTCCGTTCATCGTACGCTACTATTGCCAATGTGTTTTTGTCCATCGTTTGCAAATATTGTCAACACTTTTCCCGTCCATCGTATAATATTAATGCTAACATATTTTTTGTCTGTCGTACGCTAATAATGTTAACACAATTCCCGTCCGTTGTATACTAATATCGCAAACATGTTTTCCGTGTGTCGTACGCTAAAATTACCAACACATTTTCCGTCCATCATACGTTACCATTGCCAACATGTTTTTGTCAGTCGTTTGCGAATATTGTCAACACTTTTCCTGTCCATCGTATACTAATATTGTGAACATGGTTTTCGTCCGTCACACTTCATTATCGCTAACATTTTTTGTCTGTTGTACACTAATATTGTTAACACATTTTCCGTCCATCGTATGCTAATATTGCAAACATGTTTTTGTCTGTCGTACGCTAAAATTACTAACACATTTTCCGTCCATCGTACGCTACTGTTGCCAACGTGTTTCTGTCCGTCGTTTGCAAATATTGTCAACACTTTTCCCATCCATCGTATAATATTAATGTTAACATACTTTTTGTCTGTTGTACGCTAATATTCCCAAGACATTTCCCGTCCATCGTATGCTAATATTGCAAACATGTTTATTGTCTATCGTACGCGAATATTGCCAAGACATTTTCCGTCCGTTGTACGCTAAAATTACCAACACATTTTCCGTCCATCATACGCTACTATTGCCAACATGTTTTTGTTTGTCGTTTGCAAATATTGTCAACACTTTTCCCATCCATCATATACTATTAATGCTAGCATATTTTTTGTCTGTCGTACGCTAATATTGTTAACACAGTTCCCGTCCGTTGTATAATAATATTGCAAACATGTTTTCCGTCTGCCGTATGCTAAAATTATCAACACATTTTCCGTCCATCATACGCTACTATTGCCAACATGTTTTTGTCCGTCGTTTGCAAATATTGTCAACACTTTTCCCGTCCATCGCATACTAATATTGTGAACATGTTTTCCGTCCGTCGTACACTATTATTGCTAACATATTTTTTGTCTGTTGTACACTAATATTGTTAACACATTTCCCGTCCATCGTATACTAATATTGCAAACATGTTTTGTCTGTCGTACGCTAAAATTACCAAAACATTTTCCGTCCATCGTACGCTGCTATTGCCAATGTGTTTTTGTCCATCGTTTGAAAATATTGTCAACACTTTTCCCGTCCATCGTATAATATTAATGCTAACATATTTTTTGTCTGTCGTACGCTAATATTGTTAACACATTTCCCGTCCGTTGTATATTAATGTTGCAAGCATGTTTTTGTCTGTCGTACACTAATATTCTTAACACATTTCTCGTCCATCGTATGCTAATATTGCAAAGATGTTTATTGACTGTTGTACGCTAATATTGTCAAGACATTTTCCGTCCATTGTATACTAATATTGTATACATATTTATTGTCTGTAGTACGCGAATATTGCCAAGACATTTTCCGTCCATCGTATACTAATATTGTGAACATGTTTTTAGTCCGTCGTACACCAACATTACCAACACGTTTTCCGTCCGTCATACACTATTATTGCTAACATAGTTTTTGTCTGTCGTACGCTAATATTCTTAACACATTTCCCGTCCAATGTATGCTAATATTGCCAACACATTTCCTGTCCATTGTTTACTAATATCGCAAACATGTTTTGTCTGTCGTACGCTAATATTGTTAACACATTTCCCGTCCGTTGTATATTAATGTTGCAAGCATGTTTTTGTCTGTCGTACACTAATATTCTTAACACATTTCTCGTCCATCGTATGCTAATATTGCAAAGATGTTTATTGACTGTTGTACGCTAATATTGTCAAGACATTTTCCGTCCATTGTATACTAATATTGTATACATATTTATTGTCTGTCGTACGCGAATATTGCCAAGACATTTTCCGTCCATCATACGCTACTATTACCAACATGTTTTTGTCCGTCGTTTGCGAATATTGTCAACACTTTTCCCGTCCATCGTATACTAATATTGTGAACATGTTTTTAGTCCGTCGTACACCAACATTACCAACACGTTTTCCGTCCGTCATACACTATTATTGCTAACATAGTTTTTATCTGTCGTACGCTAATATTCTTAACACATTTCCCGTCCAATGTATGCTAATATTGCCAACACATTTCCTGTCCATTGTTTATATCGCAAACATGTTTTCCGTGTGTCGTACGCTAAAATTACCAACACATTTTCCGATCATCATACGCTACTATTGCAAACATGTTTTTGTCCGCCGTTTGCAAATATTGTAAACACTTTTCCCGTCCATCGTATAATATTAATGTTAACATATTTTTTGTCTGTCGTACGCTAATATTGTTAACACATTTCCGTACGTTGTATGTTAATATTGCAAAGATGTTAATTGTCTGTTGTACGCTAAAATTGCCAAGACATTTTCTGTCCAATTTACGCTAATATTCTTAACACATTTCCCGTCCATCCTTTACTAATATCGCAAACATGTTTTCTGTCTGCCGTATGCTAAAATTACCAACACATTTTCCTTCCATCATACGCTACTATTGCCAACATGTTTTTGTCCGTCGTTTCCGAATATTGTCAACACATTTCCCGTCCATCATGTACTAATATTGTGAACATGTTTTTCATCCGTCGTACACCAACATTACCAACACGTTTTCCGTCCGTCATACACTATGATTGCTAACATATTTTTTGTCTGTCGTATGCTAATATTCTGAACACATTTCCCGTCCGTTGTATGCTAATATTGCCAACACATTTCCCGTCCATCGTGAATGCATTATAAAAAAAGTATGCATTACCATACAGCAGCTGGCTGCCAGTTGTAAAAGACGCTGAGGACAGTCGCTCACCATCTCCTTGAATGCATCCTCGTCCAGCCCATAATCCTGAAATATTGATAACATCAGTTATCGACTACATCCACCTCTTGAAGGACATCTTTTCCAACCAGATCAAATACAAAACAATTGTGCTGTTCCAAAATAATAATCAAAGTGTTGTTGCAGACCAGATTTGCCTATTTGTGCAGATTATTTGTACTATTAGCTGTGCTCTTGCTAGCATACAAAGTACTGTAGATTGACAATATATTCAGTAGTATCGTGTTTGTGTACCATTACTGTACTATGTTATACATGACAGCTGTTTATAATCAACAGTATTATTATAAATACTGCAGTAATAATAATTGTACCTTAGTTCTGGGGAGTATCTCTGGATCAGCAGGAATTCTGGCCAGAATTTCACACAACACAATTCCAAAAGAGAAAACATCCACCTGACACACAAACAAATAAAACACATGTTAGAAGTAGTAACAATTGTAGCATATGACGGACATAAAATGTGTTGGTCATAGTAGCGTACAACAGACAATAAAAATGTTAGCAATAATAGCGTGCGACAGACAGAAAACATGTTTGCGATATTAATATACGATGGACAGGAGATGTGTTGGCAATATTAGCATACAACGGACGGGAAATGTTTCAGCAATATTAGCGTACGACAGACAAAAATATGTTTGTGATATTTGTATTCAATGAACAGGAAATGTGTTGGCAATATTAGCATACAGTGTTAACAATATTATAGTACGACAGACAACAAAAATGTTAGCAATAATAGTGTATGACGAACGAAAAATGTGTTGGTAATGTCGGCGAACGACGGACGAGAAATGTGTTGACAGTAGTAGCGTACGATGGCCTGAAAATGTGTTGCTAATTTTAGCGTACGACAGACAGATTGCAGACAGGAAACATGTTAGCAATATTAGTATACGATGGACGGGAAAAGTTATTCGCAAATGACGGACAAAAACATGTTGGCATAGTAGCGACTGATGGACGGAAAATGTGTTGGTAATTTTAGCGTACGACAGACGGAAAAAATGTTTGCGATATTAGTATACGATAGACGAGAAATGTGTTAATACAACAGACGGAAAATGTCTTGGCTATATTAGCATACAACGGACGGAAAATGTCTTGGCAATATTCGCGTACGACAGACAATAAACATGTTTGCAATACTAGTATACGATAGACGCGAAATGTGTTAATACAACAGACGGAAAATGTATTGGTTATATTAGCGTACAACTGACAGAAAATATGTTAACAATACAATGTATGACGCACGGAAAACGTGTTGGTAATGTTGGTGTACGATGGACGAAAAACATGTTTGCGATATTAGTAAACAATGGACAGGAAATGTGTTGGCAATATTAGCATACAACGGACGGGAAATGTGTTAACAATATTAGCGTACGACAGACAAAAAATATGTTAGCAATAATAGTGTATGACGGACGGAAAACGTGTTGGTAATGTTGGTGTACGACGGACGAAAAACATGTTCACAATATTAGTATGCGATGGACGGGAAACGTGTTGACAATATTCGCAAACGACGGACAAAAAAATGTTGACAATAGTAGCGTATGACGACCGGAAAATGTGTTGCTAATTTTAGCGTACGATGGACAGAAAACGTGTTCGCAATATTAGCATACGATGGAGGGGAAATGTGTTGCTAATTTTAGTGTACAATGGACGGAAAATGTCTTGGCAATATTCGCTTACGACAGACAATAAACATGTTTGTAATATTAGCATACAATGGATGGGAAATGTGTAAACAATATTAGCGTACGACAGACAAAAAATATGTTAGCAATAATAGTGTATGACGGATGGAAAACGTGTTGGTAATGTTGGTGTACGACGGACAAAAAAGTGTTAGCAATATTAGTATATGATGGACGGAGAATGTATTGGTAATTTTAGCGTACGATGGACGGAAAATGTTTTGGCAATATTAGCATATTGCAGACAGAAAACATGTTAGCAATATTAGCATACGATGGAGGGGAAATGTGTTGGCAATAGTAGTGTATGATGGCCGGAAAATGTGTTGCTAATTTTAGCGTACGATGGATGGAAAACGTGTTGGCAATAGTAGCGCACTGCAGACGGAAAACATGTTCGCAATATTTGCGTATGACAGACAGAAAACATGTTAGCAATACGAGTATACGATGGACGGGAAATGTGTTGGCAAGATTAGCATACAACGGACGGAAAATGTCTTGGAAATATTTGCGTACGACAGACAAACATGTTTGCAATATTAGTATACGCTGGATGGAAAATGTCTTGGCAATATTAGCGTACAGCAGACAAAAAACCTGTTTGCGATATTAGTATACGATGGACGGGAAATGTGTTAGCAATATTAGCATACAACGGACGTGAAATGTGTTAAGAATATTAGCGTACGACAGACAAAAACATCTTTGCAATATTAGTATACAATGGACGGGAAATGTGTTAACAATATTAGCGTACGACAGACAAAAAATATGTTAGCAATAATAGTGTATGACGGACAGAAAACGTGTTGGTAATGTTGGTGTACGACGGACGAAAAACATGTTCACAATATTAGTATACGATGGACGGGAAAAGTGTTGACAATATTCGCAAACGACGGACAAAAACATGTTGGCAATAGTAGCGTATGATGGACGGAAAATGTGTTGGTAATTTTAGCATACGATGGATGGAAAAGGGGTTGGCAATGGGAGCGTACTGCAGACGGAAAACATGTTAGCAATATGACTATACGATGTACGGGAAATGTGTTGGCAATATTAGCATACAACGGACGAAAAATGTATTGGCAATATTAGCGTACGACAGGCGAAAAACATGTTTGCAATTTTAGTATACGATGGGCGAGAAAAGTGTTGGCAATATTAGCATACAGTGGACGGAAAATGTATTGGTAATATTAGCGTACGACAGACGAAAAACATGTTTGCAATTTTAGTCTACGATGGGCGAGAAAAGTGTTGGCAATATTAGCAAACAGTGGACGGAAAATGTCTTGGCAATATTAGTGTACCACAGACAAAAAACCTGTTAACAATAATAGCGTACGACATGCAGTAAATATATTAGCAATATTAGTATACGACGGATTGGAAATGTGTTGACAATATAAGCGTACAACGGACAAAAAACGTGTAGGCAACAGTAGCGTACAGCAGACGGAAAAACACGTTAGCAATAGTAGCGTATGACGGACGGATAATGTGTTGGTAATTTTTAGCGTACGACGGACGGAAAACATGTTAGCAACACTAGCGTACCACTGACAGAAAACTAATATTAGCGTACAATAGACAGAAAACATGTTAGCAATATTAGTATATGGTGGACGGCAAATGTGTTGGCAATATTAGCGTACAACAGACAGAAAACGTGTTAGCAGTATTAGCGGATGGAGTATAAAGCCTGGACATGTAACATTAGAGGTGCTGGGAAAAAAATTCTGAAATCGCTTAAAATGTTTCAAGTACCTATTTTTTTAAAATGTTTTTTAGGCCATCACCGCGCTTGCGCTCTGTGTGTTGAAAACTAAATGGGATTCATGTAACGTAAGTGGGGTCCCGACTGAGTTACCTTGCGGTCGTACGGCTCCCCTCGGAGCATCTCGGGCGCCATCCAAAAAGCAGATCCCACCAATGACAGCTTCCTGCCGGCAGCGGCGGCGTCTTTAACTGGCAGCTCCACCACCTCTCTGGCCAGACCGAAGTCTGTCACCAAGGCCTCGCGGCCGCGACACGTCACACGGATCAGACAATTCTGCAGCGCAACCAAACACACAGACCGACACCTGTCAAAGTGTGATGATCATGTCCACCAGCAGAGGGCAGTGTTAGACACTGTAAACACTACTTTTATATGCAACGTGTGATGATCATGTCCACCAGCAGAGGGCAGTGTTAGACACTGTAAACACTACTTCTATCCATCCATCCATTTGCCTACATTTAACCAACCATGGAAGACACCACGCAATTTAAAGCAGTCAGAAACAACACATGGTTTTTGGTTTCAAATGCGCGGTGTTGCCCATGGTTGGTTGAATGTAGGCACACTTCAGACACGCACACGCAGGTTGTATGACACGCTCACAAAGGTGGATGCGCTCGCTCAAGTCCTACACGGCAGAAATGTTGCAAAAGGGACGTGTAATTTAGCCAATTGAGGGTTGTTTTAGATTAATGACAGACGGACCACTTAATACAGACAGACAGACCCGCGTATGTGTGTTTTCGATCCGCGTACATGTGTTTAAGATCTGCGTACATGTGTTTTACGATCCACGTACATGTGTTTAAGAAATGCGTACGTGTGTTTTAGATCCGCGTACGTGGTCTGTCTGTATTAAGTGGTCCGTCTGTCGTTAATCTAAAACAACCCTCATTTGGCTGTCTACTTACACGTGACTTTTGCAACATTTCTGCCGTGTAGGACTTGAGTGAAAACACACGAACGTGGATCGAAAACACACGTACGCGGATCTTAAACACACGAACACGGATCTTAAACGCACGAACGCGGATCTAAAACGCACGAACGCGGATCTAAAACGCACGAACGCGGATCTTAAACGAACGAACGCGGATCTAAAACGCACGAACGCGGATGGTAAAACACACATACGCGGATGGTAAAACACGCGTACGCGGATGGTAAAACACGCGTACGCGGATGGTAAAACACGCGTACGCGGATGGTAAAACACGTCTACGCGGATCGTAAAACACACGTACGCACATTGTAAAACACGTACGCGGATCGTCAAACACAAGTACGCGGATCGTAAAACACACGTACGCGGATCAAAAACACGTATGCATATCTAAAACACACGAACGCAGATCTTAAACACACGTACGCAGATCTTAAACACACGTACGCGGATCTTAAACACACGTACGCGGATATAAAACACACGTACGCGGATCTAAAACGCACGTACGCGGATCGTAAAATACGCGTACGCGGATGGTAAAACACGCGTACGCGGATGGTAAAACACGTGTGCGCGGATCGTAAAACACGTGTACGCACATTGTAAAACACGTACGCGGATCGTTAAACACAAGTACGTGGATCGTAAAACACACGTACGCGGATCTTAAAACACACATACGCGGATCGTAAAACACGCGTACGCGGATGGTAAAACACGCGTACGCGGATGGTAAAACACGCGTACGCGGATGGTAAAACACGTCTACGCGGATCGTAAAACACACGTACGCACATTGTAAAACACGTACGCGGATCGTCAAACACAAGTACGCGGATCGTAAAACACACGTACGCGGATCAAAAACACGTATGCATATCTAAAACACACGTACGCAGATCTTAAACACACGTACCTAAAACACACGTACGCGGATCAAAAACACGTATGCATATCTAAAACACACGAACGCAGATCTTAAACACACGTACGCAGATCTTAAACACACGTACGCGGATATAAAACACACGTACGCGGATCTAAAACGCACGTACGCGGATCGTAAAATACGCGTACGCGGATGGTAAAACACGCGTACGCGGATGGTAAAACACGTGTGCGCGGATCGTAAAACACGTGTACGCACATTGTAAAACACGTACGCGGATCGTCAAACACACGTACGCGGATCTTAAAACACACGTACGCGGATCAAAAACACGTATGCATATCTAAAACACACGTACGCAGATCTTAAACACACGTACGCGGATCTTAAAACACACGTACGCGGATCAAAAACACGTATGCATATCTAAAACACACGTACGCAGATCTTAAACACACGTACGCGGATCTTAAAACACACGTACGCGGATCAAAAACACGTATGCATATCTAAAACACACGTACGCAGATCTTAAACACACATACGCAGATCAAAAACACATGTACGCGGATCTTAAACACACGTACGCAAATTTAAAACACACGTACGTATTTTACAATCCGCGTACGTGTTTTACGATCTGCGTACGTGTTTTAGATCCGCGTACGTGGTCTGTCTGTCTGTATTAAGTGGTCCGTCTGTCGTTAATCTACAACAACCCTCAATTGGCTGTCTGATTACACGTGACTTTTGCAACATTTCTGCCGTGTAGGACTTGAGTGAAAACATACGAACGTGAATCGAAAACACACGAACGCGGATCTTAAACACACGTACGCGGATCTTAAACACACGTACACGGATCTTAAACGCACGAACGCGGATCTAAAACGCACGTACGCGGATCGTAAAACACACATACGCAGATCGTAAAACACGCGTACGCGGATAGTAAAACACGTGTACGCGGATCGTAAAACACACGTACGCACATTGTAAAACACGTACGCGGATCGTCAAACACAAGTACGTGGATCGTAAAACACACGTACGCGGATCTTAAAACACACGTACGCGGATCAAAAACACGTATGCATATCTAAAACACACGTACGCAGATCTTAAACACACGTACGCGGATCTAAAACACAAGTACGCGGATCTAAAACACACGTACGCGGATCTAAAACACACGTACGCGGATCAAAAACACGTATGCATATCTAAAACACACGAACGCAGATCTTAAACACACGTACGCAGATCTTAAACACACGTACGCAGATCTTAAACACACGTACGCGGATATAAAACACACATACGCACATTGTAAAACACGTACGCGGATCGTCAAACACAAGTACGTGGATCGTAAAACACACGTACGCGGATCTTAAAACACACGTACGCGGATCAAAAACACGTATGCATATCTAAAACACACGTACGCAGATCTTAAACACACGTACGCGGATCTAAAACACACGTACGCGGATCTAAAACACACGTACGCGGATCTAAAACACACGTACGCGGATCTAAAACACACGTACGCGGATATAAAACACACGTACGCGGATCAAAAACACGTATGCATATCTAAAACACACGAACGCAGATCTTAAACACACGTACGCAGATCTTAAACACACGTACACGGATATAAAACACACATACGCGGATCTAAAACGCACGTACGCGGATCGTAAAACACACGTACGCAGATCGTAAAACACGCATACGCGGATGGTAAAACACGTGTACGCGGATTGTAAAACACACGTACGCACATTGTAAAACATGTACGCGGATCGTCAAACACAAGTACGTGGATCGTAAAACACACGTACGCGGATCTTAAAACACACGTACGCGGATCAAAAACATGTATGCATATCTAAAACACACGTACGCAGATCTTAAACACACGTACGCGGATATAAAACACACGTACGCGGATCGAAAACACATGTACGCGGATCAAAAACACATGTACGCGGATCTTAAACACACGTACGCAAATTTAAAACACACGTACATATTTTACAATCCGCGTACGTGTGTTTTACGATCTGCGTACGTGTTTTAGATCCGCGTACGTGGTCTGTCTGTCTGTATTAAGTGGTCCGTCAGTCGTTAATCTACAACAACCCTCAATTGGCTGTCTGATTACACGTGACTTTTGCAACATTTCTGCCGTGTAGGACTTGAGCAAAAACACACGTACGCAGATCGAAAACACGTACGCGGATCGAAAAAAGATAATAAATTCATAAAAGAACCAAACTTCATGAATGTTTTTGTGACCAACAAGTACGTGCTCCAATCACTCTACCACAAAAAAATGAGTTGTAGAAATTATTGGAAACTCAAAACAGCCATGACATTATGTTCTTTACAAGTGTATGTAAACTTTTGACCGTGCGCATCTAAAACACACGTAGGCGGACCTTAAAACTAAAACGCATGCACACAGATTTAAACCACACGCATGCGGATCTGAATACACACTCGGACTGACATACAGACACACAAATTAGTATACGTAAATTGGATTATACACGCACGGACTGAGGTAGACGTTTGCCAATCATTTTGCGACAATAATACTTCCATACTTGAGTAACTTAACAAATGTTTGCAGGATCAATGAATGAGGACAATTCACGTTGAAGCAGGAACACAAATGATCCGTGCTTCATTGACGCTGCAGTCATGTTGATCTCATCAAATGAGCGCATATTCAAAACTGTTATGGCACAACATGACTCAAAGTTGTTGCTGTCATTTAGTCAGAACTCATGAATGCATCTGAAGAACTAGATGAGGCAATTCCTGAAGGAATTGCGTGTGAATGTTCCGATGCTGAAATGCTGACAGAATGTAGTATGAATGAAAGAATAGTATGAATGTTGGAATGGTTTGAATGTTGAAAAGCTGACGCTGAACTGAAATGCTAATGGATTTGTAGGATGAATGTAAAAATGGTTTAAATGTTGACATTGTTTAAACGCTGAAATGGTTTGAAAGTTGGAATGGTTTGAATGTTGAAGAGTTTGAATTTCTAAGAAAACCGGAATTTGGTTTGGAACTTGGGAAAGTGTTAGTTTGAATGTCCAGGATGAGTGGAATGTGTTGATGTTGGAATGCTTTGAATAGGTTGAAAAATGTGAGAATTGTGCAACTTGGAAAAATGTCCCATTCATTTAAATGGGAACTTTCTGGAAATTAGGGAATTTGGGGAAAAGTGGGATTTTTAAAAAAAAGATTAGGAGCATGAATGTCCGAAATAAGCTGAATTGGTTGGTGTTGGAATTGTTTAAATCGGCAAGGAATGTTGAAGTAGTAAATGGTATTAGGGAATTTCGGAAAAATCTGGAATTTTTTTTTAACTTGGAAAAATGGTAGTTTGAATGTCCAGAAGGGTGGAATGTGTTAAAGGTGGAATGGTTTGAAGAATGTGGGAATTGTGGAAGTTTGAAAAATGGCCAATTCATTTTGAATGGGGGAAATGCAAAAAAAAAAAAAAAGGAATTATGGGAAATCTGGGAATTTTTTTTAGAATTGTTGAAGTAGAGCACACAATTCCCAAGCAAGCTGAATATTTTGACGTTGGAACAGTTTGAATCAGATGAAAAATTTGGAAGTTTTGTAACTTTGAAGAACGTCCCATTGACTTCAATGGGAATTTCAGAAAAAATTGGGGATTTCGGGAAAAGCGGGAACTTTTTTGAAAATGGTAAAAAACTTGAATTGTCAGAATGAGTTGAAAAGGTTGGTGTTAGAATTTTTCTAATCGGTCGAGAAATGTTGAAGTAGTGACATGTTGAATTGAGAAATGGTATGATGGTATTCCTGGAATTTTGGGAAAACCGGGAATTTTTCCAGTTCAAAGTTTGTCCTAATTAAGAGGAATGGTTTGACGGTAGAACGGTTGAAATGCGTTGAAAAATGTGGAAGGAGTAGTCGCCATAAAAAAGGGTGGAAATAGAGCATTGGAAAACAAGGAATCATGGAAAATCCTGGAATTTTTTTTAACTTGGAAAAAACGTAGTTTGAATTTCCAGAATGGTGGAATGTGTTGAAGGTGGAATGGTTTGAGTAGGTTGAAAAATGTGGAAATGGTGAAAGTTTGAAAAATGGCCAATTCATTTTGAATGGGGAAAAAATCCCGGAAAACCTGAAATTCTGGGAAATTTGGGAATTTTTGGAATTTGTCAAGGGAAAGCCTGCGATTACTAAATAGGCTGAACAGTTTGAAGTAGGCACGGTTTGAATCGGGTGAAAAATGTGGAAGGTAGAGCGCGCCAAAATCTGGAGAAGAAGAATAATAATAAGTTGAAAAATAATAAATAGATGAATTTTGGTGTAAAAAACCATGTGTGTGAATGCTATGGAGCATTCACGCTATTATACAAAAATAGCATTTAAGAGAACAGATGTATGAATAAATAATACAAATATTTTCTTGTTTGGTGCCTCCAGGAATTTGGCAAATTCAACCGATCTCCATAGATGACCAATGTCCAATGACCACAACTTCCTTGCACATTTCAGCCAATCAAAACGGTCTCAAACGCGCTAATCAAAAATATTAGAAATAAATATAAAATATGGGAGGGAGAGATTCCCACCCGGAGTATTCTCTATGATAGAAGGATTGGAGAAAGTACTTTGGAGTTGAGGTCTCGGTGGTAAATATTCTTGTAGTGCAGGTAGATCATTCCTCTGCTGACGTCGCAGGCCAGGTCCACCTTGTCCTTCCAGCCCAGGAGAACTTCCTTGCTGGCCAGCAGCTCCTCCAAGCAGCCCCCGTTCACGTACTGACAACACGTGGCAACATGTGACAAAACCCCAACAAACATTTTTTCATAATCGACATCCACTCACCTCCAATATTGGATAGAGTTTGTCCTCTTTCACGCATATTCCCAAATATCTGGAACGAGACATGGGAGTTATTGATCCATGTACTGCTGCAGTTTACATGTGGGCCACGGTCTACTGTGGCCATCACTGCGATAGGAAGTTTTATGACTCTTTGCTTTAAAAAGGTCCAATGCTAACGTTAGCATGTGTCACATACCAACTTACAGTATATGACTCTTTAGTGTATGGCTGCGGAATTGGCAAAAAAAAAAAAAAAAAGTTAAAATTAGCGGGAAAAGTTAGGGGTGGTATCTGTGTCATCCTCAAGCTCGGGTCCTCTACCAGAGGCCTGGGAGTTTGAGGGTTCTGCACAGTATCTTGGCTGTTCTGGACTGAGGCTTCAGATGTTGTTCCTGGGATCTGTTGGAGCCACTTTCCCAGTTTGGGGGGTTACTGCCCCAAACACCCCCACTAATAGAAGCCTTGACCTTCCACGACCATTCCAGCTGCTCTTTCAACCCTTGGTACTTCTCAAGTTTATCATGTTTCTTCTTCCTGATGTTGGCTATATATACACTACCGTTCAAAAGTTTGGGGTCACATTGAAATGTCCTTATTTTTGAAGTACTTTTCAATAAAGATAACTTTAAACTAGTCTTAACTTTAAAGAAATACACTCTATAAATTGCTAATGTGGTAAATGACTATTCTAGCTGCAAATGTCTGGTTTTTGGTGCAATATCTACATAGGTGTATAGAGGCCCATTTCCAGCAACTATCACTCCAGTGTTCTAATGGTACAATGTGTTTGCTCATTGGCTCAGAAGGCTAATTGATGATTAGAAAACCCTTGTGCAATCATGTTCACACATCTGAAAAACAGTTTAGCTCGTTACAGAAGCTACAAAACTGACCTTCCTTTGAGCAGATTGAGTTTCTGGAGCATCGCATTTGTGGGGTCAATTAAACGCTCAAAATGGCCAGAAAAAGAGAACTTTCATCTGAAACTCGACAGTCTATTCTTGTTCTTAGAAATGAAGGCTATTCCACAAAATTGTTTGTGTGACCCCAAACTTTTGAACGGTAGTGTATATATATATATACATAAAAAAAAAACTGATATACAGTATATATATATATGTATATATATGTGTATATATATGTATATATATATATATATATATATATATATATATATATATATATATATATATATATATATGTATGTATGTATGTATGTATGTATATATATATATATATATATACATATATATATACATACATATATATATACATATATATATATATATATATATATACATACATACATACATACATACATACATGTATGTATGTATGTATATATATACATACATATATATTTATATATATATATATATACGTATATATATATATGTGTATATATACATACATGTATATATGTATATATATATGTATATATGTATGTGTGTATATATATATGTATATATATATGTATATATGTATGTGTGTATATATATATATATATATATATATATATGTATGTGTGTATATATATATATGTATGTATATATGTATGTGTGTATATATATATATATATATATATATATATACTGTATATATATATACACACATACTGGTTATCATTTGGAATGGGGACCAAGTTTTTGATCAAGGGAAAAAATATATTAGTTTTAACTAAGGATGGATACCATACAGAATTACAGTACTATTAATGCCAGGATAACATGTTTCACTTTTCAAGAAAATTCATTTTCTCTTTTACAAGTATTTGAAACACATAAACAAAGTAACCCAAATTTCCCTGTTGTGGGATCAATAAATGATCTTATTTTACCTTAAACCACAGAAAAAAAATACAAACTCATTTAAACTTTCATTTTTACTTTTTATTTGAACAACATTAAACATAAAGAACATAAAAAAAACTGTTCTACTTAACCAGTCTTGCTGATTATTTGTTAATCTACTATTTTAGCTGCAATCTCCTTTTGTAGGCCGTAATGCGGTTGTACACATAGAACTTCAACGCTTGCCATTCCCGGTTTTGGAGAGCTTCCGGTTCGGCCCTCAAACATTTTAAACAGTCACTCTTTCTTGGTACAATACCAGAAGGGATGAATTGCTTCATGTGCTTCTCGACAGCCTTCACCTCTTTCTGTGTCCAGGGTCGCCTTTTCTGGGCAGCTTTACCTGCAAGTGACCGTACAAAATATGTGTATGAAAATAAAATAAATAAAAGAAGATTAAGAAATTAAGTTATACATTTGTTTGCTATAATATATTTAACCCACAGACAACAACGCATACATATGCACTTGCATTATTTGTGAGAAAACAAAGACTGATAAAACTTGACTAAAAAAACAGTTTATGTATATAGTTTACCTTTGGAAGAATGTCTCACTGCACGATCTCCTGATGATCCATCCTTTTTTTTTTAAAGTTGTGTCCGTCTGTTGGAGGGTGGGATTGCTTCCTCCTCAGTGGTTGGAAAGGCCACCTCTTCTGTGGGTTCAATGTTATAAACATTCAGTGTCATGCTTACCATAGGCCACATTTAACAAACCACAAAA
>NC_084747.1:27401880-27404380 GCF_033978785.1 Entelurus aequoreus | reverse complement strand
CAGACCATTGTCAGGGAATGAATCAGATCTTCCTCTTCAGTTTGCACAACACATTCTGTGGTACACATAACATGTTAAGCTTATAATTGGGTTCAAACCAAACAAAAGGATGGAAAAAAAATTATAGACAAAGGAAACAACAAAGATGACAACATACCATTTGGACCAATTGTGATTTCATCTAAGTTCTTGCCATGACCTTGCTCGAGTGCCATCAAAACTTTGCTGATTTTTGCCAGCTGCAGTGTCTTTTCAGGGAGTCTATAGAACTCACGATGGATTCTGATATCATGGCCAAGAAAGTTGTCCAGCTGGTCCATCTCTGTGTCTGTCATGTTTAGCACAGTTGAAAGGGTGGCAGCATGTTTTGGTGGATGTAAGTGACACAGGACACTTTGCATGACATGCTTTTGCATAGTCTCGTATGCAGTCAGAACCACGTAAATGCGTCATCGCTGTGGGTCTTGCAAACAGGTAAGTGTTGTCTTTGAGAACCCCACAAGTTTGCCTGTACTTAACGAGAAGTTCTAATGCACACACCATTTTTGGTGTCAAGAGAATAAGAACAGGTCTGCCTCGTTTTCCCCTGATGACAATCCTTGAAAAATATCTGCACAGTTTTTTTTCCACTTCAGAGAGTGCCCAGTCAACATCTTCATGAGGATCAGTTGTGTCTCTTGACAAAAAAGCCAACAAGGGCATGGCTGCTACCTCTCCTTCTCTTTGTCTTTTAAAGAGGATGATCTGTGTCCAACATACTTTTGTCAGGTCTGACCAGGCCTTTGTGGAAGAATTTTCATCATGTACTCATCATGCTTTTGACTGAGAAACTGATGCATTTTTTGAACATCCTCAGTGAAGGGCATAAATTGTGGTGCATTCCACTTTTCTTCAGCTATGTTCCTCGGGGCTGTTGCAGAGATCAACTCATTCCACTTCTCACGATGGATCTGACTGTTATTTAAAAAGGTTTCCCTTTAGGGGACCTGTTTTTTTGTCCCCATAACGTCAAAGGTCCCCTAAAGTGACTCTGTAAACAGAGCGACATCCCCAATAAGTAAGCACACACACATACATACATACATACATATATATATATATATATATATACAGTACATATATATATATACTGTATATTTATATATATATATATATATATACACACATATATATATATATATACATATATATATATATGTATATATATATATATATGTGTGTGTATATATATATATATATGTGTGTATATATATAAATGTATATATATGTGTGTATATATGTATATATATGTATAAATATATATATATAAATATAATTGTGTATATATATATATATGTATGTATATATATATATATACATACATAAATGTATATATATATGTATGTATATATATATACATACATAAATGTATATATGTATGTATATATATATATTATGTATATATATATATACATACATACATATATACATATACATACATATATATATGTGTGTATGTATGTATATATGTGTATATATATGTATATATACACATACATACATACATACATATATATACACATACATGTATGTATGTATTTTTTTGTATATGTATATATATATATATGTGTGTGTATATATATATATATATATATACACATTATATATATATATATATATACTTACATATATATACACATCAGTGGCGTGCGGTGAGGTTAATGTCTGGTGAGGCATGACTGCATCATCACAGTCAAATTTAAAAACATATGAACCTGCAGTGCAGGTGTACCTAATGTTGTGTCCCTGCGGTCGTTCGCGGCTCCTGCAGCGCGAGCATTGTTGTTTTTTGCACTTTTTGGCTTCTTGTTAAGTGACTTTTTTTGGGTGGATTCGGTCTTGCACGTGGAGGGTTTGGGTGTGGGCTTTGGTTGATGTGGCCGCGGTGCTCCCGTCGGGCGGTGCATTCTGCGGCGGAGTTGCTTGGCACCAGGAGGCGGGGTTATGATACGAGCCTCACACAGTGTGTCTCCGCAGCAGATTTATGATCGCTCAGCACTAAAAATATGTTACACACATACAGTTGTTGACAAAATACACTGTACATTATATACCTCAGCTAACTAAACTATGGAAATGTATAATATAATTCATATAGCAATACGGTCTCACTGCACAGCAGGCCAGCAGTTAGCCGAGTCGAAATCCATGTTGAGGCACAACTCAGTGACGTGCCTCAACTGGCTGCTGATCACCGCACCGTCTCTTCTCAGTATTTGAACGGCAAATGGGAAAATAAAAATAAACTGGTGAAGTTAAATGGAAAATAACTTTAGTATAATCACTGAATACATATAACAATTTAATTTTTTCTTTTTTTTCTTTCCATGATGGCAGGTGAGGCCCCGCCTCCCCTGCCTCTAGTGACTGCACGCCACTGATATATATATATATATATATATATATATATATATATATATATATATATATATATATATATATATATATATATATATATATA
>NC_084747.1:27371880-27396880 GCF_033978785.1 Entelurus aequoreus | reverse complement strand
TTGGGATGAGAGAGTTTCTGCAGCAGACTGATTTCTCGCACGATGCTGTCCTGGTCCACGTCCTTCTTGTAGATCTTCACCACCATGGCCTTGTGACTGGTGCTGTGGACCACCTGTGAGGGGACACAGGCGCTCGTTCTTACAGCTGGTGTTTTTGCCTCATGTCAACACCTGCTAAGTCCCAAAGAGAAAGAGATGATACGGTATTATCTGCTCAAAGCTGCTTGTTGGACAACACTGCAGTCCTGGAGGAGTCAACCAAGCCCCACCAGTCACACGCAGGATTCTCACAGGAATGAGGCAGAAATACAGATGTCTTTTTTTTAGAAGGAGCATGCAGACGTTTGTCAAAGCTGGTGGAAAAGGCCCCCAATGACGCGTGGAACAAGGACAAGGAAACACCTACTTTGTAGACCTTGGAGAAGAAACCGCTCCCGATGAGCTCGGCGCTGAAGTTTTCCCAGAAGTCCAGTTTGCGCACAGCGGTGCGGAGCTTCTGCCAGCGGTCCACGTGATCGTACTCGTCCGAAGACTCGCCGTGAAGGAGCGTGGGACTGCTGGGCTCGGTTATGTCGCACATGCTGGCTGGGAGACAACGCACACACTTGGTATTCTTCAAAGCAGACACATGTCAACACATCCATCTTATTACACATGTTCTTTCGTGTCAAAGGTGTGGTATCATGTGCGATACAAGCAGTTCTGCAGTTTTTAATTGGATGTGATATCATGTGCGATACAAGCAGTCCTGCAGTTTTTACTTGGATGTGGTATCATGTGCGATACAAGCAGTCATGCAGAGTCTTTACTTGCGTGTGATATATGTGCGATACAAGCCGTTTTTTTGATTGATTGATTGAGACTTTTATTAGTAGGTTGCACAGTGAAGTACATATTCCGTACATTAGACCACTAAATGGTATCACCCGAATAAGTTTTTCAACTTGTTTAAGTCGGGGTCCACTTAAATTGATTCATGATACAGATATATACTATCAGATATACTATCATCATAATACAGTCATCACACAAGATAATCACATTGAATTATTTACATTATTTACAATCAGGGGTGTGGAGGGGGGGGGGGGATATGCACATCAAGTAGTGGACATAGAGAGAGAGAGAGAGATCAGAAGGCATAAGAAAAAGTATCTGCATTTGATTGTTTACATTTGATTATTAGCATTTGATCCTGCAGAGTGTTTACTTGTGTGTGATACAAGCAGCCCTGCAGCATCTTTACTTGTGTGTGATATCATGCGTGATACAAGCAATCCTGCAGAGTGTTTATTTGTGTGTGATATCATATGCGATACAAGCAGTCCTGCAGCGTGTTTACTTGTGTGTGATATCAGGTGAGATACAAGCAGTCATGCAAAGTCTTTACTTGTGTGTGATATATGTGCGATACAAGCAGTCCTGCAGAGTGTTTACTTGTGTGTGATATTGTGTGATACAAGCAGCCCTGCAGCATCTTTACTTGTGTGTGATATCATGTGCGATACAAGCAGTCCTGCAGAGTGTTTACTTGTGTGTGATACAAGCAGCCCTTCAGCATCTTTACTTGTGTGTGATATCATGTGCGATACAAGCAGTCCTGCTGAGTGTTTACTTGTGTGTGATGTAATTTGCGATACAAGCAGTCCTGCAGTGTGTTTACTTGTGTGTGGTATCATGTGCGATACAAGCAGTCCTGCAGCATCTTTACTTGTGTGTGATATCATGTGCGATACAAGCAGTCCTGCTGAGTGTTTACTTGTGTGTGATATCATGTGCGATACAAGCAGTCCTGCAGAGTGTTTACTTGTGTGTGATATCATGTGCGATACAAGCAGTCCTGCAGAGTGTTTACTTGAGTGTGATATCATGTGCGATACAAGCAGTCCTGCAGTATTTACTTGTGTGTGATATAATTTGCAATACAAGTCCTGCAGAGTGTTAACTTGTTTGTGATATCATGCGTGATACAAGCAATCCTGCAGAGTGTTTACTTGTGTGTGATATCATGTGCGATACAAGCAGTCCCACAGAGTGTTTACTTGTTTGTGATATCATGTGTGATACAAGCAGTCTAGCAGCGTGCTTTCTTATGTGTGATATCATGTGCGATACAAGCAGTCCTGCTGAGTGTTTACTTGTGTGTGATGTAATTTGTGATACAAGCAATCCTGCAGAGTGTTTACTTGTGTGTGATATCATGTGCGATACAAGCAGTCCTGCAGAGTGTACATTTGTGTGATATCATGTGCGATACAAGCAGTCCTGCAGAGTGTTTATTTGTGTGATATCATGTGCGATACAAGCAGTCCTGCAGAGTGTTTACTTGTGTGTGATATCATGTGCAATACAAGCAGTCCTACAGAGTGTTTACTTGTGTGTGTGATATTATGTGTGATACAAGCAGCCCTGCAGCAACAGCACTTGTGTGTGATATCATGTGCGATACAAGCAGTCCTGCAGAGTGTTTATTTGTGTGATATAATGTGCGATACAAGCAGTCCTGCAGAATGTTTACTTGTGTGTGATATCATGTGCGATGCAAGCAGTCCTGCAGAATGTTTACTTGTGTGTGATATCATGTGCGATACAAGCAGTCATGTGCGATACAAGGACATAAAACTTTGATCTAACGATATATCAAAGTTTATTATAAAGGACATGTCCGATTAATCACTAGATCAACATTTATTACAAAATACATGTCGATTAATCGCTGGATCAAAGTTTATTTAAAATCCTCAGCCCGGGGGTTGGGTCTTGGGCGCAGTTGGGTGTTCCAACAGGACAATGACCCCAAACACACGTCAAAAGTGGTAAAGGAATGGCTAAATCAGGCTAGAATTAAAGGCCTACTGAAACCCACTACTACCGACCACGCAGTCTGATAGTTTATATATCAATGATGAAATCTTAACATTATAACACATGCCAATACGGCCGGGTTAACTTATAAAGTGACATTTTAAATTTGCAGCTAAACTTCCGGTTCGAAACGCCTCTGAGGATGACGTATGCGCGTGACGTAGACCGGGGAACACGGGTATGCCTTCCACATTGAAGCCAATAAGAAAAAGCTCTGTTTTCATTTCATAATTCCACAGTATTCTGGACATCTGTGTTCGTGAATCTGTTGCAATCATGTTCATTGCATTATGGAGAAGGAAGCTGAGCAAGCAAAGAAGAAAGTTGTCGGTGCGAAATGGACGTATTTTTCGAACGTAGTCAGCCACAACAGTACACAGTCGGCGCTTCTTTGTTTACATTCCCGAAAGATGCAGTCAAGATGGAAGAACTCGGATAACAGAGACTCTAACCAGGAGGACTTTTGACTTCGATACACAGACGCCTGTAGAGAACTGGGACAACACAGACTCTTACCAGGATTACTTTGATTTGGATGACAAAGACGCAGACGTGCTACCGTGAGTATGCAGCTTTGGCTTCTAAACATTTGATCGCTTGACCGTATGTGCGCAACTTTTTTTTGCGTATGTACGTAACTTTTTTTAAAATATATAAGCTTTATGAACCTTGGGTTAGGTGAACGGTCTTTTGGGCTGAGTGATTGTGTGTGTTGATCAGGTGTTTGAATTGTATTGGCGTGTTCTATGGAGCTAGGAGCTAGCATAGGAGCTAGGAGCTAGCATAACAAACACGCAGGTGTTTTTATGCAGGATTAATTTGTGGCATATTAAATATAAGCCTGGTTGTGTTGTGGCTAATAGAGTATATATATGTCTTGTGTTTATTTACTGTTGTAGTCATTCCCAGCTGAATATCAGGTCACCCCCGGCTCTCACAGCATCTTCCCTATCTGAATAGCTTCAACTCCCCACTAGTCCTTCACTTGCACTTTACTCATCCACAAATCTTTCATCCTCGCTCAAATTAATGGGGAAATTGTCGCTTTCTCGGTCCGAATCTCTCTCACTTCATGCGGCCATCATTGTAAACAATAGGGAACTTTGCGTATATGTTCAACTGACTACGTCACGCTACTTCCGGTAGGGGCAAGCCTTTTTTTTATCAGATACCAAAAGTTGCAATCTTTATCGTCGTTGTTCTATACTAAATCCTTTCAGCAAAAATATGGCAATATCGCGAAATGATCAAGTATGACACATAGAATAGATCTGCTATCCCCGTTTAAATAAAAAAAATTAATTTCAGTAGGCCTTTAAGGTTTTAGAATGGCCTTTCCAAAGTCCTGACTTAAACGCGTGGACAATGCTGAAGAAACAAGTCCATGTCAGGAAAACCAACACATTTAGCTGAACTGCACCAATTTTGTCAAGAGGAGTGGTCAAAAATGCAAGCAGAAGCTTGTGGATGGCTACCAAAAGTGCCTTATTGCAGTGAAACTTGCCAAGGGACATGTAACCAAATATTAACATTGCTGTACGTATACTTTTGACCCACTCCTTCCCCTCTGTTGCAAGTCTCAAGTTGTATGTTGTAATACAGGGGTGGGCAATTAATTTTTACCGGGGGCCGCATGAGCAACCCGAGCACTGCTGGAGGGCCACACCGACAATATTTCAATTAAATTTTGCTCAAATTATTTTTGATATACCGTAAGATAGATAACAATAATATTTTCATTTAACCTAACTTATCTTTATACAAATGCAGATGGCTTTTGATGGTTTTATTTTTAACACTTTCTTACACAACACTTCCTGATGTATATTACAATACAACAATTTCAATTTCTGTCACTTCATCCTGCATCCTCTTTGTTGTGAACGTAGCACGCCTGTAAGGTGATTGGCGAAGAAGGAAGAAGCGTTGCTGTTGCGGAAATGAGGAGTGAGGATTGGTTTTCCTTTTGGAAAGAACGAGATAAGTTGAGCTGTGTTAGTATAGCATGCTCAATAAAAGTTTAAAAAGAGCGTCAGACTTGGTGTGCACTTCTTCTGGACGCTACAATTGATGTCAGAAGTGGGATGAAATGCCTCCCAGTTCACCTTGCCATCAAACCTGGGAGTCTTCATTGAGGGCGGAATTCCCCCCGTGGCAAGCAGCGTGGCTGCACCTGTAAACTCTCTCTCTCTCTCTCTCTCTCTGTCTCTCTCTCTTTGCGGCGAGCTCCTCACGTGGCACGTACCTCCCGATGACGTAGCACACAAACAGTGCGGTATGCGCAAAGTTTGACTTCTGCCACCAATTGTAGCGTCCAGAAGAAGTGCACACGAAGTCTGACGCTCTTTTTAAACTTTTATTGAGCAAGCTATACTAACACAGCTCAACATATCTCGTTCCTTCCACACGCACGTCTATCCTCACTTCTCATTTACGCAACTCAAGAAGACAACATCTACTTCAGCACTATATTCTTTAAAGACAGCAACGTGTGTACCACAAATAAGCACACGGCTTTACCTTTACTTGGCAGTCCATGTCTTTTTTAAAACACGCCATTCGTCATCAACTTTTCTCTTTTTAGCGTCTCGGGGATAACCGGGCATCACTTGTCGCTGTGCGCCTTCCCTCACAGGACATACGCACATATAACACTTTTCAAAATAAAAGCAGCACAGTTGTATTGCACGCACGACAAAGATGTTTTTTTAAAAATGTATTTTGTATTTGTGATTGCCGCTGCGCGCACGAGCATACGTCCGCACGGAAGTAATACAAATAACGCTTTTCAAAACAAAAGCAGCACCGTTGTATTGCACACTCGAAATAGATACTTTTTAAAATGTATTTTGTAATTTATAATTGGCCTCACGCGGGCCGGACAGGGACGTACAAAGGGCCGGAGAATGCCCAGGTCTGTTGTAATATGTATATGTGCTTTGCTATGGAGTTTTTTCCCCCACTCCAGACTGGGCAGCCTTAGGAGCCCAGTCTGGATTGTATTTTTTACTCATCCTCCCCAAGCATTTACCTTTTTTCGACCTTTTTCCCAAACCCGACCTCGGATAAGCGCGAGAAAATGCACATATCGCTGTTCGAAGTGGCACTCAATGAAAACGGGTTTGACACGCCTGGTTTGTGGCAAGAACCGTTGCAAAGACAGCATTTTAGGAGCAGAAAAAGAGCCAGGTGTGCAAACATAAATACAACATAGTATCCTAGAAACGAGAGGGGTTGCCAGGTGTCAAGGATAGATGTTAGTGGTCATCGAGAGTCGTGGTTGGCGTCAAAATGCAAATGCTGTGCTTCAGTGGATGAAAGAGAGGCTCATAAACGCCTCATGAAGGCTCATAAATGCTCTAGTGTCCACACATTGAATTATAAAGACGCAATCCTGTTTCACCGTGCAGGCTGAAACAAAGACGCTGAAAAATGCGAGGACAGAAATAGAGGCTGACGGACCGTTCAATGAACACGGAGCGCAGACTTTTGCTCAGGACTACGTGCAATGGTTGTGTCCCGAAGTGCGCGTATCATCTATTCGCCAAGGCCTCACGATCGGAAGCTTGGCGATTCCTCAATCCATGGGCAGATGTCCAAACATGGATTATTTTACGTACGCTGAATAAAGTCAAACAGACGGTAAAGAATGCAACATTAAAGGGGAAATGCACTTTTTTTTTTAACGTGGCTTATCGTTCACAATCATTATGAGAGACATGATGGATGGATTTCTTTTTCAATGCATTCTAACTTGTAAATAAACATAAATACAAGTCTACTTACAGCGGAGCCAATGGGAGCTCCTCTATTCCGCCTATAAAATCCGATAAATAACCATTCAAAAAGCGCCAACAAGACTCCATTTACGTTAGGTGACTTAAATATTTTTGTTTTATTTTGCTATTATAAATGCTAACACAGACAGACTATTTGTTAAAGTTAAAGCTAAAGTACCAATGATTGTCACACACACACAGTAGGTGTGGCGAAATTATTCTCTGCATTTGACCCATTACCCTTGATCACCCCCTGGGAGGTGAGGGGAGCAGCAGCGGTGGCCGCGCCCGGGAATCATTTTTGGTGATTTAACCCCCAATTCCAACCCTTGATGCTGAGTGCCAAGCAGGGAGGTAATGGGTCCCATTTTTATAGTCTTTGGTATGACTCGGCCGGGGTTTGAACTCACAACCTACCGATCTCAGGGCGGACACTCTAACCACTAGGCCACTGAGTAGGTGAGCGGCGACGTGATCACTTCGTGTGTTTACATCATCGAGTGGTCTGCTGCTTCCGTGCTTCCCTGCTCCTTGTAAGTTTATTCTAGATCATAAATAATGCCTCTCACCTGGACAGTAGATGGCTGAGGATATAATCTGACAAGTTGGGACATACTGACTTAACTTTAGGACCCGGAACTGGCGAGGACGACACGAAAAGCGCTTTCTTGGCGAGGATTATGAGGCATTCTTCATCTAAACGGGAATATAACAAGATTCTATTAGTCGGCATCCTAATAACAGCAGACCTTGTACATTAAGTGATTTTTTCATTATGTTTGTTGGCTCTCATGAAAACTGCAGTGAGTAATAATCAGTGATGAAGCAAAAAACAAAAACAAACGTATTGCGTTTTTTAAATGAATGCGCCGCGTATGCTTAAAATGATCAAAATATGTAAATATTAAATATTATAAATGTTATTACATGACATTTATACTTACATCATGTATAGAAAACCTTAATGGAGGTTTAAGGATGTCTTTTTAAGGGCTTTGTAGGCAGAATTGAACGGCTCTCATAGGCTCCATTGTAAACAGACTTTTGATCGCATTTATTTAATATTTAGAATGCATTAAAAAAAAACATCCATCCGTCGTCATGTCTTTCATAATGATTGTGAACGATGGGCAAAATTCCAAAAAAAAGTGCAGTTACCCTTTAAAGGCAAAATTTCTCAAATGTTGGTTCTATGTTTGCTTCTAACTAACCATTTCGCAACAATTAGCGCAGGTTATTTAAATGTTTTGTGTCAGCGGGCACACACGCAGAGGGAGGAGAGGACAATAAATTATATATATACAGGTATATATATATATATATATATATATATATATATATATATATATACATACAGGTATATATATATATATATATTAGGGCTGCAACAACTAATCGATTAAAATCGATTATAAAAATAGTTGGCGATTAATTTAGTCATCGATTCGTTGGATCTATGCTATGCGCATTATTTTTTTATTTTAGAAACCTTTATTTATAAACTGCAACATGTACAAACAGCTGAGAAACAATAATCAAAATAAGTATGGTGCCAGTATGCTGTTTTTTTTTTCAATAAAATACTGGAAATGATAGAAATGTAGTTTGTCTCTTTTATCCGATTATTAATCGAAGTAATAATCGACAGATTAATCGATTATCAAATTAATCGTTAGTTGCAGCCCTAATATATATATATATATATATATATATATATATATATATATATATATATATATATATATATATATATATATATATATATATATATATATATATATATATATGTGGCGCGCGGTGAGGTTCATGTCAGGTGAGGCACTGACTTCATCACAGTCAGATTTACAAACATATGAACCCTAAAGAGTATCTTATTCACCATTTGATTGGCAGCAGTTAACGGGTTATGTTTAAAAGCTCATACCAGCATTCTTCCCTGCTTGGCACTCAGCATCAAGGGTTGGAATTGTGGGTTAAATCACCAAAAATTATTCCCAGGCACGACGCCGCTGCTGCCCACTGCTCCCCTCACCTCCCAGGGGGTGATCAAGGGGATGGGTCAAATGCGGAGGACAAATTTCACCACACCTACATACATAATCGATTAATCTGTCGATTATTACTTTGATTAATAATCGGATAAAAGAAACAAACTACATTTCTATCCTTTCCAGCATTTTATTTTAAAAAAACAGCATACTGGCACCATACTTATTTTGATTATTGTTTCTCAGCTGTTTGTAAATGTTGCAGTTTATAAATAAAGATTTATTTAAAATAAAAAAAATAAAAACGATTTTTTTTTTTTTTTTTTTTAAAGCCTCTGCGCATGCGCATAACATAGATCCAACGAATCGATGACTAAATTAATCGGCAACTATTTTTATAATCGATTTTAATCGATTAGTTGTTGCAGCCCTAATATATATGTACAAACAAAAATTGAGCTGTTTGGCCATAATACCCAGCAATATGTTTGGAGGAGAAAAGGTGAGGCCTTTAATCCCAGAAACACCATACCTACCGTCAAGCATGGTGGTGGTAGTCTACCCCAGGGCAGCTGTGGCTACGAAAGTAGCTTACCACCACCAGGTGTGAATGAATGATGGGTTTTTAACATGTAAAGCGCCTTTGAGTACTTAGAAAAGCGCTATATAAATCCCAGGTATTATTATTATTATTATTATTATGTTCTGGGCCTGTTTTGCTGCCAATGGAACTGGTGCTTTAAATGGGACAATGAAAAAGGAGGATTACCTCCAAATTCTTCAGGACAACCTAAAATCATCAACCCGGAGGTTGGGTCTTGAGCGCAGTTGGGTGTTCCAACAGGACAATGACCCCAAACACACGTAAAGGAATGGCTAAATCAGGCTAGAATTAAGGTTTTGGAATGGCCTTCCCAAAGTCTTGACTTAAACGTGTGGACAATGCTGAAGAAACAAGTCCATGTCAGAAAACCAACACATTTAGCTGAACTGTACCAATTTTGTCAAGAGGAGTGGTCAAAAATGCAAACAGAAGCTTGTGGATGGCTACCAAAAGTGCCTTATTGCAGTGAAACTTGCCAAGGGACATGTAAGCAAATATTAACATTGCTGTATGTATACTTTTGACCCAGCAGATTTGCTCACATTTTCAGTAGACCCATAATAAATTCATAAAAGAACCAAACTTCATGAATGTTTTTTGTGACCAACAAGTATGTGCTCCAATCACTCTATCACAAAAAAATAAGAGGTTGTAGAAATGATGTTCTTTACAAGTGTATATAAACTTTTGACCACGACTGTAACACTAAATGGTCCCTAGTGTGTGAATGTGAGTGTGAATGTTGTCTATCTGTGTTGGCCCTGCGATGAGGTGGCGACTTGTCCAGGGTTTTACCCCGCCTCCCGTTATGTGCAGCTGAGATAGGCTCCAGCACCCCCCGCAACCCCAAAAGGGACAAGCGGTAGAAAATGGATGGATGTATGCTAGGCGTGCATGCCTGATAACCAGGATCGCACAAATAGACCCGATTCATTTGCAACTTTCCCCCACCTGAAATGCCAGCACTTAAGTCTTTCCGATGATGTCGGTGGAAAGAGCCGAGTGACACGCTAACACACTTTGCTCGCCAAGCTGTGGCCAATCAGCGCCGCTCTTGTCCGCTGGCCTCACCAACTATTGTCTCATCGGCAGCACAAGCCAAGCTTTATCTCGCGGCTTCCGTGCTCTTCTGCCCTCAACGCTTCTTTGTCCCACGCGGCAGCACCAGACTTCCAAGTCCATCATTCACAGTCCTTACGTAAGACATGAACACATACTGTAGGTTTTTGTTATTTTACACATTCTGAGTCGTGAATAAACGCTAGCAAAAGTCAGCTAACAATGAAGCAAAGAGAGTACCTCTATTATGCCTAGAAAGACGTCTTAAACGCCTCCATCAATGTTTTATATACACACTGTAATTATATATGTAATGTAGTATCCGTCACATTCATAATAACATGTAATATTTACATATTTTAAACATACGGCGCCGTATTCATTTCACCGACCCATCACAACGTTCACTTCTTTCTTCAACAACATCAAGACTACTAATCATGGTAGACTTGATGAGAGACAACAAAGACTACTCTGGGACAGACGATGATCCACAAACTGATATTTTTGAGCCTGAATATAAGGAGGATGATCTACAAGTTGTAGACGGCGTGTGCTAAACAGATGCAGCGCTAGTGAAACACTAAACATCATGTAGCAGTCTTGCTAACTGCTAAACTAGATATACAAAACTGTACACTGTAAAAAAAAAAAAAAGGTTGAGAAAACGCAAATTTTCAAGGCAACATGATGCAACAAGATTTTTGCGTTTTCTCAACTTTTGACTACTATTGTTGACTTAACTAAGATTTACAAGTTGAGATAAGAGTTATGTCAACTCGGATCTTCTTGTCAGTAATATCACATATGATCACAAGTTAATATCACATATGACCACAAGTTAATATCACATATGATCACAAGTTAATATCACATATGATCACAAGTTAATATCACATATGTTCACAAGTTAATATCACATATGATCACAAGTTAATATCACATATGTTCACAAGTTAATATCACATATGATCACAAGTTAATATCACATATTTCAGAAGTTAATATCACATATGTTCACAAGTTAATATCACATATGATCACAAGTTAATATCACATATGTTCACAAGTTAATATTACATATGATCACAAGTTAATATCACATATGATCACAAGTTAATATCACATATGTTCACAAGTTAATATCACATATGATCACAAGTTAATATCACATATGTTCACAAGTTAATATCACATATGATCACAAGTTAATATCTCATATGATCACAAGTTAATATCTCATATGATCACAAGTTAATATCACATATGTTCACAAGTTAATATCACATATGATCACAAGTTAATATCACTTATGTTCACAAGTTAATATCACATATGATCACAAGTTAATATCACATATGATCACAAGTTAATATCACATATGATCACAAGTTAATATCACATATGTTTACAAGTTAATATCACATATGTTCACAAGTTAATATCACATATGATCACAAGTTAATATCACACATGTTCACAAGTTAATATCACACATGATCACAAGTTAATATCACATATGATCACAAGTTAATATCACATATGTTCACAAGTTAATATCACATATGATCACAAGTTAATATCACATATGATCACAAGTTAATATCACATATGTTCACAAGTTAATATCACATATGTTCACAAGTTAATATCCAATATGATCACAAGTTAATATCACATATGTTCACAAGTTAATATCTCATATGATCACAAGTTAATATCACATATGTTCACAAGTTAATATCACATATGATCACAAGTTAATATCACATATTTCACAAGTTAATATCACATATGATCACAAGTTAATATCTCATATGATCACAAGTTAATATCTCATATGATCACAAGTTAATATCACATATGTTCACAAGTTAATATCACATATGATCACAAGTTAATATCACATATGATCACAAGTTAATATCACATATGATCACAAGTTAATATCACATATGTTCACAAGTTAATATCTCATATGATCACAAGTTAATATCACATATGTTCACAAGTTAAAAGCACATATGTTCACAAGTTAATATCACATATGATCTAAGGCTGAAACGACGCGTCGACGTAGTCGACGTCATCGGTTATGTAAATACGTCGACGCCGTTTTTGTGCGTCGACGCGTCGCATAATGACGTCACACTACCGTCATGGCGGAGCGCAAAGCAGACTGTGCGAGCGAGGGGAAAAACGCACGCCAAAAGTCGTCAAAAGTGTGGGAGTATTTCAATACACAGCCTAATAATGTTGTTGTATGCACACTGTGTCGAGCGGAAATGGCCTATCATAGCAGCACAACGGCTATGAACGAACATTTGAAAAGAAACCCATCAACCATCAACTAGTCAATCGTCCGCGTTAGCATACGTTGTCATCATTACACAAAAACATGAATGTGTCATTTGTATCTGCTAGGGGTGTAACGGTATGTGTTTTGTATTGAACCGTTTCGGTACGAGGCTTTCGGTTCGGTACGGGGGTGTACCGAACGAGTTTTTAAGCTAAAGCTAACTTTAGCTGCTAAAGTCTTAACAAGTTGCTTTGCTTCTCTGCCTCTGTCTCAGCACGCAGCATTGTCCCACCCACACAACCATCTGATTGGTACACACGCAGCATTGTCCCACCCACACAACCATCTGATTGGTACACACGAAGCATTATCAGCCAATCAGCAGTGCGTATTCATAGCGCATGTAGTCAGCGCTTCAGTGTCGAGCAGATAGGTGTTTAGCAGGTGAGCATCAAGCAGCGGACTCTCCCCAAATGATAATAAACACCTCTCAGTCAACTACTAGTAACATCACTATGAGCCCGTTGACCTTCTAGAAACTTAAACTGCAGCTCAGCTCACTCGCAGTCCTGGTTTGAGGTGAAGGCTAATCACCTCTCAATTCCAGCCACATCGACCCCTTCTGAGCGCCTATTTTCAGCTGCTGGGAATATTGTAAACAAGAAAAGAAGCAAAGCAAGTAGACATGCTAACCTTTCTTCATTACAACTGTTAGTCACTCACTGGAATGAGTAGAATTGGTTATTGTGTACTGTGTTGGACTGGATGTTTATTTTGCACATTTTAAAAGCAATACTTAATGTTTACAGTGCTCCAGAATATTTAGATTGGCACTTTTTTGTATTGGATGTTTATCTTTATTTTTGAACATTTTAGCAAATAAGCAATACTTTCACTTTTGTTGAAATGTTTACACTGTTGTTACAGAATATTTCGTTTTGCACTTTTTTGTATTGGATGTTTATCTTTATTTTTGCACATTTTAAAGCAAAATAAGCAATACTTTTACTTTTGAAATGCTTATACTATTTCAGAATATTAAGATTTGCACTGGATGTTTACTTTTATATTTGCACATTAAAAAGCAAATAAGCTACTTTTAATTTTGTTAAATGTTAAAAGTTTTAAATGTTTACATTGTTACAGAATATTTTGTCATGTTGTTGTCAATGTTGACTGAGTGGCCATACTTTTTTTTTTGTAAATAAAAGCCATGCCTTTTGAAAAAACTGGCCTACTTTTATTTTTTCATCTTCATTTTAAATAAAATAAAATAAAAAATAATCGGTAAAAGGAAAAATAATCTATAGATGAATCGAAAAAATAATCTATAGATTAACCGATTAATCGAAAAAATAATCTATAGATTAATCGATAGAAAAATAATCGTTAGCTGCAGCCTTAATATGATCACAAGTTAATATCACATATTTCACAAGTTAATATCACATATGATCACAAGTTAATATCACATATGATCACAAATTAATATCACATATGTTCACAAGTTAATATCACATATGTTCACAAGTTAATATCACATATGTTCACAAGTTAATATCACACATGATCACAAGTTAATATCACATATGTTTACAAGTTAATATCACATATGTTCACAAGTTAATATCACATATGATCACAAGTTAATATCACATATGATCACAAGTTAATATCACATATATTCACAAGTTAATATCACATATGATCACAAGTTAGTATCACATATGTTCACAAGTTAATAACACATATGATCACAAGTTAATATCACATATGTTCACAAGTTAATATCACATATGATCACAAGTTAATATCACATATGTTCACAAGTTAATATCACATATGTTCACAAGTTAATATCTCATATGATCACAAGTTAATATCATATATGATCACAAGTTAATATCACATATGTTCACAAGTTAATATCACATATGATCACAAGTTAATATCACATATTTCACAAGTTAATATCACATATGTTCACAAGTTAATATCACATATGATCACAAGTTAATATCTCATATGATCACAAGTTAATATCACATATGTTCACAAGTTAATATCACATATGTTCACAAGTTAATATCACATATGATCACAAGTTAATATCACATATTTCACAAGTTAATATCACATATGATCACAAGTTAATATCACATATGTTTACAAGTTAATATCACATATGTTCACAAGTTAATATCACATATGATCACAAGTTAATATCACATATGATCACAAGTTAATATCACATATGTTCACAAGTTAAAATCACATATGATCACAAGTTAATATCACATATGTTCACAAGTTAATATCACATATGATCACAAGTTAGTATCACATATGATCAAAAGTTAATATCACATATGTTCACAAGTTAATATCACATATGATCACAAGTTAATATCACATATGATCCCAAGTTAATATCACATATGATCACAAGTTAATATTCCATATGATTTGTGGATTTATTCTTTTGTAAAACGGACCAAACTCGCCACAAAATTAACTACAACAAGATAGATTTTTCAAAAAAGATATGAAAGATTGAAAGATCCAAGTTGACATAACTCTTATCTCAACTTGTAAATCTTAGTTAAGTCAACAATAGTAGTCAAAAGTTGAGAAAACGCAAAAATCTTGTTGCATCATGTTGCCTTGAAAATGTGCGTTTTCTCAACTTTTTTTTTTTTTTACAGTGTATTAAAACAATCACTTACTGTACAATGTCTGCCGGTGTTTACTTAAAATGAGCAAAACATGTAAATATTTCATGTTATATTATGAATGTTACTACAATACATATATACCAGGGGTCACCAACGCGGTGCCCGCGGGCACCAGGTAGCCCGTAAGGACCAGATGAGTCGCCCGCTGGCCTGTTCTAAAAATAGCTCAAATAGCAGCACTTACCAGTGAGCTGTCTCTATTTTTTAAATTGTATTTATTTACTAGCAAGCTGGTCTCGCTTTGCCTGACATTTTTAATTCTAAGAGAGACAAAACTCAAATAGAATTTGAAAATCCAAGAAAATATTTTAAAGACTTGGTCTTCACTTGTTTAAATAAATTCATTATTTCTTTTTAATTTGCTTCTTATAACTTTCAGAAAGACAATTTTAGAGTAAAAATACAACCTTAAAAATGATTTTAGGATTTTTAAACACATATACCTTTTTACCTTTTTAAATTCCTTCCTCTTCTTTCCTGAGAATTTAAATCAATGTTCAAGTAAAATTTTTTTTTTATTGTAAAGAATAATAAATACATTTTAATTTAATTCTTCATTTTAGCTTGTGTTTTTTCGACGAAGAATATTTGTGAAATATTTCTTCAAACTTATTATGATTAAAATTCAAAGAAATTATTCTGGCAAATCTAGAAAATCTGTAGAATCAAATTTAAATCTTATTTCAAAGTCTTTTGAATTTCTTTTAAAATTTTTGTTCTGGAAAATCTAGAAGAAATAATGATTTGTCTTTGTTAGAAATATAGCTTGGTCCAATTTGTTATATATTCTAACAAAGTGTAAATTGGATTTTAACTTATTTAAAATATGTCACCAAAATTCTAAAATTAATCTTAATCAGGAAAAATTACTAATGATGTTCCATAAATTCTTTTTTTTTAAATTTTCAAAAAGATTCGAATTACCTAGTTTTTCTCTTCTTTTTTTCGGTTGAATTTAGAATTTTAAAGACTCGAAATTGAAGATAATCTGTTTAAAAATTTAATTGTCATTTTTTTCGTGTTTTGTCCTCTTTTAAACCGTTCAATTAAGTGTAAATATCATTAATTATTAATAATAACAGAGTTAAAGGTAAATTGAGCAAATTGGCTATTTCTGGCAATTTATTTAAGTGTGTATCAAACTGGTAGCCCTTCGCATTAATCAGTACCCAAGAAGTAGCTCTTGGTTTCAAAAAGGTTGGTGATCCCTGATATATACTTACAGTGTGTAAATAAAACCTTGATCGAGGCTTTTGGATCTTTTTTAGAGTGCTCTATAGGCTGAATAGACAACGTCTATTACAGGGGTAGGGAACCTATGGCTCTCGAGCCAGATGTGGCTTTTTTGATGACTGCATCTGGCTCTCAGATAAATCCTAGCTGACATTACTTAACACGATAAGTAATGAATAATTCCGCTGGTAATCACAGTGTTAAAAATAACGTTCAAAATATAAAACATTCTCATGCATTTTAATTCATCCATCATTTTTCTACCAAGAAGTGGCATTAATGGTAAGAAGTATTTCATTTATTATTGGTTAGCTTCAGAATAACAATGTTAATAAAAAGAATAAGAGACTTATTATACTCTAAAAATGTTGGTCTTACTTAAAAATGCACACATTTAGTTGTATTCAGTGTTAAAAAATATTATATGGCTCTCACGGAAATACATTTAAAAATATTTGGCTTTCATGGCTCTCTCAGACAAAATGTTGCCGACTACTGGTCTATTACCTTCATTGTTAGCTGACTTTGCTAACGTTTATTTACGAGTTAGAATTATTTATTTTTTTAAAAAGGCAAAATTCCAAAAAGTGCAGTTTCCTTTTAAATGACCAAAACGTACAAAAGTATTTCAAAATTAAAGGTACGAGTAGCGTTGAACAAGCCCTTGCCCCTCTTGGATCACGACTTGCGTGAACCCACTACGAGCCACTACGTGAATCAGGCACATCATCATCATTTCTATCAAATAAGATCAAAATCTGAATTTGTGGAGCCGAGTTGCTAACGTTTCGTGTTTTTTTGTGGCGACTCATCGGAGCAATGTTTGCCGCCGTGCCACGCCCACTTATGGGGCAGGCAAAATTTGTATGCAATTTATCATCGACTATATGTGTAGTATCTGTCATTTTTACCGCGACTCATTTGGCCAAAGTCTCTAAAAGGAGTTTGTTAAAAAGCGACCCCTTTTTTTCCTCTAAAATATGGCTAAATACCGTCAGAAGAAAGTTTGGCGCACTACCACGCCCACATCCTATGGCGTAGGAAAAAATGACTTTGCAATTATCAAGGCCTATATGTATAGTATCTGTCATTTTTACTGCAACTCATTTGGCCAAAGTCCCTAGGAAGAGTTGGTTAAAAAGCAAACCACTTTTTTTTTCGCGGAAAAACGGCTAAAAACCATCAGAGAAAAGTTTGCCGCACTACCACGCCCACATCCTATGGCGTAGGAAAAATGTGTGTGCAATTTTTCATAGTCTATATGTATAGTATCTGTCATTTTTACAGCGACTTTTTTGGCCAAAGTCTCTCTGAAGAGTTAGTTAAAGTACGACCCCCTTTTTTTTGGCATAAAAATGGCTAAAAACGGAAAAATCGGAAAAAAGCACTACCACGCCCACATCCTATGGCGTAGGAAAAATGAGTTTGCAATTTTTCATGGCCTATATGTATAGTATCTGTCATTTTTACCGCAACTCATTTGGCCAAAGTCCCTAGGAGGAGTTCGTTAAAAAGCGACCCCATTTTTTTAGCTAAAAAACGGCTAAAAACTATCGGAAAAAAGTTTGGCACACTACCACGCTCACATCCTATGGTGTAAGAAAACTACCACGCCCACATCTTATGGCGTAGGAAAAATTACTTAACAATTTTTCATGGCCTATATGTATAGTATCTGTCATATTTACCACAATTCATTTGGCCAAAGTCCCTAGAAGGAGTTTGATAAAAAGAGACACCTTTCTTTTCGCAAAAAAATGGCAAAAAACTATCTGAAAAAAGTTTGCCGCACTACCACGGCCACATCCTATGGCTTAGGAAAAATTAGTTTGCAATTTTTCATGGCCTATATGTATAGTATCTGTCATGTTTACCGCAACTCATTTGGCCAAAGTCCCTAGGAAGAGTTCGTTAAAAAGCGACACCTTTTTTTTTCGCAAAAAAATGGCAAAAAACTATCGGAAAAAAGTTTGCCGCACTACCACGCCCACATCCTATGGTGTAAGAAAAATTAGTTTGCAATTTTTCATGGCCTATATCTGTCATTTATACCTAGACTCATTTGGCCAAAGTCCTTTGGAGGAGTTAGTTAAAAAGCGACCCCTTTTTTTCACGAAAAACGGCTAAAAACTATCGCAGCAAAGTTTGCCGCACTTCTAGGCCCACATCCTATGGTGTAAGAAAACTACCACGCCCACATCTTATGGCGTAGGAAAAATTTGTTAACAATTTTTCATGGCCTATATGTATTGTGTCTGTCATTCTTACCTAGACTCATTTAGCCAAAGTCCCTAGGAGGAGTTCGTTAAAAAGTGAACCCTTTTTTGTTAGCTAAAAAACACTACCATGCCCACATTCTATGGCGTACGAAAAATTGGTTGGCAATTTTTCATGGCCTGTATGTATAGTATCTGGCATTTTTACCGCAACTCATTTGGCCAAAGTCCCTAGGAGGAGTTTGTTAAAAAGCGATAGTTTTTTTGCCATTTTTTAGGAGGAAAAAAAGTATCGGGAAATAGTTTGGCGCACTACCACGCCCACATCCTATGGCGTACAAAAAAATTGTTTGCAATTTTTCATGGCCGATATCTGTAATTTTTACCGCGACTCATTTGGCCGTAGTCCATAGGAGGAGTTCGTTAAAAAGCGACACTTTTTCCCCCCCTAAAAAATGGCAAAAAAACTTGCAGAAAAATTTGGTGGACTACCACGGCCACATCCTATGGCGTACGAAAAAAGAGTTTGCAATTTTTCATGGCCGATATCTGTAACTTTTATTTAATTTATATGTATAGTATCTGTCATTTTTACCGCAACTCATTTGGCCAAAGTCCCTAGGAGGAGTTTGTTAAAAAGCGATACTTTTTTTCCTCCTAAAAAATGGCAAAAAAACTATCGGGAAAAAGTTTGGCGCACTACCACGCCCACATCCTATGGCGTACAAAAAAATTGTTTGCAATTTTTCATGGCCGATATCTGTAATTTTTACCGCGACTCATTTGGCCGTAGTCCATAGGAGGAGTTCGTTAAAAAGAGACACTTTTCCCCCCCCCCTAAAAAATGGCAAAAAAACTTGCAGAAAAATTTGGTGGACTACCACGGCCACATCCTATGGCGTACGAAAAAATAGTTTGCAATTTTCATGGCCGATATCTGTAATTTTTATTTAATTTATATGTATAGTATCTGTCATTTTTACCGCGACTCATTTGGCCATAGTCACTAGGAGGAGTTTGTTAAAAAGCGACCCCTTTTTTTCACGGAAAAAATGGAGCAAGGCGCACTACCACGCCCACATCCTATGGCGTAGGAAAAATGTATTTACAATTTTTCATGGTCTATATGTATAGTATCTGTCATTTTTACAGCGACTTTTTTGGCCAAAGTCTCTCTGAAGAGTTAGTTAAAGTACGACCCCCTTTTTTTTTGGCGTAAAAACGGCTAAAAACTATCGGAAAAAAGCACTACCACATCCTATGGTGTAGGAAAAATGAGTTGGCAATTTTTCATGGCCTATATGTATAGTATCTGTCATATTTACCGCAACTCATTTGGCCAAAATCCCTAGGAGGAGTTCGTTAAAAAGCGACCCCTTTTTTTTGCGGAAAAAACGGCTAAAAACTATCGCAGCAAAGTTTGCCGCACTACCACGCCCACATCCTATGGCGTAGGAAAAATGAGTTTGCAATTTTTCATGGCCTATATGTATATTATCTGTCATTTTTACTGCGACTCATTAGGTCAAAGTCCCTAGGGAGAGTTCGTTAAAAAGCGAACCCTTTTTTGTTAGCTAAAAAACGGTGTCTGTAATTTTTACCGCGACTCATTAGGCCAAAGTCCCTAGGAGGAATTTGTTAAAAAGAGACACTTTTTTTCCCCCTAAAAAATGGCAAATAACTACCGAAACAAAGTTTGGTGTACGAAAAATTTGTTGATAAGTTTCAATGGCCTGTATGTATAGTATCTTATGGTGTAGGAAAAAATAGTTTGCAATTTTTCATGGCCTATATGTAGGGGGGTTACCCACATATGCGGTCCTCTCCAAGGTTTCTCATAGTCATTCACATTGACGTCCCACTGGGGTGAGTTTTCCTTGCCCGTATGTGGGCAATTTTTCATTTTTACAGCGACTTTTTTGGTCAAAACCCCTCGGAAGAGTTAGTTAAAGTACAACCCCTTTTTTTGCAGAAAAATCGCTAAAAACTATGTATAGTATCAGTCATTTTTACCGCGACTCATTTGGCCAAAGTCCCTAGGAAGAGTTGGTTAAAAAGCAAACCACTTTTTTTTCGCGGAAAAACGGCTAAAAACCATCAGAGAAAAGTTTGCCGCACTACCACGCCCACATCCTATGGCGTAGGAAAAATGAGTTTGCAATTTTTCATGGCCTGTATGTATAGTATCTGTCATTTTTACCGCAACTCATTTTGCCAAAGTCCCTAGGAGGAGTTCGTTAAAAAGCGACACCATTTTTTTAGCTAAAAAACGGCTAAAAACTATCGGAAAAAAGTTTGCCGCACTACCACGCCCACATCCTATGGTGTAAGAAAAATTTGTTTGCAATTTTTCATGGCCTATATCTGTCATTTATACCTAGACTCATTTGGCCAAAGTCCTTTGGAGGAGTTAGTTAAAAAGCGACCCCTTTTTTTCACGAAAAACGGCTAAAAACTATCGCAGCAAAGTTTGCCGCACTACTAGGCCCACATCCTATGGTGTAAGAAAACTACCACGCCCACATCTTATGGCGTAGGAAAAATTTGTTAACAATTTTTCATGGCCTATATGTATTGTGTCTGTCATTCTTACCTAGACTCATTTAGCCAAAGTCCCTAGGAGGAGTTCGTTAAAAAGTGAACCCTTTTTTGTTAGCTAAAAAACACTACCATGCCCGTATTCTATGGCGTACGAAAAATTGGTTTGCAATTTTTCATGGCCTGTATGTATAGTATCTGGCATTTTTACCGCAACTCATTTGGCCAAAGTCCCTAGGAGGAGTTTGTTAAAAAGCGATACTTTTTTTCCTCCTAAATAATGGCAAAGAAACTATCGGGAAAAAGTTTGGCGCACTACCACGCCCACATCCTATGGCGTACAAAAAAATTGTTTGCAATTTTTCATGGCCGATATCTGTAATTTTTACCGCGACTCATTTGGCCGTAGTCCATAGGAGGAGTTCGTTAAAAAGCGACACTTTTTCCCCCCCCCTAAAAAATGGCAAAAAAACTTGCAGAAAAATTTGGTGGACTACCACGGCCACATCCTATGGCGTACGAAAAAATAGTTTGCAATTTTCATGGCCGATATCTGTAATTTTTATTTAATTTATATGTACAGTATCTGTCATTTTTACCGCGACTCATTTGGCCATAGTCACTAGGAGGAGTTTGTTAAAAAGCGACCCCTTTTTTTCACGGAAAAAATGGAGCAAGGCGCACTACCACGCCCACATCCTATGGCGTAGGAAAAATGTATTTACAATTTTTCATGGTCTATATGTATAGTATCTGTCATTTTTACCGCGACTCATTTGGCCAAAGACCCTAGGAGGAGTTCTTTAAAAAGCGATACCTTTTTTTTTCCTAAAAAATGGCAAAAAACTATCGGGAAAAAGTTTAGCGCACTACCACGCCCACATCCTAAGGCGTAGGAAAAATTTGTTTGCAATTTTTCATGGCCTATATACATATAGTATCTGTCATTTTTACCACAACTCAGTTGGCCAAAGTCCCTAGGAAAAGTTTGTTAAAAAGCGACGCCTTTTTTTTTTCCGCTAAAAAATGGCAAAAAACTATCGGAAAAAAGTTTGGCGCACTACCACGCCCACATCCTATGGCGTAGGAATAATTAGTTTACAATTTTTCATGGCCTATAAGATATAGTATCTGTCATCTTTACCACAACTCATTTGGCCAAAGTCCCACGGAAGAGTTTGTCAAAGTACGAACTGAAAAATGACTAAAGGAAACCAAGGATGTTCGTTTTCAGGTATGGCTTCTTGAGACTTTTATGTGCGGTCCGTCATGGTAGACTCCTGTCGATACGTGGAACCGGTAGGAGGATGCAATTTTATTCTAATATTAAAGGTGGCGCGATAGAGTACATTTTAAAATGTCTTTTTTGGGACCCCAAAAATATGCCATTTTTTGCCACCTGCAAAATATGGGGACTTTTTTCTTTATGTTAAGGGTCTCAAAAAGATGCTTAATGTATAGAAAAAAAAATAGGGCCCTTGCTCGCTCCAGTGCTCGGGCCCCATAATAAACATCGAATATGACAACACGAATACACTCTCATCACACTAGTATCAATCCAATACTGATAACCTCCCTGCTTGGCACTCAGCAACAAAGGGTTGCAGTTGGGGGTTAAATCACCAAAAATGATTCCCGGGCGCGGCGCTGCCGCTGCCCACTGCTCCCCAAGGGAATGGGACAAATGCGGAGGACAAATTTCACCATATCTAGTGTGTGTGTGACAATCATTGGTACTTTAATCTTAATCTTAATCTTAATACTGCCCTGGTATCGATATCTGTTTGCTCTTCCTTTGTATCCAAGATGTTTAGCCCTGTTTAGTCTTCCAGTGAATGCTAATTACTTTCCGCTACGGATAATAAAAATAATGATGGTATATTCATTTAGGGGAGCGGCTCCACACTGTGTATGGACATACACAGCTAGCTGATAGCCGAGGGTATAGCGCCTGTGTTGATGCAAGCGTCATGCGGCAGTTACCATAGTGACACAAATGCAACTCCGGCAGTTTTAAAATGTTCATTTTCACATTCCTTTGGTTAAAAGAAGAACAAATGTGCAAAAAAAAACAAAAAACGAAGTTGTCATTTATTCATTTTGACGCTGCCTGAAATTCAACACTTGTGGTTTGCCCTAAATGCTGCCTTCGCAGGCTGCGCCAAGTAGGACGTGATTGTTTGTGGTCGGGTTGTGTGCTGACTCAGAGGAAGGCTCAAGCTGAGTCCTAAAAAGAAGTGCAAAGTGTGAGTGTGGAAGTGAAGAATTATGGGGGGGGGGAAGTTATGAGGGCCAGAGCAAGCCCCTGCAAGGGCCCGAGTGAATTTGCTGTTGTTTTTGGCCAAATGAGTTGCGGTAAAAATGACAGATAATATACATACAGGCCATGAAAAATTTAAAAGTAATTTTTCCTACGTCATAGGATGTGGGCGTGGTAGTGCGCCAAACTTTGCTCCGATAGTTTTTAGCTGTTTTTAGCGGAAAAAAGGGGGTCGCTTTTTAACGACTCCTCCTAGGGACTTTGGCCAAATGAGTCGCTGTAAAAATGACAGATACTATACATATAGGCCATGAAAAAATGTAAACTAATTTTTTCCTACGCCATAGGTTGTGGGCGTGGTAGTGCACCAAACTTTTTCCCCATAGTTTTTAGCCATTTTTTGCGGAAAAAAAAGGAGGTCGCTTTTTAACGAACTCCTCCTAGGGCAGGGGTGTCCAAACTTTTTCCACTGAGGGCCGCACACGGAAAAATTAAAGCATGCGGGGGCCATTTTGATATTTTTCATTTTCAAACCATAACAAAATATATGGATTTTTTTTTTAACCTTTAGGGCTGCCGGGGACCATAAAGGGTCTGTCATTTAAATGTTAAAAATAAGTCAAATTATTATTATTATTTTTTATTTAACGCTTACAGTAAATCTCTATCAACTTCAGGTTGGTATGAAGTAAAAAAAAAAAAAAAGGTTTTATGCCTTTTCTGTCAAAGACAACTTTTTTTTTATAGTAAAACTGAAATATTTAGTAATAAAAGCCCTAAAAGATCATTAATGCAGTACACCATTGATTTTAATTATTTAATATTTTTGAGTAATCACAGTGAAAAGTTAAATAAAATCCCACTAAATATATTAGGGATCCAAAAGGTCCCCCACTCTTAAAGTGATACATTTTTATTAGTTATTTTTTTACTTTCACCACTTAAGTTACGAGATCAACTTCAGATATATCTGTCGATTTTACGTTTGAACTATTATTTTGTTTGTTTTATGCTCTTTTGTCAAAGAAAACTTTTTATATGGCAACCACACAATATATGCAATATTTTTTCCACATAAAACATTTTAAAGTGAAATTTTTGAAGTAATTGGAGCCATGAATAGGTCAACGATTCATTATAACATAGATTTTTTGTCTTTTTTTTTTTTTAACAATGGCAAAAAAAAGAAAAAGAAAGAAAGACAAAAGAAAAAAAAACAGCCTGCATGGCAGCTTTGTGTCAACATTGCAACTTTTTCTCATTAGATTTCACCTCATTCCACTTTTTTAAATGTTTTTTTTTCATTTTTGCAATACTATAAATTTTGCAATTTTTGCAGAATGTGTGGCGGGCCGGTAAACAATTAGCTACGGGCCGCAAATGGCCCCCGGGCCGCACTTTGGACACACCTGTCCTAGCTGTTT
>NC_084747.1:27271880-27366880 GCF_033978785.1 Entelurus aequoreus | reverse complement strand
TATTTTTTGGAAGCTCATCTCGTACTTGACTTTGTTTATAGGGTTAGGCGCAATAAGTGTTCAACTTCAGCCTAAACCCTTCCGGTCTGCAACATTTTATTTTTTAATTTACGAATGTACAACTGTTTGTTTATTAATGTATATCTGTTTGTTTATGTAAAACTGTTTGTTTATTTTGTTGACCATTGACCAAAGTAATAATAAACTAAACTAAACTAAATTTTCAAAACATGTCGAGGGGCCAATAAAAAACGAAAAATCGCCCCTGGCTGCACTTTGGACAGCCCTGCCTAACAGTAGCCCTCCGAGCATTTACCATCATTCATGCACACTGATGTCGTATTTCTTTGGGATAAACCTGTCGAGTCCAGGGTTTAAAAGGTTAAACTAGCACAAGAAGGCGTTCGCAGCAAAGGTTTTTTACAACCAACTGACAGTTGACGCTGTGACGAACCTTTAGTGAGAGAGCAGACCCTCGCCTGGAGATCAGCTTGCCAAGGAGACAAAAGCCGCTTGACACCAAAGTGAGGTTTTTCACCTCCAGACTCGAGTCTTTCTACAAAAGTCCTGTCGGGAAGGTTGAACGCCTTCATACTCGAGTGTGACGTTGTATGAGTACACGTGTGGAAAAACCCACGCACACAGACACAGACTGAACTCGGTGTGGTGCGCCCGCACTGACGTCAACCTTTAAGTAAGTCGGACAAAAAAAGGGGCGCTGCGCCCCGGCAGAGTAGAGTCTACCTCAAAAAGTTTTCTGGTTTTGGCCACAGGAAATTTAAATCAAAACAATCATGTGTTCAAGCTGAGAAGGTCATCAGGTCTGAGGCAAAACCCGGTGACTGTTCATGACATTTTCCACAGAAACTCAGTGCCGCTCAGCTTTGTTTCCATCCACAGACTAGGTTTAAGACCAGTCCAAGTGTGTTAGCAGGAACCGAGGACACCATAAGGACATTCAATCGATCGCAACTGGACTGTTTGGTTTGCCTTAGAAGGCCCCAGAAGACCCCCTCATCCAAAGTATGCTTCATCAGTTTAAGTTGGGCTTTGGTTGTAAAATCCATCCCCCTTTTCAAAGACCTCTTCAGGCAGGATTATTTGCAACATTTTGGGTTGAATACCCTAAAAATGGTGCAGCAATATGAAAGGTTGCAGACTGCCGCAAGCACCTCAGGTTTAACCTGAGATGTACACAAAATGGCCGCATACTCCACAAGCCTACGCCTTTGTTCCACCACGAAAAGGCCACAGGACAGACACAATCCTGTTGAAGGCGCAAAAACACAACTCCTGAACGAGTCAATTTTACAATTGAACGCCTCGAAGTAAAGTCAGACGAATTACTCCTCACATGGCAGAGGATCCTTCCTTAAGAGGTCTGTGGAAAGTTGCTGAATTTCACAACCAAAGCCCAACTTAAACAGATGAAGCCTACTTGGATGAGAAGGTCTTCTAAGGTCTTCTAAGACGAACCAAACAGTCCCATTAAGATCAATTGAATGCCCCGAGAACACAAAGACCTGGATTAATGAGAACACCTATAGACAAGTCTTCTCATACAAACTGAACAGTCCAATTGCGATCGACTGATTGCCCTGAGAACACAAAGATCTGGATGAATGAGAACATCCATAGACAAGCCTTTTCAAACAAACTGAACAGTCCAGTTGCGATCGACTGAATGCCCTGAGAACACAAAGACCTGGATGAATGAGAACACCCACAGACAAGTCTTCTCAGACAAACTGAACAGTCCAGTTACGATCGATTGAATGCCTCGAAAACACAAACACCTGGATGAATGAGAACACCTATAGACAAGTCTTCTCAGACAAACTGAACAGTCCAGTTGCAATCGACTGAATGCCCTGAGAACACAAAGACCTGGATGAATGAGAACACCCATACACAAGTCTTCTCAGACAAATTGTAGAGTCCAGTTATGATCTATTGAATGCCCTGAGAACACAAAGACCTGGATGAATGAGAACACCTACAGACTAGTCTTCTCAGACAAACTGAACAGTTCAGTTGCCATCAACTGAATGCCCTGAGAACACAAAGACCTGGATGAATGAGAACATCCATAGACAAGTCTTCTCAGACAAACTGAACAGTCCAGTTGCGATCGACTGAATGCCCTGAGAACACAAAGACCTGGATGAATAAAGAACACCTACAGACAAATCTTCTCAGACAAACTGAACAGTCCAGTTGCGATCGACTTAATGCCTTGAGAACACAAACACCTGGATGAATGAGAACACCTACAGACAAGTCTTCTCAGACAAATTGAACAGTTCAGTTACGATCGACTGAATGCCCTGAGAACACAAAGATCTGGATAAATGAGAACATCCATAGACAAGTCTTCTCAAACCAACTGAACAGTCCAGTTGCGATCGACTGAATGCTCTGAGAACACAAAGACCTAGATGAATGAGAACACCCATAGACAAGTCTTCTCAGACAAACTGAATAGTCCAGTTATGATCTATTGAATGCCCTGGCAACAAAAAGACCTGGATGAATGAGAACACCCATAGAAACGTTTTCTTAGACAAATTGAACAGTCATACATATGACATGAGTATACCTGTTAAATCAGCTAAAAAATATAGTACGCTAATGTTGGCATGCTAAAATGCTAACTGTAACATACAACAAGTAATAAAATATATTACTCTGAGGTGTGTAAATTACCTGAAAAATGTGTTTAAAAATGCTAGCCTGCTAATGTAAGCATGCATCAAGTACCAAAATATGACTCCGGTGTATCCCCACAAAATTGGTTTAAAAAAAATCTAGCATATTAACATTAGCATGCTAACGGGTATCATTTGTCAAGAAAAAGTATTTGATGTTAACTAGCCCAAAAGATAGCATGTTAATAATAGAATGCTAACGATCGTGCCAACATTACAGCAGACATCAGGTACAACAAGGACCGAGCCGTTGACTCTTGAGGAGCCGCAAAGAGGCCTTGTTTTGGTGTGACGTCTTATGTCAACCAGAAATACAGTACAATACAGACTCTTTCCAAAAAAATTGAATATCATGGAAAAGTGTATTTACTTCCACAATTCCATTCAAAACTTTAAAACTTCCATAGATTATAGTTTCAGGGCCCACAACTTAAACAATTTCAAGTATTTAGTTGTTTATTTGTACATAATTTGGGCTTCTAGCTCAAAAAACCCACAAAACCCGGATTACACAAAAAACATTAAAAAAAAATGTTTTGCATGCTAAAAGTTAGCATGTGTCAAGTACTAAGTTATATGACTCTGGAAGTGTATGCCTGCAAAATTAGCTACAAATTTGGTTTGGTTAATTCTTTGCATGGAGTAAAAAGAGAAAGTCAAAATTAAGAAACCGTGGATAAATGAGGAAAAGGACATTATGGCACTTTTTTTGCATTTTTTCCAAAGAGACCGGCGTCAGACCAATGTGGACCACCTTAGCCGTGCTCACTTCTTTTCAACCCTCGCCCGTTCCCTATTGGGGTATACAAAAACAACATGTAGGAACTGAAGTCCAGGACTGTAAAATATAACCAATGTGCTACTTTAAAATAATAGTCCAATAATATATAAATAATTACATAACATCAATTCCTTTCCATTGTTACATAATAATAACAGGGCAAAATAATGTTACACAGTCGTAATTTCCTGGCACTAAACCTGCTGAAAATAGTTATTCTCAAGTGTCTCTATGTTTTTACATTTTCACACTTTGCACTATTTTTTTTACACTTTATGAAGCATTTCTTATGTATTCCTTATTCTTGCATCTTCTTTTTAAGAGCTTATTGTTAGGTGTTCAATGTAATTTTACAATTTTGTTGACATTTTACATGCTTGTGTTGATATTTCCTTTCTGCCTTGATAGCTGAGGGCATTATAATCAGAGGAAGTTACATTGCCAATAAAATATATTTTTCTCCTGCTCCTTATTCTCCATTGGTCATAAAAATATCCATAATTATCAAGATCGACTCGTATAAAAACGTGTATCGTGATACAGTTTTCAGCAATATTGACCGGCCCTAATAGGAATTATTTGAAAACCTTATCACCTATACTAGTTAGAAATACGACATATAGTGTGTAGTTTATTTAAAGAGTATTCCTCAATATTCAACGGATTAATAAGCAAGCTATTTTGTGTGCATTTTGAGGTATCGAGACCAAATCTATGCAGAAAGTGAGGAGGACCCACATATACTGTACATACTGTACATGCAAGATGGGTCACATGACACCACAAAACATGTACACATGAGCAGCACTGAAAACGATACTTCAAAACCAGGTCATGACATTGACACGCACTGAGGGTGCAATTGGACAGATCGTATTTTCCAGGCTGTGGAGCAAAAATAGGGGGGAAAAAACTCTTTCCAACTTTTAGCCGCACAGGACTATATAATGAAATGAGTTGGATAGGTGTGCCAAGCTTGTGACGTCGTATTCAAAAAGACTTGAGGCTGTAATTGTAACTTTTTTGATTTTAGCAAATGGCTGCATTAACAAAGAGTGGAACATTTGTGGAATTTGTATTTCAGCTTTAGGAACACTTGCATTTAGGAGGAGGAGCTACACTTCCATGTTTAAAGAACAGTTTCACAAATAAATAACGCAAAATGTAGATTGTTATGATCATGCTTTGATTGTCGAAACATCTCTGACAAATAGGGATAGGCACATTTCTCATTTAAATCGATACGGTACTCCTGGTGCCTGGGAATCGATACCGGTACTCAACGGTACCAGTTTTTGGTACTCTAGAACGAGTGCACAGCAGGCCTTTGCTGCAGGGATGCCGCCTCTTCTCACGGCAAAAAACAGTCTTTTCTTGTTGGGAGAACGACTTGACATGGCTGTGAACCTGATATTTCCATAATGTAGACTTTCTTTTGTCCATTTCTGCTCACTTGTGGCTGGCTAATCAGTAGCGAGTGAACTGCAGCCAAGTTCCCTCCCGCTACGGCACTGCCCGAGGGTCAAAAAGGACGCGTGTGCTTTAATCGCCCGTTAAAAAAATGTGTGTCGTAATTGAAATGCATACTGAACGCGTTAACTTCGCACCTTCTCATTCAATGCATTTTCTTTATTTTCATGACTATTTACATTGTAGATTGTCACTGAAGGCATCAAAACTATGAAAGAACACATGTGGAGTTATGTACTTAACAAAAAAAGGTGAAATAACTGAAAACATGTTTTATATTCTAGTTTCTTCAAAATAGCCACCCTTGCTCTGATTACCGCTTTGCACACTCTTGGCATTCTCTCGATGGGCTTCGAGAGGTAGTCACCTGAAATGGTTTTCACTTCACAGATGTCATAGTTTTGATGCCTTCAGTGACAATCTACAATGTAAATAGTCATGAAAATAAAGAAAACACATTGAATGAGAAGGTGTGTCCAAACTTTTGGCCTGTACTGTATATACATACCTATATAATATACTTATGTAATATATATACACACTATATTGCCAAAAGTATTTGGCCACATGCCTTGACTCACATATGAACTTGAAGTGCCATCCTATATATATATATATATATATATATATAAAAATATATATATATATATATATATATATATATATATATATATATATATATATATATATATACACATACATACATACATACATACATGCATATATATATACATACATATATACATACATAAATACATACATATATATATATATATATATATACATACATAAATACATACATATATATATATATATATATATATATATATATATATATATATATATATATATATATATATATATATATATATATATACACATTATATATATATACATATATATACATACACATTATATACTATACATACATACACTACCGTTCAAAAGTTTGGGGTCACATTGAAATGTCCTTATTTTTGAAGGAAAAGCACTGTACTTTTCAATGAAGATAACTTTAAACTAGTCTTAACTTTAAAGAAATACACTCTATACATTGCTAATGTGGTAAATGACTATTCTAGCTGCAAATGTCTGCTTTTTGGTGCAATATCTACATAGGTGTATAGAGACCCATTTCCAGCAACTATCACTCCAGTGTTCTAATGGTACAATTTGTTTGCTCATTGGCTCAGAAGGCTAATTGATGATTAGAAAACCCTTGTACAATCATGTTCACACATCTGAAAACAGTTTAGCTCGTTACAGAAGCTACAAAACTGACCTTCCTTTGAGCAGATTGAGTTCCTGGAGCATCACATTTGTGGGGTCAATTAAACGCTCAAAATGGCCAGAAAAAGAGAACTTTCATCTGAAACTCGACAGTCTATTCTTGTTCTTAGAAATGAAGGCTATTCCATGCGAGAAATTGCTAAGAAATTGAAGATTTCCTACAACGGTGTGTACTACTCCCTTCAGAGGACAGCACAAACAGGCTCTAACCAGAGTAGAAAAAGAAGTGGGAGGCCGCGTTGCACAACTGAGCCAGAAGATAAGTACATTAGAGTCTCTAGTTTGAGAAACAGACGCCTCACAGGTCCCCAACTGGCATCTTCATTAAATAGTACCCGCAAAACACCAGTGTCAACATCTACAGTGAAGAGGCCGCTGCGGGATTCTGGACTTCATGGCAGGGTGGCAAAAAAAAGCCATATCTGAGACTGGCCAATAAAAGAAAAAGATTAAGATGGGCAAAAGAACACAGACATTGGACCGAGGAAGACTGGAAAAAAGTGTTGTGGACGGATGAATCCAAGTTTGAGGTGTTTGGATCACAAAGAAGAACGTTTGTGAGACGCAGAACAACTGAAAAGATGCTGGAAGAATGCCTGACGCCATCTGTTAAGCATGGTGGAGGTAAAGTGATGGTCTGGGGTTGCTTTGGTGCTGGTAAGGTGGGAGATTTGTACAGGATAAAAGGGATTCTGAATAAGGAAGGCTATCACTCCATTTTGCAACGCCATGCCATACCCAGTGGACAGCGCTTGATTGGAGCCAATTTCATCCTACAACAGGACAATGACCCAAAACACACCTCCAAATTGTGCAAGAACTATTTAGAGAAGAAGGAGGCAGCTGGTATTCTATCTGTAATGGAGTGGCCAGCGCAGTCACCAGATCTGAACCCCATTGAGCTGTTGTGGGAGAAGCTTGACCGTATGGTACGCAAGAAGTGCCCATCCAACCAATCCAACTTGTGGGAGCTGCTTCTAGAAGAGTGGGGTGCAATTTCTCCAGATTACCTCAACAAATTAACAGCTAGAATGCCAAAGGTCTGCAATGCTGTAATTGCTGCAAATGGAGGATTCTTTGACGAAAGCAAAGTTTGATGTAAAAAAAATCTTATTTCAAATACAAATCATTATTTCTAACCTTGTCAATGTCTTGACTCTATTTTCTATTCATTTCACAACGTACGGTGGTGAATAAGTGTGACTTTTCATGGAAAACACAAAATTGTTTGGGTGACCCCAAACTTTTGAACGGTAGTGTATATACATTATATACATACACATACACATTATATATATATATATATATATATATATATATATATATATATATATATATATATATATATATATATATATATATATATATATATATATATATACACACACACACACATACGCATAGCCTAGCCTATTATTTGCGCACTATTGACTAGTGACAAACCAAAAAACCAAAGAATCACTTAATGAGGTGGGAAAAAAAATACTACAATGTCAGCTAAAGACTTGCAAAAATCTCTGGCACATGCTAACATAATGTGGATTAATCAACAATAAGGCAAACATTAAACAAGAATGGAGTTCACAGGAGGACACCACGGAAGAAGCCACCGCTGTCAAAGAACAACATTTGCTGCACGTTGGGATTTGCAAAAGAGCACCGAGATGTTCCACAGCACGACTGGTAAAACATTCTGTGGACAACCGAAACCAAAATGGAGTTTTTTGGAAGAAAAACACAACACTATGTGTGGAGGAAACAAAGGCGCAGCACACCAACATCTAAACCTCATCCCAACTGTGAAATATGGTGGAGGTGGCATCATGGTTTGGGGCTGTCTCAGGGCCTGGACGGATTCCTGTCATCGACAGAAAATGAAATTCCCAAGTTTATCAAGACATTTTGCAGGAACACTTAAGACCATATGTCAATGATCCAACAAAGTAAATCAACAACAGAATGGCTTAAACCTTCTGGAGTGGCCCAGTCAGAGTCCTGACCTCAACCCGATTGAGATGCTGGGGCATTACCTCAAGAGAGCAATTCACACCAGACCTCCCAAGAATATTGCTGATCTTACACAGTTTTGTAAAGAGTCAAAGTCCAAAAGTCCGCCAGACCATTGTGCAGGTCTGGTCTGCAAATACAGCCAAATGAGGTTGTTGCTGTCAAACGAGGGTCAACCAGTTATTAAATCCAAAGGTTGACATACTTTTTCCACCCTGCACTGTGAATGTTTACATGTTGTGTTCAATAAAAAGATTAAATAGATTTTTTGGTGTGCAGTATTCGTTTAAGCAGACTGTTTGTTTGTTGTTGTGACTTTGATGAAGATCAGAACTAGGGCTGGGCGATATGACCTTTTATTAATATCTCAATATTTTTAGGCCATGTCACGATACCTGATATATATCTCGATATTTTGCCTTAGCCTTGAATGAACACTTGATGCATATAATCACAGCAGTATGATGATTCTATGTGTCTACATGAAAACATTCTTGTTCATACTGCATTAATATATGCGCATTTTAAACTTTCATGCAGAGAGGGAAATCACAACTAAGTCAATTTACTAAAAGTGTATTTATTAAACAGTTATTAAGCAGTGGCACAAACATTCATGTAATTTCCAAAACAGAAAGTGCAAGATTGTCAGACATTTCAAAACAAGCTTTTAGTGCACTTTTGTGCATGATGTCACTAAGATGACATATCAAAACAACACTAAATTAAAGTGCACTTTTTCTACAGAACGCCAATACAATATTTTAAAACAAACAAAGTGCACTTTTGTGCATGATGTCACACAAGATATTACAATAACTGTCAAATAAAAATGAGCTGCATAATAGCAAATCAAATAGTGTATGTCCTTCGCTATGTGGTAGGTTACTGTGGACGTTATCTCCTTCTGTTATTGACTTTTTTTTTTTCATACAGTGTTAATCTGGAAATGGAAGACGCCAGGCTCAATCGGGTGAGTGTATTTTGTGGGTGTGGCACCGGCCGAGATGTTGACATGCAGAGTTTCAAGCACTCTTCATTCTCTAGCGGGTGACAAATTAGCAGTACTGCTACTTTTTGTAGCAACACTTTTACCGCATGCTTGACATATTACGGTTGTCTGTTCAACATCTTCCCGCTTGAAGCCACACCACCGCCAGACGATGGACCCTGTCCTGTTTTTCTTGGGAATTAATTCTTCCTCCTTCATTTGTTACCAGATTTGCACCTTCTCTCTCTCGTATTACCACTCGCACCGCTCCGCTAGCACCACAGCTAACGTTACCCATTCCGCTACCTCTCTGCTCGGCGAGGGTGTATGAAGTTGCACGTGTGACAGTATGTGACGTATGTAACAAGGGGCGCTTGTTTTAGGTCTCTGTGAGAAGGAGAGACAAGAAAGAGTGAGAAGAGCATGTAGTGCAATGCCCGCAGCTAAAAGCAACTGCGTGAGAACGTATACTCGAATATCACAATATAGTCATGGGTAGAGCGGCCGAGCCAGAAACCTGAGAGTTGCAGGTTCGCTCCCCGCCTCTTGACATCCAAATCGCTGCCGTTGTGTCCTTGGGCAGAACACTTCACCCTTGCCCCCAGTGCCGCTCACACTGGTGAATGAACGATGAATGATGGGTGGTGGTCGGAGGGGCCGTAAGGGCAAACTGGCAGCCACGCTTCCATCAGTCTAACCCAGGGCAGCTGTGGCTATGAAAGTAGCTTACCACCACCAGGTGTGAATGAATGATGGGTTCTCACTTCTCTGTGAAGCACTTTGAGTGGAGTAGAAAAGCGCTACATAAATCTAATCCATTATTATTATTATTATTATTATTATTATTCTATATCGCACCGAGACAAACCCGCGATATATCGAGTATATTCGATATATCGCCCAGCCCTAATCAGAACACATTTAATGTGCAAATTATGCCGAAATCCAAGTAATGCCAAAGGGTTCACATACTTTTTCTTGCAACTGTATATGCAAATATACATACAAACCCCGTTTCCATATGAGTTGGGAAATTGTGTTAGATGTAAATATAAACGGAATACAATGATTTGCAAATCCTTTTCAACCCATATTCAATTGAATGCACCACTGCAAATAATAATTAACTTAGAATTTCATGGCTGCAACACGTGCCAAAGTAGTTGGGAAAGGCCTTTCCTTTTAACAACACTCAGTCAACGTTTGGGAACTGAGGAGACACATTTTTTAAGCTTCTCAGGTGGAATTCTTTGCAATTCTTGCTTGATGTACAGCTTAAGTTGTTCAACAGTCCGGGGGTCTCCGTTGTGGTATTTAAGGCTTCATAATGCGCCACACATTTTCAATGGGAGACAGGTCTGGACTACAGGCAGGCCAGTCTAGTACCCGCATTCTTTTACTATAAAGCCACGTTGATGTAACATGTGGCTTGGCATTGTCTTGCTGAAATAAGCAGGGGCGTGCGTCCATGGTAACGTTGCTTGGATTAAGTTAAAGTTAAAGTACCAATGATTGTCTCACACACACACTAGGTGTGGTGAAATGTGTCCTCTGCATTTGACCCATCCCCTTGATCACCCCCTGGGAGGTGAGGGGAGCAGTGGGCAGCAGCGGTGCCGCGCCCGGGAATCATTTTTGGTGATTTAACCCCCAATTCCAACCCTTGATGCTGAGTGCCAAGCAGGGAGGTAATGGGTCCCATTTTTATAGTCTTTGGTATGACTCGGCCGGGGTTTGAACTCACAACCTACCGATCTCAGGGCGGACACTCTAACCACTAGGCCACTGAGTAGGTGGCAACATATGTTGCTCCAAAACCTGTATGTACCTTTCAGCGTTAATGGTGCCTTCACAGATGTGTAAGTTACCCATGTCTTGGGCACTAATACACCCCCATACCATCACAGATGCTGGCTTTTCAACTTTGCGCCTATAACAATCCGGATGGTTCTTTTCCTCTTTGGTCCGGAGGACACGACGTCCACAGTTTCCAAAAACAATTTGAAATGTGGACTCGTCAGAACACTTTTCCACTTTGTATCAGTCCATCTTAGATGAGCTCAGGCCCGGCGAAGCCGACGGCGTTTCTGGGTGTTGTTGATAAAGGGTTTTCGCCTTGCATAGGAGAGTTTTAACTTGCACTTACAGATGTAGCGACCAACTGTAGTTACTGACAGTGGGTTTCTGAAGTGTTCCTGAGCCCATGTGGTGATATCCTTTACACACTGATGTCGCTTGTTGATGCAGTACAGCCTGAGGGATCGAAGGTCACAGGCTTAGCTGCTTATGTGCAGTGATTTCTCCAGATTCTCTGAACCCTTTGATGATATTACGGACCGTAGATGGTGAAATCCCTAAATTCCTTGCAATAGTTGGTTGAGAAAGGTTTTTCTTAAACTGTTCAACAATTTGCTCACGCATTTGTTGACAAAGTGGTGACCCTCGCCCCATCCTTGTTTGTGAATGACTGAGCATTTCATGGAATCTACTTTTATACCCAATCATGGCACCCACCTGTTCCCAATTTGCCTGTTCACCTGTGGGATGTTCCAAATTAGTGTTTGATGAGCATTCCTCAACTTTATCAGTATTTATTGCCACCTTTCCCTACTTCTTTGTCACGTGCTGCTGGCATGAAATTCTAAAGTTAATGATTATTTGCACAAAAAAAAATGTTTATCAGTTTGAACATCAAATATGTTGTCTTTGTAGCATATTCAACTGGATATGGGTTGAAAATGATTTGCAAATCATTGTATTCCGTTTATATTTACATCTAACACAATTTCCCAACTCATATGGAAACGGGGTTTGTACTTCAATATCACTAATCCTTGTCTCCATGGAGACAAATCAAGTACGATTATTTCAAGTACCAACCCTGTAGTGCGTGTGATAGCTCTACATGCTTCACTTCACACAGCAGCACATTGGAGCCATAATAGTGGATGAGTATAAACGTATCTATAGTTGACAAAGTCAACACAAGATTTCATTATGTCCTATCATTAAGACAACCATATTAACTTTGAACACACTGATCACATGTGAATGAAGGGCATACTCAGTCAACAGCCATACATGTCACACTAAGGGTGGCCGTATGAACAACGCCAACACTGTCATAAACATGTGCCATAGAGTGAAACCACACTAAACAACAATGACAAAACACATTTTGGGAGAATATTTGGACCACAGCATAAACACTACAGAACAAATTCCCAGAATTCTCTGCAGCACCATCTCTTCCGGGACGCTACAATATAAACAAACGCCATTGGTGGATCTGCACCTAACATCCACTGTGATGATACCAAGTACAATAGCGTATCTAGTCGATACTACTATGATTACATCGATATTTTTTATCATCTTAAAATCTTTTTTCCTTTTTTTACAATTCATATTATGTTTATAAACTCAGGAAATATGTACCTGGACACATGGGGACTTTGAATATGGCCAATGTATGATCCTGTAACTACTTGGTATCGGATTGATACCCAAATTTGTGGTATCATCCAAAACTAAGCTAACAATAGCGTGCTTACAGTTAGGATTAGTGAAGCACCAAATGAGGAGTATACCTGCTAAATTATCTAAGAAAATATAGCATGCTAATGTTGGCATGCTAAAATGCTAACTGTAACATACAACAAGTAACACAAATGTATTACTCTGAGGTGTGTAAACTACCTGAAAAAGGTGTTCAAAAATGCTAGCCTGCTAACGTAAGCATGCATCAAGTACCAAAATATGACTCAGGTGTTAGCTTAAAAAAAGCTAGCATATTAACATCAGCATGCTAACTGGTATCATTCGTCAAGAAAAAGTGTTTGACGCTGAGGCTGCAAAACTAGCCAAAAAGCTAGCATGTTAATAACAGAATGCTAACAATTGTGCCGCGGTACATTAAATCAGTGTTTTTCAACCTTTTCTGAGCCAAGGCACATGTTTTTCATCGAAAAAATCCAGAGGAACACCGCTAGCAGAAAACATTAAAAAATGAAACTCAGCAGCCAATATTGACAATAAAAAGTCGTTCTCGCAATTGTTGGATATGAATTTGAACCATAACCACCCATGCATCACTATAGCTCTTGTCTCAAAGTACTGTCACGACCTGTCACATCACGCCGTGACTTATTTTGAGTTGTTTGGTGTTTTCCTGTGTGTAGTGTTTTAGTTCTTGTCTTGCGATCCTATTTTGGTGTTGATTGTCATATACGGATGTACTTTGTGGACGCCGTCTGCTCCGCACGCTGTAAGTCTTTGCTTTCGTCCAGCATCCTGCTGTTTACTTTGCAGCCAGTTCAGTTTTAGCTTCGTTTTGCATAGCCATCCCTAAGCTTCAATGCCTTTTCTTAGCGGCACTCGCCTTTTGTTTATTTTTTGGTTGAAGCAGTAGATACCTTTTTACCTGCACGCTGCCTCCCGCATGTTGTGATCAGGACAAACCGTGTTCCCGACATCTATAAAGCAATTAGCTACCTGCTACCACCTACTGATATGCCGAGCTCCAGACAGTACAGACACTCAACAACGGCACATTATTTGCGGATTATAATTACTGGTTTGCATAAAATATGTTTAACCCAAATAGGTGGAATTACGTAATGTCCCACGGCACACCAAACAGTATCTCATGGTACACTAGTTGAAAAACACTGCATTAAATAAATAGCTAGGGGCCACAAATGGCCCCCGGGCCACAGTTTGGACACCCCTGTGCTATTGTGACAAATATAACAGGCTTCCCATAAGAATGCCAATGCTAATAGCTAGCGAGATTGGTTTCTACGAATCGAAAATATAGCACGCTAATGTTGGCATGCCAAAATGCTAAATGTAACATACAACAAGTAACACAAATTTATTATTCTGAGGTGTGTAAACTACCTGAAAAATGTGTTAAAAAAGGCTAGCCTGCTAACGTAAGCATGCATCAAGTACAAAATGTGACTCAGGTGTTAGCTTAAAAAAAGATAGCATATTAACATCAGCATGCTAACTGGTATCATTCGTCAACAAAAAGTATTTGACGCTGAGGCGTATACCTGCAAAACTAGCCAAAAGGGTAGCATGTTAACAGAATGCTAAAAATTGTGTACCGTGAGATTATGTTATTTCACCTATTTGGTTTAAAAACATTTTTTGCAAACCAATCCGCAAATAATGTGCCGTTGTTGAGTGTCCGTGTTGTCTACAGATCGGCAGAGTAACCGTATAATACTCTTCCATATCAGTAGGTGGCAGCTGGTAGCTAATTGCTTTGTAGATGTCGGGAACATGGTTTGTCCTGATCACAATATGTGGGAGGCAGCGTGCAGGTAAAAAGGTATCTAATGTTTAAAACAAAAATAAACAAAAGGCGAGTGCCGCTACTAAACTAAACTAAACTAAAACTGAACTGGCTGCAAAGTAAACAAAAACAGAATGCTGGACGACAGCAAAGACTTACAGCGTGTGGAGCAGACGGCATCCACAAAGTACATCCGTACATGACATGACAATCAACAATGTCAACACAAAAAAGGATAGCGTCCGCACAACTTAAATACTCTTGATTGCGATAACAAAGCAGGCGCGGAGAATAGCGCTCAAAGGTAGACATGAAACTGCTACAGGAAAACACCTACAAAACAGGAAAAGCCACCAAAAATAGGAGCGCAAGACACTACACACAGGAAAACACCAAAAACTTCAAAATAAGTCACGGCGTGATGTGACAGGTCGTGACGGTACACCTACTTTGAGACAAAAGCTATAGTGATGCATGCTTGGTTATGGTTTAAATTCATATCCAACAATTGCGAGAACGTTTTTTTATTTGTCAACATCGGCTGCTGAGTTTCATTTTTTCAATGATTTCTGCTGGTGGTGTGCCTCCGGACTTTTTTTTATGAAAATAATGTGCCTTGGCTCAGAAAAGGTTGAAAAACACTGCATTAAAATTAGAGATGTACGATAAATGCTTTAAAATGTAATATCAGAAATTATCGGTATCGTTTTTTTTTATTATCGGTATAATTTTTTTTTTTTTTTTTTTTTATTAAATCAACATAAAAAACACAAGATACACTTACACCAACCCAAAAAAACTCCCTCCCCCATATACACTCATTCACACAAAAGGGTTCTTTCTTTCTGTTATTAATATTCTGGTTCCTACATTATATATCAATATATATCAATACAGTCTGCAGGGATACAGTCCGTGCTGCTGGTCCACTAATAGTACTAACCTTTAACAGCCCTTTGAGACTTTTGTGATTTAGGGCTAAATAAATAAACATTGATTGATTGATTGATTGATTGAACCTTTAACAGTTAATTTTACTAATTTTCATTAATTACTAGTTTCTATGTAACTGTTTTTATATTGTTTTACTTTCTTTTTTATTCAAGAAAATGTTTTTAATTTATTTATCTTATTTTATTAATTTTTTTAAAAATGACCTTATCTTCACCATACCTGGTTGTCCAAATTAGGCATAATAATGACTGCATATATCGGTATCGGTTGATATCGGTAATTTTTTTCTGTCTTGCCTCTGGTGAGGGCGGTCGCATCTTTCTCCGCTCCCTCCTTCCCTGCTTGCTCTCTTTGTTTTTTGTCTTGTCTGAACTATTTTGAAGCCTCTTTTCTTGAGCTGTCCTCAAATCTAAACATCAAAATGAATTTGATCAACTGGACTCTCGACGCAATTGACACAGTCTTTTCGACAAGGAAAAGAGGCTCGGGGGAGCCTGGCTGCCCTGATGGAACCATTGCTGCGGGGTACGTGAGAGATTCCTGGAATACTTGGAGAATCATGTGCCTCTCAGTCCTTTCCATCGAGGACGTGGAAGACATCTACCTATTTGGAGCTGTGATCGCAGGGCATTTGCTGATTGGGCTGGGCATTGCTCTGGTGTATCGTCAAATTCGGAAGACGATGGCAGCCACTCAAGGGGCCAACAGGCTGTTCAACGCAATGGAAGGATTGGGTCGTGCTGTGGGATCACAGACTGGAGCGATTGCTGATTTGAATCGCAAGGTAGATTCCATCTTGATGATGTTACAGAAAGAATAAATTGGAATTGTCAGAGCCAGCATATAGAGCAGGAATGTCATTGTTTTGACTGCTCGAAGAAAAAACAACATCTTAATCTACGATTTGACTCCCTCGAATGGCCTTGAGGAACAGGCTGTTTGAAAACACTCCCCCGAGGACTCCTCAAAGATGGACGCTTTTGACCTTTCCCTTTTTTTCAAAAGCACCTGGGTCGGACTCTTGAACTCTTGAACTCTTGGGGCCGGCCTCGGCCCATAAAGACAATCCAACATCTCACCCAAGTTAATTGGGCATACATGCACGCACATACCCCTCCCCAAATCAACGCCTTCACCACTGCTTTATTCCTCCGGGGTTGTGGGGGCTGAGCAGCGCTCAACAGCAGCTGCTGGCCTCCAAGGTCCTGTTGGATGACTCTGTTGCGAGTTGTTGTGATTAAATGTACCTTGTTTATGTGTGCCATGCTATGTGAGGTTTTTTTCCTCGGACTCAGTCTGGACCATTCCTGAGGGTCCAGCCTCAGACTGATATTTTTTTTTACTTCCCCCCTCCCCCAATGTCACCTTTTTCCCACCTTTTTAAGGAGCGCCTAAGTGAGGCTGATCCGTTGGCGGTCCCGTCTTGTCTCCCTGTAACGTATGTCTGCTCTTAGCGGGATTGTGCCGAAAATGTAATTTCAGTTCTTATGTGTCTTGTACATGTAAGAATGGACAATAAAGCTGATTGATTGATTGATTGATTGATAAAGGCCTACTGAAATTAGATTTTCTTATTCAAACGGGGATAGCAGGTCCATTCTATGTGTCATACTTGATCATTTCGCGATATTGCCATATTTTTGCTGAAAGGATTTAGTAGAGAACATCGACGATAAAGTTCGCAACTTTTGGTCGCTGATAAAAAAGCCTTGCCTGTACCGGAAGTAGCGTGACGTCACAGGTTGTGGAGCTCCTCACATCTGCACATTGTTTACAATCATGGCCACCAGCAGCGAGAGCGATTCGGACCGAGAAAGCGACGATTACCCCATTAATTTGAGCGAGGATGAAAGATTTGTGGATGAGGAAAGTGAGAGTGAAGGATTAGAGGGCAGTGGAAGCGATTCAGATAGGGAAGATGCTGTGAGAGGCGGGTGGGACCTGATATTCAGCTGGGAATGACTAAAACAGTAAATAAAAACAAGACATATATATACTCTATTAGCCACAACACAACCAGGCTTATATTTAATATGCCACAAATTAATCCCGCATAACAAACACCTCCCCCCTCCCGTCCATATAACCCGCCAATACAAATCAAACACCCGCACAACACACTCAATCCCACAGCCCAAAGTACCGTTCACCTCCGCAAAGTTCATACAGCACATATATTTCCCCAAAGTCCCCAAAGTTACGTACGTGACATGCACATAGCGGCACGCACGTACGGGCAAGCGATCAAATGTTTGGAAGCCGCAGCTGCGTACTCACGGTAGCGCGTATCCAACTCAAAGTCCTCCTGGTAAGAGTCTCTGTTGTCCCACTTCTCCACAGGCCAATGGTAAAGCTTGACTGTCATATTTCGGGAATGTAAACAATGAAACACCGGCTACGTGTTTGTGTTGCTGCAGCCGGCCGCTAATACACCGCTTCCCACCTACAGATTTCTTCTTTGCTGTCTTCATTGTTCTTTAAACAAATAGCAAAAGATTCACCAACACAGATGTCCAGAATACTGTGGAATTTTGCGATGAAAACAGACGACTTAATAGCTGGCCACAATGCTGTCCCAAAATGTCCGCTACAATCCGTGACGTCACGCGCAAACGTCATCATACCGAGACGTTTTCAGCAGGACATTTCCCGGGAAATTTAAAATTGCACTTTACTAATCTAACCCGGCCGTATTGGCATGTGTTGCAATGTTAAGATTTCATCATTGATATATAAACTATCAGACTCCGTGGTCGGTAGTAGTGAGTTTCAGTAGGCCTTTAGTTGGACAATATCGGAGTATCGGATATCGACAAAAAAGCCATTATCGGAAATCCCTAATTAAAATAAATGACCCCCGGGCCACAGTTTGAACACCCCTTGTGCTATTGTGACAAATACCACAGGTTTCCCATTAAGAATGCCAATGCTAATAGCTAGCGAGATTGGTTTCTACGAATCGATAGAAGAAATATAGTCAGGAATAACTGAACTGTAACACCTTACGGCTGTTAAATGGATTTGGAAGCATTTTGGGTAATGAGCTAGCTTACCTGGCATTTTTTGGGGGGGGGGCGGCGGGGTAGTCACGTGACCATCACGTGACAAACACTTTTCACTTAAAAGTGTTTGTCACGTGACGGTCAAGGAGTTAAATAAGGAGTCGTGTACTCACCTCAATGCGGGAGAAGATAATAACTTGAATTATTGATGATGAATCCACAACAGGAGGCAGCGATGTTGTCTCTCTCACTTTGCCGGGAAAGTAGGCTGTCGCGCGGGTGAACGTCTCATGTTGTCCCCGGGAGAACATCCATCAACACGACTAACACAAACAGGCTGGGACGCCACTCCTCCCGCCGTGCGGGTGCGCGCGCGCGTCCGCGAGAACTGTTGCATTGTCGGGAGTGGGCGGATGGATGCAAATGTCGACACTAGCATCGACACCGATGGCAGTGTCAGTATTGGATATAGAATGGTATCGCATGTTATATGTATAAATATGTTTTTTTCTTTATTTATCACAAATACTGTGGGTTTGTTTTTTTTTCACAAATATGTTGTTGTTGGTTTTTTTTTCACAAACATATTTATTTTTTTACAGAGGTTTTTTTCCCCACAAATATGTTTTTTGATTCCAAAAATTGTTTCTAAAAAATGTGTTTAGTTTTCACAAATACGTTTGTATATTTTTTCACAAATGTTTTTTTCACAAATATTTTGTTTGATTTTCACAAATCTGTTTTTATTCTCCACAAATATGTCGTGTAAATTATTTACAAATAGTATTTTTTTATTTCCACAAATATGTATTTAAAAATGTTCAAAATCATGTTTGTTTGTTTTTTTCCATAAATAGGCTTTTTAAATTCACAATTTTTTTGGTGTTTATTTTTCACAAATAGGTTTTTATATTTTTCACAAATGTTTGTTTCACAAATATTTTGTTTTTTCACGAATCTGTTTTTATTCTCCACAAATATGTCGTTTAAATTATTTACAAATATTTTTTTATTTATTTCCACAAATATGTTTTTCTAATGTTTTACAATTATGTTTTTTATTTTTCACAAATGTTTATTTTTTTACAGAGGTTTTTTTTTGCCCACAAATATACTTTTTAATTCCACAATTTTTTTTGTGTTTATTTTTCCACAAATACGTTTTTATATTTTTTCACAAATGTTTGTTTCATTTTTACCGACATGTTTTTATTTTTCACAAACGTTTTTTTCACAAATATTTTGTTTTATTTTCACGAATCTGTTTTTATTCTCCACAAATATGTTGTGTAAATTATTTACAAATAGTTATTTTTTTTATTTCCACAAATATGTTTTTAAACTTTTTCACAATTATGTTTTTTTATTTTTCACAAATATGTTTTTTATTTTTCACAAATAGGATTATTTTTTTACAGAGGTTTTTTTTTCCACAAATATGCTTTTTAATTCCACAATTTTTTTGTGTTTATTTTTCACAAATACGTTTTTATATTTTTTCACAAATGTTTGTTTTATTTTTACCAACATGTTTTTATTTTTCACAAATGTTTTTTTCACAAATATTTTGTTTTATTTTCACAAATCTGTCTTTATTCTCCTCAAATATGTTGTTTAAATTATTTACAAATATTTTTTATTTTTTATTTCCACAAATATGTTTTTCAAATTGGCAGCACGGTGGCTCAGGGGTTAGTGCATGTGCCTCACAATACGAAGGTCCTGAGAAGTCCTGAGTTCAATCCCGGGCTCGGGATCTTTTTCTCCCCGTGACTGCGTGGGTTCCCTCCGGGTACTCCGGCTTCCTCCCACCTCCAAAGACATGCACCTGGGGATAGGTTGATTGGCAACACTAAATTGGCCCTAGTGTGTGAATGTGAGTGTGAATGTTGTCTGTCTATTTGTGTTGGCCCTGTGATGAAGTGGCGACTTGTAGAAATGGATGGATGGATGTTTTTCAAATTTTGTACAATTATGTTTTTAATTTTTCACAAATACGTTTATTGTTTTACAGAGTTGGGTTTTTTTTTCCATAAATATGCTTTTTAATCGGGTAGCACGGTGGAAGAGGGGTTAGTGTGTCTGCCTCACAATACGAAGGTCCTGGGTTCGATCCTGCGCTCGGGATCTTTCTGTGTGGAGTTTGGATGTTCTCCCCGTGACTGCGTGGGTTCCCTCCGGGTACTCTGGCTACAGAGGGTTTTTTTCCCACAAATATGCTTTTTAATTCCACAATTTTTTTGTGTTTATTTTTCACAAATACGTTTTTATATTTTTTCACAAATGTTTGTTTTATTTTTACTGACATGTTTTTATTTTTCACAAATGTTTTTTTCACAAATATTTAGTTTTATTTTCACGAATCTGTTTTTATTCTCCACAAATATGTCGTTTAAATTATTTACAACTATTTTTTTTTATTTCCACAAATGTTTTTCAAATTTTTCACAATTATGTTTTTTATTTTTCACAAATATGTTTATTTTTTTACAGAGCTTTTTTTTTCAACAAATATTTTTTTTGATTCCACATTTTTTTTCACAAAAATGTGTTTATTTTTCACAAATATGTTTTTGTATTTTTCACAAATGTTTTATTTATTTTTGATAAATGTTTTTTAAAACATTTTTTACAAATGTTTTTATTTGTATTCTTCACAAACATGTTTATTTTTGTTTTGTTTTTTATTTAATTTTACAAAACTGTTTTGTAATTTTTCCACAAATATGTTTTTAATTTTTGACAAATATTTTAATTTTTTGACAAATATCTTTATTTTTGACAAATATGTTTTGTATGTTTCTAATTTTTTTTTCCCACAAATGTTTTTATTAAATGTTTTTTTTTCACAAAAGTCTTTCGAATTTTTTGCAAATGTGTTTTTTTTTATTATTCACAAATGTTTATTCTTACAAATAATATATATATATTTTTTCACAAATGTTTATTTCTATAAAGGAGTTTTTTTATTTTTCACAAATATGTTTATTTTTAAAAATAAGTTTATTTTTCACAAATGTTTTTTGTTTTTTTTCACAAGTACGTTTTTTCTTTTTTTTCTTTAGTGATTTGTTGTTTACGTTGTTACATTATTGTTGTATTGCAAAGGTGTCCAAAGTGGGCACTGGGGGCCATTTGCGGCCCGCAGTTCATTTTTTATCGGCCCGCGGCATATTTTAAAAATACTATTACAAAAAAGAAACAGAAAAAGAGCAAACATGTGAAATGTAACTGGAAAAGTTGCAATATTAACTATATTAGACACAAATCTGCCATGCAGTTTTTGGTATTGCTCAAAAAATAATAAAAATGTATAATTGACGAATAGATCTGAAGTTGATTTTGACATTTAAACAATGAAAGTAAAATAATATATATTGATACGTGACTTAAATTTAACACTTTTATAAATGGGGGCCTTGTCAAGACATGTATTAAGTCTGATTTTTTTTTATGTCATTGTTTAAAAAATAAGAAATTAATCAAATTCAATGTTATGAATTATTGACCTATTTAAAGCTTCAATTACTTCAAGTCAAATATTCCACTTTGAAATATGTTTTGCCCCACGACCCCGAAAGGGACAAGCGTTAGAAAATGGATGGATGGAAATATGTTTTGGGGAAATATTACATATTTTGACATAAAAAACAGGGTTTCCTTTGACAAAAAGGGCATAAAACTTTAAAAAAAATAAACTCTATCAATGGTTAATAGATCTGAAATTGCGCTATGGTGCAGGATCTCCTCCCCAACACAGAGGTGACACTCCACCCTTTTACGGGCGAGAACCATGGACTTGGACTTGGAGGTGCTGATTCTCATCCAGGTCGCTTCACACTCGGCTGGGAACCGATCCAGTGAGAGCTGAAGATCCGGGCCAGATGAAGCCATCAGGACCACATCATCTGCAAAAAGCAGAGACCTAATCCTGCAGCCAGCAAACCGGATCCCCTCAATGCCCAGACTGCGCCTAGAAACTATGTCCATAAAAGTTATGAACAGAATCAGTGACAAAGGGCAGCCCTCACAGAAAACGGATCCGTCTTACTGCCGGCAATGCGGACCAAGCTCTGACACGATCACATAGGGAGCGGACCGCCACAATCAGACAGTCCAATACCCCGTGCTCTCTGAGCTCTCCCCACAGGACTTCCTGAGGAACACGGTCTTAAGCCTTCTACAAGTCTACTAAACCATGTAAACTGGTTGGGCAAACTTCCATGCACCCTCAAGGATCCTGCCGAGAGTATAAAGTTGGTGCACAGTTCCACGACCTGGCCAAAAACCACACTGCTCCTCCTGAATCCGAGGTTTGACTATCTGGCATAGCCTCCTCTCCAGCACATCTGAATAGACTTTACCGGGAAGGCTGAAGAGTGTGATCCCATGATATTTGGAACACACCCTCCTGTTTCCCTTCTTAAAGAGAGGAACCACCATCACGGTCTGCCAATCCAGGGGTACCGCCCCAGATGTCCATGCAATGCTGCAGAGTCTTATCAACCTCGACAGCAACCACAGCATCCAGAGCCTTAAAGAACTCCGCCGGATCTGAGCCACCCCCGGGGCCCTGCCACCGAGGAAATTCTTAACAACCTCAGCCCCAGAAATAGGAGAACCCACCGTGAGTCCCCAAGCAGTGTTTTCCATTGGAAGATGTGTAGGAGGGATTGAGGAGGTCTTCGAAGTATTGCTTCCACTGATCCACAACATCCCCAGTCGACATCAGCAGCACACCATCCCCACCATATACGGTGTTGACAGTGCGCTGCTCCCCCCTCCTGAGGCAGCGGATGGTGGTACAAAATCGCTTTGAAGCCGTCCGGAAGTCGTTCATGGCTTCTCTGAACTCCTCTTTTGTCCGGGTTTTTGCCTCTGCAACCGCCAAAGCCGCACACCTCTTGGCCTGTCTGTACCTGTCCGCTGCCTCCAGAGTCCCATGAGCCAAAAGGACCCGATAGGACTCCTCCTTCAGCTTGACGGCATCCCTCACCGGCGGGTTCTGGGATTATCGCCACAGCAGGCACCGACCACCTTGCGGCTACAGCTCCGATCGGCTGCCTCGAAAATAGAGGCATGGAAAATGGTCCACTCGGACTCAATATCCTGCGCCTCTCTCGTAACATGTTTTCAAAGTTCAACCGGAGGTGGGAATTCAAACTCTCTCTGACAGAAGACTTTACCAGACGTTCCCAGCAGACCCTCACCAAGCGTTTGGGCCTGCCAGGAATGTCCGGCATCCTCCGCCACCATCGGAGTTGACTCACCACCGGTTGAAAGCTCCGCCCCTCTCTTCACGCGAGTGTCCAAAACTTGAGAGCCCAAATACGATAATACAACCACAAAGTCGATCATCGAACTGTGGCCTAGGGTGTCCTGGTACCAAGTGCACATATGGACACCCTTATGTTTGAAGATGGTGTTTGCTATGGACAATCTGGGAAGAGCACAAAAGTCCGATAACAAAACACCACTTTGGTTTAGATCAGGGCGGCCGTTTCTCCCAATCACGCCTCTCCAGGTCTTACTGTCGTTGCCAACCCTAAGTCCCCCAGTAGAACAAGAGAATCACTGGAGGGAGCACTTTCCAGTACTCCCTCTCGAGACTCCAAAAAGGGCAGGTACTCTGAACTGCTGTTTGGTGCGTAAGAACAGGCAACAGTCAGGCCCCATCCCCTCACCCGAAGGTGGAGGAAGCTACCCTTTTGTCCACCACTCCAACATGCAGGTTCTGAGCTACGGGGTAACAAATATTGCCAAACCTGCCCGTCGCCTCTCACTGCTGGCAACGCCGGTGTGAAAGAGAGTCCAGCCCCTCTCGAGAGGACTGGTTCCCGAACCCTTGCTGTGCGTCGAAGTAAGACCAACTAGATCTTCACTACCTCGCGCACCACCTCAGGCTCCTTCCTCTCCAGTGAAGTGGCGTTCCACGTCCCAGAGCTAGCTTCTGTAGCTGAGGATCGGACCGCAAAGGGCCCGGCCTTCAACTGCCGCCCAGCTCTCAGAGCACTCGACTTCTATACCCCCTCTTATGGGTGGTAAGCCCATTGGAGGGGATCTCCATGATGCCTCTTCGGGCTGTGCCCTGCCAGGCCCCAGGCCCTCGCCATCGAGCCCCCCCTCCAGGCCTGGCTTCAGGTGGGGGGGGGTGCCCGGTGACCCGCGTCCGGGCGAGGGAAACTTTGGTCCTCGAATTCGGATGTGAATCTACCTTTTTGTGCAGCCTACATATCGTTAATAGGATCAAAATTTCAGCTTTTTATCATTACATTACATTTTTTTGTCCTTCTGGGCCGCACTTTGGACATCCCTCTTCCAAAAGGATTCCAACGACCGACAATGTTAGATTTTGCTCAAACAATTTTATTCAATAAAAGGAAAATACATTTGTACATCTTATTGCCTAAAACCTTTTCCCGCTTTTATTCTAAATTACAATCATGGTCAACAAAAAATAATAATTCAATTATTTTAGAAAAGTTAACATAAATGATCAGTATTGGTATCGGCACCTTTGCCCAAGTTTTCCCCAGCAAGAATGACTATTGTTTCAAATTTAAACTCTCATGCAAGGACAATATGAATAAACAAAGGCAAGAACTGAAAAATACCCGTCTCATCACGCCAGTGTCGATGCGATACGGACAGTCGCCTTGATATCAATGCTGTGGATATTTGGGTCCAATTACTGAAGCAGAGATTCAAGCCTGCAGACAAATGTTTGGTGACTGAAACGGATTAGACTCTTCGAGAAAATACATGTGTTGATGAGATGTGTCTAGACAACACAGCACACGGTTGGAGGGGTGTGTGTGTGTGTGTGTGTGTGTGTTCTTGTATTTCTACACTTCTTGAGACATCAAGAAGGAAAAGTACCTTCCATTTGAGGACCGGTGAACTAGTTAGGACATAAATCATAGTCCCAATACGGAAAACCATTACATCTAATAAAGAATGGCTCATTTGCACCCCTGGGTGTGAAATCTATCAAAACGAGGGTGGTCCCAAAAAGGAGGGATTTTTCAAATTGACTGCGTGTCGGTTTTAAAAGTGCTCCCCCGTCTGGTCAACATATAAAATGACAAGTGTGGACAAGTCGCCACCTCATCACAGGGCCAACACAGATAGACAGACAACGTTCACACTCACATTCACACACTAGGGACCATTTAGTGTTGCCAATCAACCTATCCCCAGGTGCATTCCAAAATTAATTAAAAAAAAAAAATGTATATAGAGACATACTGTAATAACTTGAAGTGAATAATGAAGATGAAAAACCAATTACAAACAAAAAATAAAAAAAATAAAAAATAATTAACCTAAAGCAGTCTTTTCCTCACAATGTGTCGACTTTTTTTAAAATAAAATTGGGAACAATTTCTCATATTCTTTCTGTTTCTGTAATATTGCAACATTTTTTCGTGAAATTATTACTTTTTAATGTAAAATTATTACTTTTTAATGCAAAGTGGTGACATTTGTCATCAAAAATTCTGACTTTTATCCCAATATTGCCAATTTTTTTGGTTGTTCTCGTAAACTAGTGACATTTTTTGAGCAAAATGATGACTTTTGTCATAATTTTGCCAAGTAAAATTCAGATTATTATTATAACATTGCCAAAATGCTAGTTTTCTTATAAAATTGTGACTTTTGGTCGAGTAAAATTACGACTCTTTTCATAACATTGCCAAAATGTTAAGCTTTTCTTGTAAAATTGCCACTGTTATCGAGTAAAATTCCAACTTTTATCATAATATTGCACAAACGTTCAGTTTTTCTTGTAAAATTTGGACTTGCGTTGAGTAAAATGACGACTTTTATTGTAATACTGCCAGAATTCTAAGTTTTTCTTGTGAAATTGTGACCTTTTTCTTGTGAAATTCCAAATAATTTTTCACAACAAGCTGTTTTATATTTGCATAGTATGTATATATTATTAATGTTGTAAATACTAATCTTTATATATCTAGAAAGGGTGGTCCTAAAGAGGTAGGCATTATTCGGAGGTCTCAAGAAGGTAACAAATACAAGAGTGTGTGTGTGTGTGTGTGTGTGTGTGTACGTTCTGGCAATGCTTACTTAATGGGGACGTCGCTCTGTTTACAAAGTCACCTTTAGGGGACCTTTGACGCATACTTGCCAACCTTGAGACCTCCAATATCGGGAGGTGAGGGGTAGGGGGGGGTTGGGGGCGGGGGGCGTGGTTATTTACCGCTAGAATTCACCAACTCGAGTATTTCATATATATATATATATATATATATATATATATATATATATGTATATATATATATATATATATATATATATATATATATATATATATGAAATACTTGACTTTCAGTGAATGAAACCTTTTTAAATAATAGTCGGATCCATTCTGAAGATGCCTAAGTGATTTTTAAGCTTTGGCCCATAAAACATGTTTACTGGTTAGTTTGAGTGTGAGACATTTGCACAGCAGCCCCCTCATCGGGCTGTAGCTGGTACTGCACTCGCTGTTCTGCTCATATCCCTTCCGTGATTAGTTATCACTTCCACCTGGTCCCCATAACGAAGGAGGTTTGACTGCAGGAGATGTCGGCTGATGGGACACGGAAATAAGCTGTTTAAACCAAAAGGTGCAATTTGTTCATAACCAAGTTAAGCCAAAAAATGAGGTAAGGTAGTTGCGTCTTGTGAGTTAGCATAGCACGATAACTAATTCGATCTGATTCGCTGGAGAAGCTAAGATAAGCTAAGTATAGCTCGGAAAATAAGCATGTTTTATCAATATATATTTATATATTTTACTACAAAGAGTTAAGGATGTATTTTTTGGGGGGCACCTTAGAGAAACTTTACCAACAGGTGCATTTAATTAAGAACAGAGGTCCCCCAAACTACGGCCCACGGGCCCGCCAGCGTCCAAAATCAGGCCCGCGGGAAGTACCAAGTATAAAAAAATTTTTTTTTAAATTTAAAGAATAATAATAATATTAGTTTTTTATGTCTTTTCTTATCCACTTTGTACCGCTTGCTACTCACGGTGTCTCCTAGCCGCTCAGGCAAATCATATTGTCTAAAAATGCATTTTCACATCGATAACGTGACATCATCGCGCGCGCGGAAAGTGCGCTATATACACTACCGTTCAAAAGTTTGGGGTCACCCAAACAATTTTGTGGAATAGCCTTCATTTCTAAGAACAAGAATAGACTGTCGAGTTTTAGATGAAAGTTATTTTTTTCTGGCCATTTTGAGCATTTAATTGACCCCACAAATGTGATGCTCCAGAAACTCAATCTGCTCAAAGGAAGGTCAGTTTTGTAGCTTCTGTAACGAGCTAAACTGTTTTCAGATGTGTGAACATGATTGCACAAGGGTTTTCTAATCATCAATTACCCACTCGACATCCATTGCTTTCGGTCTCCCCTAGAGGGGGGGGGGGGGGGGGGGGGCTGGGGGGGGGGGTACCCACATATGCGGTCCTCTCCAAGGTTTCTAATAGTCATTCACATTGACGTCCCACTGGGGTGAGTTTTCCTTGTCCGTATGTGGGCTCTGTACCGAGGATGTAGTTGTGGCTTGTACAGCCCTTTGAGACACTTGTGATTTAGGGCTATATAAATAAACATTGATTGATTGATTGAATTAGCCTTCTGAGCCAATGAGCAAACACATTGTACCATTAGAACACTGGAGTGATAGTTGCTGGAAATGGGCCTCTATACACCTATGTAGATATTGCACCAAAAACCAGACATTTGCAGCTAGAATAGTCATTTACCACATTAGCAATGTATAGAGTGTATTTCTTTAAAGTTAAGACTAGTTTAAAGTTATCTTCATTGAAAAGTACAGTGCTTTTCCTTCAAAAATAAGGACATTTCAATGTGACCCCAAACTTTTGAACGGTAGTGTATATCTAATATACAGTATATCTATATATATAAATATATATCTAGATATATATAAATATATATCTATATATATATATATATATATATATATATATATATATATATATATATATATATATATATATATATATATATATATATATAGATATATATATATATATTAAATACATATATATATCAAATATATATATATATATATATATACACACACACATACAGCCCGGCCCCCGGCCAAATTGTTTTAACCCAATGATGCGGCCCTTGAGTCAAAAAGTTTGGGGACCCCTGATTAAGAACATCAGCATTGCTCCTAGGAACCTTTTGAATCACTTTGTGTTGCTTTTTTTGTCATTTGTGTAACGACCTGGTTGCATCGTGGTGCGAGGTTGTTCTCCCAGGAATGCAGACGGCTTCGGACACAGCGTGCAGGTGGGAAAATTATTTATTTCAGCAAATAAATCAGACAGGAAAAAACAAAAACGTGCTCATAGCACGGAAGACAAAAAACAAAGGGACTAGCGTGGGAGCTAGCAAGCAAAAATAATATAGCATGAAAGCTAGCAGGAATCAAAGTGGTCGTTAGCTGTTGCATAAAAGCAAACTAGCAAGCCAGGCCGAGTGAGGCCCGGGCAAAGACTAAGACTAAATAGCTCTCTGATTAGCGCACGGGCAACAGGTGCGCGTCCCGAACGCTAACCAGAGGCAGGTGAGCACATACTGCCGTCATGGCAACAGAAACAAAAACAAGGTGCTGAAAACACACGTGACACTAAAAAGTAAACAAACTGTGATCCGAGCAGCGGATCCTAACAGTACCCCCCCTAAAAGGACAGATTCCAGATGTCCCTTGAAAACAAAAAAACAACTGGAACCCAAAAAAAACAAGCAATAGTTCATGAGTCAAGGGCGGGCGGAGGAAGGACTTGGTGGTGGGTCGCCAGGCCACGTGTCCCCGAATCCACCGGGGAAGGGTCAGGTGGCGGCGGCGAATGGAACACCGCCGCCGCTGGCGAGGCGGGCGACCACGGAAAGGCCACATTTGTGGCCGCCGAGAAGGTGGGCGTGAGTGGCGCCAGAAGTTCAGCAGCCTCTGAGTCCTGCAACAAAGTCTTGGGTGTCGCTGCTGTTTGCGCCACTGGCGTCCCTTCACTGACCTCGAGGGCTGCATGCGGGGCCCTGCTTTCCGCTTGCGCAGCCGGACCACTCGAGGTCGCAGTGACGACGATAAGGGCGAGGAAGGTGGCGGCGCCCTGGGAACCCACCGGAGACGAGGAGAGAGCAGACGTCGCCGTGGAAGCGGTAGGCGTCGTCGTCGCCGTGGAAGCAGGAGGCGGCGTCGTCGCCGTGGCAGCAGGAGGCGGCGTCGTCGTTGCCATGGCAGCCGGAGCAGGAGGCGGTGCTGGTGCGAGAACCAGCCGAGGAGTTGGTGCTGGTGCGAGAACCAGCCGAGGAGCTGGTGCTGGTGCGAGAACCAGCCGAGGAGCAGGTGCTGGTGCGGGAACCAGCCGAGGTGCAGGTGCTGGTGCGGGAACCAGCCGTGGTGCAGGTGCTGGTGCGGGAACCAGTCGTGGTGCAGGTACTGGTGTGAGAACCAGTCTTGGTGCAGGTTCAGGAACCTGTGGTGGAGTTTGATGTGGTGGAGCTGGTGCTAGCTTAGGTGCAGGTGGCCTAGCTGGCGGTTGCGGCTTAGCAGGCCGAAAAACCGGTGGTGGCGGCCGGGCAGGTGGTTGCGGTTTAGCACGCAGACGGACTGGTGGCGGTGGCCGAGCAGGAGGTTGCGGCTTAGCCCGCCGAAGGACAGGTGGTGGTGGCCGGGCAGGAGGTTGCGGCTTAGCACGCCGAAAAACTGGTGGCGGTGGCCGGGCAGGAGGTTGCGGCTTGGCTGAGTGTAGTTGTGCCACCCCACTAGCACCGCTCCCAGCACTAGCCCCCCCCCTCAAGAAGCGGATACCAGACGCGCTCCTTGCGGTTTGGAACCGTCTTCAAGGGTGGGTGGAGGGAGGTCAGGAGGGGGGTATACTCCTCCCCTTTAAAATGTCCAAAATGTCTATTCTCACCCCCCACCTGAGATTGGGTGGGAGCACAAGGGAAAAAAAGTCTGTGTAGTGGGCGGGGCAATAGACACTGGGGGTGGAGATTGAGTCCTGGAGGACATTGACAAACCAGGTGAGCGGGTTTGTGAAAAAATGTCCTGATAATGTTTTATTTTAGAATGAAAGTCCTTCGGAAGCGGCTGACAAAAAAAGAGTAGACGATGGAAAAAAATAATCTTGAATTTTGACGTCATCTGAAGTGGGCGGAGTTACCTCATCAGGGGGCGCAAATGGAATGACGTCATTGTTGCCGCTGTCCATGTGACTGACAGCCCAGTCGGAAAAATGTTTGGCGAAGTGATCAATTGGGTTGCCAAACATCTGAGGAGGGGTAGCTTGGGCTGAATGTAGCTTGCTGTGTACCGGTGGAGGAGTCTGAGGGAGTGGCGCGTCTTGGCAGCGAAGTGAAGACCTCTTGGGCGGCTTCCGTCTTCGCTGACGCGTCCGGTACTGCGGAGGTGTGGCAATGTCCTCGGGCCAAACGGAGTGGATTGGGACCAGCTTTCCGTTAGGACCCCATAACAGGTCCTCGCGCTCCGAGGGGGAATAGCGAAGAGTCTCCGCCTCCATCGCTCGCAACACCATCCACGTACCTTCGTCCATCTCCTCCATCGTGCTCGCTGCGGGAGAACCTTTTCTTGCTGGATTGCTACTGTAACGACCTGGTCGCATCGTGGTGCGAGGTTATTCTCCCAGGAATGCAGACGGCTCCGGACACAGCGTGCAGGTAGGAAAATGATTTATTTCAGCAAATAAATCAGACAGGAAAAAACAAAAACGTGCTCATAGCACGGAAGACAAAAAACAAAGGGACTAGCGTGGGAGCTAGCAAGCAAAAATAATATAGCATGAAAGCTAGCAGGAATCAAAGTGGTCGTTAGCTGTTGCATAAAAGCAAACTAGCAAGCCAGGCCGAGTGAGGCCCGGGCAAAGACTAAATAGCCCTCTGATTAGCGCTCGGGCAACAGGTGCGCGTCCCGAACGCTAACCAGAGGCAGGTGAGCACAATCTGCCGTCATGGCAACAGAAACAAAAACAAGGTGCTGAAAACACACGTGACACTAAAAAGTAAACAAACTGTGATCCGAGCAGCGGATCCTAAAAATTTGGACTGGTTTATAGTCAAAGTAGCTCTAATTTAATGCTAATTAGTTGTCTGTAAGGACTTCTAAGAAGTTATATGTATAGATATGATCGATGGACATTGGAAATTTAGGATATTTTAAAAACCTCACATTGATTTTGTTTCACACATTTTAGATGAAAGACAGATGTCCTGGCTCAATAAGTCCTCCAGCCTGTGACAGCACAACAGTAGACCACATGGACTTGGACATAAACAGCATAACACCTGATGTCACTGGAACAGAGGAATACTGCTCAAGTCAGGAAACAATTGACACCATAGTTGTTTGTGCTCCCCTCAAAAAACATGGAAAAAGAGTTTACAACAAAATACATTATTGCTTGTATTGCAGTAAGCCTTATGCCAAGATGGCAAGGCATCTAGAAAGTGCACACAAAAACAGATTGGAAGTAGCCACAGCTCTTAGCTTTCCAACGAGTTCCATGGAGAGAAGGAAACAGCTAGAGAATATTCGTAATAAAGGGAACAATGCTCACAGTGCTGCTGTTATGGAGTCAGGAACGGGTGAACTGGTGCCATTCAAACGACCACCTAAAGAAGCTAAAGGAAATGATTTTATGCACTGTGCACATTGCCAAGGACTGTTTACCAGAAAGATACTGTGGAGACACATGCCAAGTTGTCGCCTCAAACCTGCATCAGTCACCCGAAAACCAGGAAAGTAACGTGTCCAGTCCATGTGCACATAAACTGGGCCTGTGCTTTCAAGTGTATCCAAACAACTATGGGGAGTAATAAGTGCCATGATTCCTGATCCAATCACAGAAATAATAAAAGATGACCATGTCATCACAGATGTTGGGCAGCACCTGTTTAACAAAAGTGGTATGTCAGCAAAAAATCAACAATGTTTCAGAGAGAAGATGCGGGAACTAGGAAGACTGATTCATAATGCCAGGAGAGTAACTACCTTGAAAAAAAATGGAGGATTTTGTGAATCCTAAGAACTACTTGGAGATGGTCATAGCTGTCAAATGTACTTGTGGCTATGAAAGTGACACTAATAAATTCTGCATTCCATCACTGGCAACTAAACTTGGGAATTCCCTGGTTAAAGTCAGCAAACTCTTGAAAGCACAAGGTTTGATAATGAACAATGAAGAGTTGGTAAGGAATGCCACTCAGTTCCAAGATGTCCATCATGAGAAGTGGAATGAGTTGATCTCTGCAACAGCCCTGAGGAACATAGCTGAAGAAAAGTGGAATGCACCACAACGTATGTCCTTCACTGAGGATGTTCAAAAAATGCATCAGTTTCTCAGTCAAAAGCATGATGAGTACATGATGAAAATTCTTCCACAAAGGCCTGGTCAGACCTGACAAAAGTATGTTTGACACAGATCATCCTCTTTAAAAGACAAAGAGAAGGAGAGGTAGCAGCCATGCCCTTGTTGGCTTTTTTGTCAAGAGACACAACTGATCCTCATGAAGATGTTGACTGGGCACTCGCTGAAGTGGAAAAAAAACTGTGCAGATATTTTTCAAGGATTGTCATCAGGGGAAAACGAGGCAGACCTGTTCCTATTCTCCTGACTCCAAAAATGGTGTGTGCATTAGAACTTCTCGTTAAGTACAGGCAAACTTGTGGGGTTCTCAAAGACAACACTTACCTGTTTGAAAGACCCACAGCGATGACGCATTTCCGTGGTTCTGACTGCATACGAGACTATGCAAAAGCATGTCATGCAAAGTGTCCTGTGTCACTTACATCCACGAAACTACCAAAACATGCTGCCACCCTTTCAACTGTGCTAAACATGACAGACAGAGATGGACCAGCTGGACAACTCTCTTGGCCATGATATCAGAATCCATCGTGAGTTCTATAGACTCCCTGAAAAGACACTGCAGCTGGCAAAAATCAGCAAAGTTTTGATGGCACTCGAGCAAGGTCATGGCAAGAACTTAGATGAAATCACAATTGGTCCAAATGGTATGTTGTCATCTTTGTTGTTTCCTTTGTCTATAATTTTTTTCCATCCTTTTGTTTGGTTTGAACTCAATTATAAGCTTAACATGTTATGTGTACCACAGAAAGTGTTGTGCAAACTGAAGAGGAAGATCTTACCAGAGAGGACAAACACTATTCATTCCCTGATAATGGTATGTAATGTCAATACTCATTTTTGTGGTTTATTAAATGTGGCCTATGGTAAGCATGACACTGAATGTTTATAACATTGAACCCACAGAAGAGGTTGCCTTTCCAACTACTGAGGAGGAAGCAATCCCACCCTCCAAGAGACTGACACAACTTTCAAAAGACTGTGCTAAACATGACAGACACAGAGATGGACCAGCTGGCCAACTTTCTTGGCCATGATATCAGAATCCATCGTGAGTTCTATAGACTCCCTGAAAAGACACTGCAGCTGGCAAAAATCAGCAAAGTTTTGATGGCACTCGAGCAAGGTCATGGCAAGAACTTAGATGAAATCACAATTGGTCCAAAAGGTACTGTATGTTGTCATCTTTGTTGTTTCATATGTCTATGATTTTTTTCCATCCTTTTGTTTGGTTTGAACTCAATTATAAGCTTAACATGGTATGTCTTCCACAGAGTGTTGTGCAAACCAGTGTAGGGAGTAACGCGTTACTGTAACGCCGTTAGTTTCGGCGGTAACTAGTAATCTAACGCGTTATTTTTTATATTTAGTAACTCAGTTACCGTTACTACATGATGCGTTACTGCGTTATTGTACGTTACTTTTAATGTAGTATAAAGTGTGTTTTATCGGAGCGCTGCAGTGTCAACGTTCTTGTGTCATAAGCCGGAGAAGAGAGACGTGCGCTCTGTGTGGGTGTGGGTGTGAGTGTGGGGAGGGAAGAGAGAGAGGGGCGGGGGCGTGTCTGATCATGGCGGAGCCAGAAGTCGAGTTTGTTAACATGGAGATATTTTCACTACTTTTCTTTTGTCGAGCACAAAGAAAATAACATTTTAGTTAAATGTAAATTGTGCTTTGGATCAAAGATCCCATCTACTGCCCAAAACAGCAATTCAAATCTGCTGAAACAAGCTACATAAGCAACATGCTTCGACGTAGCTAGTAAAGAGAGACAGAGACTCCGATGCCACTTCACCTCCACCACCACCACTTAAGGATTAACTCTGCCTCTGTTCATCATTCAGCACTGAAGGTACACACTCTGTCAATCAATGTTCCCTCTAATTTTTCATGTGTGTGAGCAAAGGCAAAAACTCCCTGAGCAGTTAGTGGAGCCCATGTGAGCAACATCAGACGTGCACACTGTGGCTACACCAGCAGCACACCTGTCCCAAACTTGACTAAATAACAAGTTCCATCTCCATCAATCCATCCATTTTCTACCGCTTGTCCCTTTCGGGGTCGCTGGAGCCTATCTCAGCTGCATTCGGGCGGAAGGCTGGGTACACCCTGGACAAGTCCCCACCTCATCGCAGGGCCAACACAGATAGACAGACAACATTCACTTATTATTATAATCAAATGACAGCAGTCATTTCCATTTCTAATATAAGTGTTTAGGCCCACTTACAATGACAATAACAACAAATATTGTTTTTTCATGAACTGTGTACTTGTATTGTTTGTCTGGGTGGAGGTCCTGCTTTGGAAATAATTTGTACCCCTTTCAGACATTGCATTTAGTTACCATTAAAACATTCACATGTTGCACAATGAGATGTAAGCAGGGGATCATGTGTACATTCCTGCAACTTCCTGTTTGTAAAATATATATTTTTATTAGTATTTATTTAATATACTAACAGCATTTCATGATTAATATTTATAAATTAAGATTCCTAATAAATTACACTAGAATAAGTGCACATTTGATTGGTAAATCATAGTGTAACGACCTGGAATGACACTTTATGTGTGGTGTTGGAGTTGTCCAACTTTTTGTGTGGCTGTAAACGCATCACTGGCTAAGTGCCATATGTGCATGTGTTGGCGCAAGTGAGAAAGAGCGAGCGGCTGCTGTTGATATAACAAAGTTGCTTTTGGTCTGGTTTGTACTGCAGAAAATGACCAGTGTTGCTTGGTATAATTTTTTTACTAATGCTTTGGTGATGTGTTTATGGCCGACAATAAAGAGTTTTGCTCAGTAAAGTGATCGATGGAATTCATGTCCTCAAAGCGTCTCGACAGACGTTACAATATTTGAACAATGATGACGAAAAGTGTTTTCTCTGTCGTGTCCGTGTCGTGTCGAAAATTGTTATGCGCTTATTTTTTTTATTTTATTTTGTGCGTGGCATAGATTTGCCGTGCGCAGAGGACGCTTGAGCAGTGCGCAATTGCACAGGCGCGCACCTTAGAGGGAACGTTGCTGTCAATTCTCTTATATACTCTTACATTCTAGACTTCTAGAGTGTTTGATTATCACATCACTCTGAATGTATAGACTATAAAGTTCACAAACATAAAGAGGGATCCTAGTGGGCCAGGCCAATCTTTCCTTATCGCTAAACTAAAACTGGGGAAATGTGTAGAGTGTTCTGGGCTTCAGACATGATTTTGTGTCAGAATTCCTTGAGGAAAAAATGCCTGGTTAGGCTTTGTGTATGTAGTGTGTGCCTTTCTTGCTTAACAGCTATGTTGTTATTATGCTGTTTGTTACGTATGTATGTTATGTTGCAGCTATTTAAAATAGTTTTGTCAATTTGTTCTGGCTAGAAACAAATTGGCCTTTGTAACATATCTTTGTCTTTGTGTGTTGTATGTAGAGCACGTTGCTTAACAGAGTTCAGTGATGCAAATGCATGTCAAGTTGATCAACACATTGCATTATTCCCCAGTGCAATAACAGTACTGAAATGAAGGCTAAAAGGGCATTATTGGGAGCCTTAAAAAAAAGAAGAAAAAAAGAAGTAACTAAATAGTTACTTTTCACAGTAGCACATTACTTTTTGGTGTAAGTAACTGAGTTACTTTAAATAAAGTAACTAGTAACTGTAACTAGTTACTGGTTTTCAGTAACTAACCCAACACTGGTGCAAACTGAAGAGGAAGATCTTACCAGAGAGGACACTATTCATTTCCTGATAATGGTATGTAATGTCAATACTCATTTTTGTGGTTTATTAAATGTGGCCTATGGTAAGCATGACACTGAATGTTTATTACATTGAACCCACAGAAAAGGTGGCCTTTCCAACTACTGAGGAGGGAGGAATCCCACCCCCCAAGGGACTGACACAACTTTCAAAAGAAGGGGAGGTATCATCAGGAGATCGTGCAGTGAGACATTCTTCCAAAGGTAAACTATATACATAAACTGTTTTTTTTAGTCAAGTTTTATCAGTCTGTTTTCTCACAAATAATGCAAATGCATATGTATGCATTGTCTGTGGGTTAAGTAGAACAGTTTTTTATGTTCCTTATGTTCAATGTTGTTAAAAATATAAAAGTAAAAATAAAAGTTTAAATGAGTTTGTATTTTATTTCTGTGGTTTAAGGTAAAATAAGATAATCCTTTATTGATACCACAAAAGGGAAATTTGGGTTACTTTGTTTACGTGTTTCAAATATTGGTAAAAAAGAAAATGAATTTTCTTGAAAAGTGAAACATGTTATCCTGGCGTTAATAGTACTGTAATTCTGTATGGTATCCATCCTTAGTTGAAACTAATATATTTTTTCCCTTGTCCCCACAAGGAATGATCAAAAACTTGGTCCCCATTCCAAATCAAAACCAGTATTCGTGTGTGTGTGTGTGTGTGTGTGTGTGTGTTGTGTGCGTGTGTGTGTGAGAGCGAGAGAGAGACAGTGGCCCAAAGTATTAACTCCCACTCAGCCATTGTGTGAAACAGAGTCCAACACAAAGCACGTGATGAATAACAGGACACTGTGCAGACTGTAAGAGAGCAAAGGAAGCATAACACAATATTAATTAATAACATATTTCAACTTTGATGGCAATAATTGAAATTATTACAATTATTAGTTATAATAAATTAAAGTAGCAGTAGAGTGGATGAACAAGTTGCCTCTATATTGAAGCTATTATCATGTATATCTGAGTAAATAGATACGATCAAAACAGTATCAATCTCATGGAGATTCCCAGGCCATGTTGAGAGTTAATGAGGAGGAACCACAGATCCCTTCACCATCAACAACAATGCTAATCAAGCAGACTTTGAGAGCCAACAATGATTACTTTGGAAAAAAATCATGATCCAGGACCTTATATTTTTGACCCCGAACACAAAGAGGATGAGCAATAACTGTTAGAAGCCGAGTGCTGAACAGATGTAGCTTTATTGTGACACATTAGCAGCATTGCTAGGTGCTAAACATACAAACGAACCATATAAAATCAAACACTTACTGTAATATTTCCACTCGCACTGGGATGCCGAACCATGGGACGCTCACATAATTCCGTTTAGATGAAGAGTTAATCACAATCCTTCTGAAGGGTTAAAAAAAGGTGTCGCAACAAGCATCTTTTCGGCCATCTGGGGCTATGTGAACGTGGACCAGCCTGTCGGTCCACGGCCACATTTGCCTACTAGCAGGTGAGAGATGCATGAATTATAATCTAGAATGTACTTCTAGCAAGTTTGAGACCAAGCAGAGGCAGCCGCCGGCTCAGTGTGTCCACAATAGCAGCGTAAGCTAGCGTTAGCTCATCGCTATCAACGTGCCGCTAAAATAGTCCGTCTGCGTTTGCGCTTATAATAACAATATCACTCATATTTGGTTCATTTTCAGGTCCCAATATGTAAATGGAGTATTGTTGGCACTTTATGGATGTTTTTAGAGAGTATAATGCGAGGACCCGCCCTCTGTTGACTCAATTGTTAGATATTTATTTACCATTTAGAATGCATAAAAAAATAAAAACACGTGTCTTACATAAGGATTGTGATTGATAAACATCACATCTCTTTACAATGTTTGCCTATTTTCTGTATGGCTGCTCTAATATTATGGTCAGAGTGCAGAAGTGTTACTACAAATGTCATTAGTTGTGAACGACATCATGGATGTAACATCAATGTACAAACAATCATACACACACAACACTTCTCATGTGCTTGTGTTGTTGTGAATGACATCATGGATGTAACATCAGTGTACAAACAATCGTACACACACAACACATGTCATCTGTTGTGTTGTTGTGAACGACATCATGGATGATATATGAATAGACCCCCCTTTTAGACCAGTTGATCTGCCATTTCGTTTCTGCTTTGCCCCCCTCTCCTTCGTGGAGGGAATATTAATATATAAGCAATATTAATAATCCAGCTATTAAAAATGGTGAGAGAAAAATCCATCTTTATTTACACCAATTACATATAGTATCGATAAAAGTACCAATGAATACCGGTATCAATAATCAATATTGATAATGGTGTTGGTATTGATTAAACCCTAACGATATACATCCCTACTTGAGAAGCTCTCAGTCATCCGCTTGAAGCTCAGAACCGCCCCTTCACAATAACAGCGCTGCGCCACATCCAGTCTGACTGCGCTAACAAAATAAAGGTTTCAAAAAAGTGCCTTTATTAAAAAACTTTACTTAAAAAACTCACTGATACATTTACAAAATTGTTATGCTTTCACTTAAAATACTGGTCAAAAATGTCCAAAGATGTATTGCACCAATAAATGTCAAACAAACATGGTATTGCATTTTATTTATGACAATAAAAAAGCACACTATCAAAAGTTTAAAAAATTAAATAATTAGGAATAAAAACTGATTTGTATTGTTTTTTTCATAATGTTTTTGTAATTTATTGTTGTTACTATTATTTTACATATTAATTTCTCTCTAATTTATATCACAATGTTATTCTAAATTGTAGTTCAAGTCGAGTTTTGGTGGTGCAAAAGTAATGAACAATCGTGCTGTGAATGGTGATTTCAATATCAATCAAAACTAGATGAGGCAATTCCTGAAGGAATTGCGTGTGAATGATCCAATGCTAACGTTGAACTAAAATCCTGGAATTTTTTCCGAATTGTTGAAGTAGAGCACACAATTCCCAAACAGACTGAATATTTTGAAGTTGGGACAGTTTGGATCGGATGAAAAATGTGGGAGTTGTGGAACTTTGAAGAATGTCCCATTAATTTTAATGGGACATTCGTCAAAGTTCAAAATTTGGGAATTTCGGGAAAAGCGGGAATTTTAGAAAAAAAAGAAAAGGTAATGAACATGAATGGTCTGAATGAGTTGAAATGGTTGGTGTTGGAATTTTTCAAATCGGTCGAGAAATGTTGATGTAGTAACATTTTTAATTGAGAAATGGTAAAAAGGAATTCCTAGAATTTCGGGAAAACCGGGAATTTTTCCAGGTCAAAAAACAACTTAGTTTTATATCCTAATTAAGAGGAATGTTTTGACGGTGGAACGGTTGAAGTGGGTTGAAAAATGTGGAAGGAGTAGTCGCCAGAAAAAAAGAGTGAAAAAAAGGGTTTGAAAAAAACAGGAATTGTGGGAATTCCTGGAATTTTTTTTAACTTGGAAATATGATAGTTTGAATGTCCAGGGTGGGTGGAATATGTTAAAGGTGGAATGGTATGAATAGGTTGAAAAATGTGGAAATGGTGGAAGTTTGAAAAATGGGCAATTCATTTTGAATGGGAAAAATGTCCCGTAAAACCTGGAATTCTGGGAAATCTGGGAATTTTGGGACATTGTCAAGGGAAAGCCTGCGATTCCCGAATAGGCTGAACAGTTTGAAGTTGGAACGGTTTGAATCGGGTGATAAATGTGGAAGGTAGAGCTCGCCAAAATCTGGAGAAGTTGAAGAAGTTGAATTCAAAATTCATGTGTGAATGCTTTGGAGCATTCACACAATAACCGTGATTATTTTTGTCATAATCGTTCAGCCCTACCATTAAGTAATACAGAGGCTGGGTTTAGAGAAGGAACAAATTATTACTTTCTCACACGGTAGTTTGGTCTCGGGTTCAACACGTCCTGCAAGTTTGCTCGTTAAACGACCATTTAGCGCCGCCCTCGAGCGTTTTCAAAAATGTGTGAAAATGGACAAAAGATGAGGGAAAATATGTATTTTTAATAAGGTTTCTGAAATCCCACTGTTTATGTTACACATGTTTCACTGATGAGCGTATTTGGCGGGCGCCGTTTAGTCCTACTAAATTCGCCGGTCCTTGAACTCACCGTAGTGTGTTTACATGTACAACTTTCTCCGACGCTGCCACAGAAAGACGTGTTTTATGCCACTCCTTCTTTGTCTCATTTTGTCCACCAAACGCTGTATGCTGTGCGTGAATGCACAAAGGTGAGCTTTGTTGATGTTATTGACTTGTGTGGAGTGCTAATCTCAGTGCATGACTGCAAGCTAATCAATGCTAACATGCTATTTAGGCTAGCTGTATGTACATATTGCATCATTTTGCCTCGCTTGTAGGTATATTGGAGCTCATTTAATTTTCTTTACTTAAGTCCTCCGTGTATTTAATTTATGTTTGCATGTCTCATGACACATTATCTTACACATTGTGTGCCATGTTGTTCCAGACCACAGCAAACGTTACCCAGCTTGCAAAGATTGTAATAAATCCATTAGAAGAAGACAGACAGTTTTCCAATGTTGTAAAAATGTGTAGAATAAATATTACATTTAAACATTTCTGTCAATGAAGATTTGCCACACATAGTAATTTTGATAGAAGGCTAATATAGACACTGACATCATGTGTTGCCTTCACTATAACACTTATATAAAACTTTTAAAGTCATTTTGATAGTAGGCTAATATAGACACTTATATCATGTGTTGCCTTCATTATAACACTTACATAATACTTTTAAAGTCATTTTGATAGTAGGCTAATATTGCTAATATAGACACTTACATCATGTGTTGCCTTAATTGTAACACTTATATAACACTTTTAAAGTCATTTTTATAGACTAATATAGACACTTAAATCATGTGTTGCCTTCATTATAACACTTATATAAGGCTTTTAAAGTAATTTTGATAGTAGGCTAATACAGCTAATATAGACACATCATGTGTTGCCTTCATTATAAGACTTACATTAGACTTTTTAATTTTTTTTTATAGTAGGCTAATATAGCTAATAGACACTTACATCATGTGTTGTCTTCATTATAGCACTTATATAAGACATTTAAAGTCATTTTGATAGTAGGCTAATGTAGCTAATATAGACACATCATGTGTTGCCTTCATTTTAACACTTATATAAGGTTTTTAAAGTCATTTTGATAGTAGGCTAATATAGCTACTATAGACACATCATGTGTTGCCTTCATTATAACACTTATATAAGACTTTTAAAGTCATTTTGATAAGACGCTAATATAGACACATAGAATAGAATAGAAAGTACTTTATTGATCCCTGGGGAAATTCAGCAATAAGTGTTATAATGAAGACAACACATCATGTGTTGTCTTCATTATAACACTTATATAAGACGTTTAAAGTCATCTTGATAGTAGTCTAATATAGACACTTACATCATGTGTTGTCTTCATTATAACACTTATATAAGACTTTTAAAGTCATTTTGATAGTAGGCTAATGTAGCTAAAAGACACTTAAATAATGTGTTGCCTTCATCATAACACTTTTAAAGTAACTTTGACAGTAGGTTAATATAGTTAATACAGACACTTCCAACAGGTGTTGCCTTCATTTTAACATGTATATAAGACTTTTAAAGTAATTTTGATAGTAGGCTAATATAGCTAATATAGACACTTACATCATGTGTTGCCTTCTTTATAACACTTATATAAGGCTTTTAAAGTCATTATGATAGTAGGCTAATATAGACACTTACATCATGGGATGCCTTCATCATAACACTTTTAAAGTCATTTTGATAGTAGGCTAATATAGCCAATATAGACACATCATGGGTTGCCTTCATTCTAACACTTTTGTAAGACTTTTAAAGTCATGTTGATAGTAGGCTAATATAGAAACTTAGATTATGTGTTGTATTCATTATAACACTTATATAAGACTTTTAAAGTCATTTTGATAGTAGGTTAATACAGCTAATAGAGACACTTACATCATGTGTTGTCTTCATTATAACATAGAAGCACTTAAGTCCCACCTTAAAACTAATTTGTACACGCTAGCCTTTAAATATAACCCCCTTTTAGACCAGTTGATCTGACGTCTTTTTCCTGCTCCGCCCCCCTCTCCTGCGTGGAGAGGTTATTAGGTGAGCACAGATGACGCACCAGCTGTTCAAAGTCGGGACCCGGGGTGGACCACTCATATGTGCCTCAGTTGGGGACGTCTCTGTGCTGCTGACTTGTCTCCCCTCAATATGATCCCCTGCTGGCCCCACTATGGACTGGACTCTCACACTATTAACTAGATCCACTATGGACTGGACTCTCACACTATTATGCTAGATCCACTATGGACTGGACTTTCGCACTTTTAACTAGATCCACTATGGACTGGACTCTCACACTATTAACTAGATCCACTATGGACTGGACTCTCACACTATTAACTAGATCCACTATGGACTGGACTTTCGCACTTTTAACTAGATCCACTCGACGTCCATTGCACCGGTCACCCATCATGTGTTGCCTTCATTATAACACTTATATAAGACTTTTAAAGTCATTTTGAAAGTAGGCTAATATAGCTAATTTAGACACTTACATCATGTGTTGTCTTCATTATAACACATAATACTTTTAAAGTAATTTAGATAGTAGGCTAATATAGACACTTACATCATGTGTTGTATTCGTTATAACACTTATACTTTTAAAGTAATTTAGATAGTAGCTTAATAGAGCTGATACAGACACTTACATCAAGTGTTGTATTCATTATAACACTTATATAAGACTTTTAAAGTCATTTTGATAGTAGGCTAATAGAGCTAATATAGACACATCATGTGTTGTCTTCATTATAACTTATATAAGACTTTTAAAGTCATTTTGATAGTAGGCTAATAGAGCTAATATAGACACTTACATCATGTGTTGTATTCATTATAACACTTATATAAGACTTTTAAAGTCATTTTGATAGTAGGCTAATATAGACACATCATGTGTTGTCTTCATTAGAACACTTATAAGACTTTTAAAGTCATTTTGACAGCAGGCTAATATAGACACTTATATCATGTGTTGTCTTCATTATAACACTTATATACCGGTAATACATTTAGATAGTAGGCTACTGTAGCTAAAAGACACTTAAATCATGTGTCGCCTTCATTATAAAACTTATAAAGCTTTTAAAGTAATTTTGATAGGAGGCTAATATAGCTAATATAGACACATCATGTGTTGTATTCATTATAAAATTATATAAGACTTTTAAAGTCAGTCTGATAGAAGGCTAATTAGGGATGATACTCGAAACCGGTTTTCCCGGTTGTTTGATAAGAAAAGAACCGAGTCCTCGGACTCGAATCCCTTTTTGAGAACCGGTACCCGTTATCGAGACCACTATAGTAAAGGAAAAGAGTTGATTCTTTATTCGAATCCCGTCCCGACCAGAAATGCTCCGTGGGACATCACAAGAAACGACGTCACGTAGCTCAGTCATTAGGCGCAGATAGCGAAAGCAGGAAAACAATGGACGGGAAAAAGCGCTCCAATGTGTAAGAAAGTTCAAAACAAAAGCTATAATCCATCGAATAACTTTACTGAGAGACTTTAGCAGGGTAAAACACATGACGAACACTTTTACGACCAACCGGAAACATAGCAACGCACCTCCTTTACGGCAGCTGTCGCAACGTTCTTAAAACAACCGCAGCACATACATATATATACAACATATCTCCCTTTTTTAACTTTTGTTTTTCTTTCCTTGTAAACAAAACAAAATCACACTGTAGACGTGTTGTGTGTCTAATTATAAATAATGCAGACGAGGCGTGTTGGCTGAGTTCTTGACGTTTACTTTCACAGCGTGGCAACATGCAACACTGTTCGGGGCTACCGCGCATGCTCGTAACTCCCGTTGCATGCTGGGTAGTGTAGTTGTTATATTCTCTAGCGCATAACATTTTCCCCCCATAAAGAAATAATGTTAACTCAATAAAGTGTATTTCTTTTTTTAGCTTTAACTTTTCGTTTATTAGCATTGTAACCACATTTGCAAAGAACTTTTCTCTTCATAGAATGTTCTTTCAATAAAGAAATAAAGTGCAAAAATGTCAAAGCATCATAACAAACAGTTATGTCAAATAGCAGCAGAAGTGCACTTTTTGGAGAGCTGTATTATTTCCAGTTTTGTGCCCAAGGGACTGATTTTATTTAACACTATATTATTATTTATACACCTATAGTGATCACAGAGACAGGTTGTTTTTGTGTTACTGTATACATTTGTTTCTCTGAAAAATCCCACTTAATATACTTTGGGTAACAACAGTCAATATTTATTGATTTTTTATTTTTTTTTAGGTGGGTAACAGTCAATATTTATTTATTTATTAGATTTTTTTATTTTTATTATATAATAAAAGTGAGCTTTTGTTAAACCAAATATTGTGTGTTTTTTTCCATATACAACAACCTATCTGGACTCGATAAGAGAATCGATAAGGAATCGGTTCGATAAGAGGATTCGATAATAGGCTCGAACTCGATAATTCCTTATCAAACATCATCCCTAAGGCTAATACAGCTAATATAGACACATGTGTTGTATTCATTATAACAATTATACAAGACTTTTAAAGTCATTTTGATAGTAGGCTAATATAGCTAATGTAGACACTTACATCACGTGTTTCCTTCATTATTACACTTATATAAGGCTTTTAATTTTGTGTGGCTCCAGACAGATTTATTAATTTTTTTTTCTTCGTATTTTCGGTCCAATATAGCTCTACCCACATTTTAGGTTGTCTACCCCTGACTTGGCTTCACTTCTGGATATGTATTTGGAATGATAAATTGCCAGTGGACACGAGTGGACACAAAATGACAGCAAAAAAAAAACACCTGCTGGGCCGTATTCTTGTTGGATGAACGACAAACCACAGTTCCAAACTCTGTCGTTATTTTATTGACGGATGGAAACAGAATTCCGTGCACGGTTGACATAAAGTGAACAATCAGCAGCAGAAACAGAATAAATAAAACAGATCATGATAAAGTAACATGCTTTTTTAGCACTGCGTGAAGCCAACTATAGTTAACAATACAGTGCAACTATCTTCACAAATACATTTTCCTGATGGGATGAATATTGTATCCCTTGTGAGCTACATAAGGTACTTTGGTAATTGCTATAGTCTCAGTAGCAACGGCAATAAAGCAGTTTAAAGGCAAAAAGAGGTTCAGTATGTAAGACGCACAAATCACTCAGCAGATTTTCAGATCAACCCTGCCACCAAGTGGCCAAAGAGTGCAAGAGCAGCACAGTGTATGACACCTGTTGCAACTGACTGGTCAAAGTTGAGGTTGTCGATGACGTTATTCGTTTCGCTTACAAGAACACAAGTTCAGCAGGCACTGACGGTAAATACAGCAGAACTGCAGCAATACTGCTACTCCCTTTGGTACTCTACCAGAAATTCGGGTCAAGGCGCTAAAAAAGTGCACATCAGTGGAAAAAGCTCTGACCAGATCTCTATTCCTCAGGCTAGCAGCTATATTTAAAGTTGGAATAGATTCATGAAAATCAAATATAATCCAAATTACAAACATGTTTGCCGAAGTCAACACAATCATGGGACTGCAGTTAAGAACTTTCTTGCACGGAATAGTCTAACGTTCTTTTTTTAAGTCAACAGAACACAGAACCGCAATCAAACATACACTTGTAAAGGACATAATGTCATGGCTGTCTTGAGTTATAATTTCTACAACTCTTATTTTTTTGTGATAGAGTGATTGGAGCTGTCACGCCAAATTTCTCCCCCTTACAAAAACCTCCCCCCCATTTACTTCCGGGGTCATTTCCTCTTACGTCATTTCCTCTTACTTACGTCATTGACAGTGATCGAAGTTAACCCTGAAGTAGTGTTGACCCGTGGAAAACAAATCAAAAATCGTTTAATTCTCCGTCCTGTACGGTAGTCAAATGTGCAATGAGTATTTGTTCACATATGCATTCCCAAAGTAACACGATTTATGGGAAACATGAGGGCTGACGTAAAAACAACGAATGAAACTAAAAAAATTTAAGTTCACATAAATGTCATTTTAATTTAGTTCACTTACACAGAGAACTTACGTCATTCCCTCTTACGTCATTGACAGCGATCGATAGCACTTCGGCTTTGACTGCCCGTCGCTGGAAGGATACTTGTTTTTTTTATTTTTTATAATATAGCGTTAACAAAACGCCTGTATTAATCGGACAAGTATTAATCGGACAAATTAACTTGAGGATATTCCTGACTGCACATTTGACTCGTGGACATATGCGGAAATGAATAACAGTGTACAATAAGTTAATTCATTATCAATCAACATTATCAAACTTTATTAAAACTAAATGTATTCGTTAAATTCTGTTTTTTTAGTTCTCTGTGTAAGTGAACTAAATTAAAATGACATTTATGTGAACTTAAATTTTTTTAGTTTCATTCGTTGTTTTTACGTCAGCACTCATGTTTCCCATAAATCGTGTTACTTTGGGAATGCATATGTGAACAAATACTCGTTGCACATTTGACTACCGTACAGGACGGAGAATTAAACGATTTTTGATTCGTTTTCCACGGGTCAACACTACTTCAGGGTTAATTTCGATCGCTGTCAATGACGTAAGAGGAAATTACATAAGAAAGAGGAAATGACCCAGGAAGTAAATGGGGGGGAGGTTTTTGTAGGGGGAAGACATTTGGCGTGACAGAGCACATACTTGTTGGTCACAAAAAACATTCATGAAGTTTGGTTCTTTTATGAATTTATTATGGGTCTACTGAAAATGTGACCAAATCTGCTGGGTCAAAATTGGCGCAGTTCAGCTAAATGTGTTGGTTTTCTGGCATCATCTGACATCACATGGACAAAGATAAGACCTTCTGTAGTAAAGCTCTATAGTCAGATGAAACAAAAATTGAACTGTTTGGCCACAATACCCAGCAATATGTTTGGAGGAGAAAAGGTGAGGCTTTTAATCCCAGGAACACCATTCCTACTGTCAAGCATGGTGGTGGTAGTATTATGCTCTGGGCCTGTTTTGCTGCCAATGGAACTGGTGCTTTACAGAGAGTAAATGGGACAATGAAAAAGGAGGATAACCTCTAAATTCTTCAGGACAACCTAAAATCATCAGCCCAGAGGTTGGGTCTTGGGCGCAGTTGGGTGTTCTAACAGGACAATGACCCCAAACACACGTCAAAAGTGGTAATGGAATGGCTCAATCAGGCTAGAATTAAGGTTTTAGAATGGCCTTCCCAAAGTCCTGACTTAAACGTGTGGACAATGCTGAAGAAACAAGTCCATGTCAGAAAACCAACAAATTTAGCTGAATTGCACCAATTTTGTCAAGAGGAGTGGTCAAAAATTCAACCAGAAGCTTGTGGATGGCTACCAAAAGCGCCTTATTGCAGTGAAACTTGCCAAGGGACATGTAAGCAAATATTAACATTGCTGTATGTATACTTTTGACCCAGCAGATTTGCTCACATTTTCAGTAGACCCATAATAAATTCATAAAGGAACCAAACTTCATGAATGTTTTTTTGTGACCAACAAGTATGTGCTCCAATCACTCTATCACAAAAAAACAAGAGTTGTAGAAATTATTGGAAACTCAATACAGCCATGACATTATGTTCTTTACAAGTGTATGTAAACTTTTGGCCGCGACTGTATATATATATATATATATATATATATATATATATATATATATATATATATAAAGTTCCCATGATTGTCACACACACACTAGGTGTGGCGAAATTATTCTCTGCATTTGACCCATCGCCCTTGATCACCCCCTGGGAGGTGAGGGGAGCAGTGAGCAGCAGCGGTAGATATATGTGTGTATGTATATATACATATATATATTAATAATGAATACAGAGATTTTTGAATTGCGAAGTCAATTCCAAGCAAGAACATTGTTTGTGGAGTTGTGCAGCAACCAAACAGGTCTGACCACCTGCAACTGGTCCAAGAAAGGACGACCGTGAAAAACTCCTTCCTTCCTCTTCTTCTTCTTCTTCTTGTTTATTAGAATACATAACAGCTTTTATATCCTTGTGAGAAATCCTTCCAGGCGTGCAGAAGTTTCGAAGAATTAAAGCCGTTGACAAGAACCCGTCTGGCAAACGAGCACCTGTCGTACTCCAGATCGCGGACTTCAAACAAATTCCCGAACGTCAGCCAGCTCCTGGAGTACGCGGGTCGGACTCCCAGCACCCGCAGGCACAGTCCCACGTACACGTCCTCCAGAGGGACGATGCGGACGAACCTGGACGCCCGGGAGATGGCGGCGGCCAGGTCTCCTGAGAAGACGTAACCGGCCCCCGAGACGTACGGAGGGAAGCTGTCCTCTGGGTACGTCTGCTCGGAAATTTTCCACTTGTGTTTGGGGTCCCTCTTCGGTTTTCCGTCGCTTATGACCGACCCCGTGATGAAACGGCGCCTCGGAGACCTGCTCAGAAGAGAAAGCAGGTGGAAGACATTGACGAACATGTCGGAGTCCACCTTCATGGCGTAGGACACGTTGGGGCAGTGGACGGCCAGCCAGTTCATAATCATCACGGTCTTGATGGTCAGGTTCTGGTAGGTGTCCAGGAAGTCCATCTGGATGACGTCAGCATGTGTCCTGCTTTCCTCCTCCAGCATGTCCTGGATGCTCCTCAGCCGGCCCCCCACGGGGAGTCCCATGTAGAACAAGGTGAGGGTGTCCTGGCTGGCGGCCCCCCATGTCATCCTGATGGCCTCCCGAGCTGAGGACGCATGAGGGGCCACCGGGACCATGAAGACCAGGAAGGGGCTTGAGCGTTTGCAGGCGCCAGGCTGGTTCAGGAGGTACTTGTACGTTTCCGGGGACAGAAGTCGGTCCTCTGCCGGACTCGGCGTCGGAAGTTGTTGAACGGACGCATTTCTATCAAGCAAGCCGTACGCGGAGAAGAAAATCACTAGAGAGACGACGAGTGGCTTTACATACCTTCTTAAAACATGCGCCCTCATAGTCTTTGTCCACTTCGTCTGCCGTGTTTTCGGACACGTTAGCCCGACTAGCTTTTTCCTCCGTCAACCCGGAAGTGAAGACCCGGCCATTGCAGTTTTGTCTGGTCGTAGCCACCGAGGGGGTCACGTGATCACGGACTGGACCTTTGCCAAATAGTTTTTTCTTTAATGTAAATCCGACGCATATACGACCTCAAAATAGTTAAGAGAAAATGTCGCCGTCCACGTTCAACTGTAAAGTTTTTTTTCTTTTCATCAAATGAGTAAAGTGTCACATGACTTACACCCCCACCTAAAAATACAAAATGGTTCACTCCTCTTGGACGCGAAAGACCCGGCCATTGCGGTTTGTCTGATCGTGACAGCGCCGAGGGGGTCACATGCTCACGGACTGGACCTTTGCCAAATGGGTTTTTTCTTTAATGTAAATCTGACGCATACACGACCTAATGAAAGGTAAGAGAAAATCTCGCCGTCCACGTTCAATGATAAGGTGTTTTTTTTTCATCAAATGAGTAAAGTGTCACATGACGTACACCCCCCCAAAAATACGAAATGGTTCATTCCTCTTGGCAGCTGAAAACCCAGCAAACATTCACTTTTCACCCACCGAGAAATGGTTAATATTATTCTGTTGATAAGAACATTATTAATACAAACAGGTTGATTTTATTACATTTCATAATTATTATATTATAATTTTAATTTTGATAATTTAATAATTAAAAATTTCTCTCATTGGATTAATGATTTTTAAATTAGTTTAAACATTCAACGAGGGGGGGAATTTATATATATATATATACACACACACACACACACACACACACACACACATACCTCCAAACACATACATGCATGGTGGTGGTAGTATTATGCTCTGGGCCTGTTTTGCTGCCAATGGAACTGGTGCTTTACAGAGAGTAAATGGGACAATGAAAAAGGAGGAATACCTCCAAATTCTTCAGGACAACCTAAAATCATCATATATATATATATATATATATATATATATATATATATATATATATATATATATATATATATATATATATATATATATATATATATATATATATATATATATATATATATATATATATTAGAGATGCGTGGATAGGCAATTATTTCATCCGCAACCGCATCACGAAAGTCGTCATCCACCCGCCATTCACCCGAACCAACATTTTATCAAAACCACAACCGCCCGCCACCCGGGCGGTATTTATCATTATTATAATATTATTGTCATTTCCGTTAAGAAAGTGTTGACTATTGTTGCCAGGAGTGCGTTCCTCACACTTTGTGTGCGCAGTTGCAGCAAGCAGAACGATGCTTTTAAGAAGCTAAAAAAATTTAAAAAAACAAGGCCTATATTTTCGTTAGGTAAAAAAAAAAATCTGAATTTATTTCAATGAATATTAACTTGTTAACGTTAAAGTGCTCAAATAGGGACGAGGGCAGGGTGCACAGTGAAACAGTGAACAATTTTGCGACAAAGATAAACCTTTATTGATTGATCTGCAGCCATGACAAAATATCAGACAATCTCCATTGTCAACGACAGGCAGGAAAATAAAGATGAACACATAGCCTATGTTGTAGGCATAGGCTCATACGTTTTCAAGTTGAAATGAAAAAAATAATAAAAAATTTGCCTATAAGCCTTAGGCTGTCAATCACGCGCACAAACTTAAATTATACAACAACATATGTATGTCATCCCTATTTAAACAAAAATAAATTACATACATAATAATAATTGAATTATAATGAAAATAGACGGTCGCAACAAACAAAGCAGGCTAAATAGCCTTACATTGTAGCCAATCGGAGATGCGCTTCACTTGAAAGCGAGGCCAAATAATTAACACACAGTAGTATATCTCCAATAGAAAAAAACCCACAATAAACAACACAATTGCCTTAATTCCTTTGCATTGTAGTGCGCCCAAACAACATATAACCATCAAAATTATTCTGCTGACCGAACTCAATATATGTTAGACATGGTCTTATTTGGTATAGCCTAGGTAACGTAGACTAATTCGTTTAACATATCCAACCGTATGTCTACTTACTTTTTTTTTGTAGCACTATGCAGGAATAAAATGGCATCTACAGTGCCAGGATTGTTGCTGGGACACATAGGATTCTCTTTATACATTTACTATGTATATATATTTCCGAATTGGTTCAACCGCCATCCGCCCGAATCTATTTAAAATCAATTTTTTTCGTCATTCATCCGCCCGACCCGCGGATTACCCGTGGACACCGCGGGTGTGTCCGCAAACCGCGCATCTCTAATACATATACCGGTATATATATATATATATATATATATATATATATATATATATATATATATATATATATATATATATATATATATATATATATATATATATATATATATATATATATATATATTTATATATAGAGTTAAGTTAAAGTACCAATGATTGTCACACACACACTAGGTGTGGTGAAATGTGTCCTCTGCATTTGACCCATCCCCTTGTTCACCCCCTGGGAGGTGAGGGGAGCAGTGGGCAGCAATGGGGCCGCGCCCAGGAATCATTTTTGGTGATTTAACCCCCAATTCCAACCCTTGATGCTGAGTGCCAAGCAGGGAGGTAATGGGTCCAATTTTTATAGTCTTTGGTATAGCCGGGGTTTGAACTCATGACCTACCGATCTCAGGGCGGACACTCTAACCACTAGGCCACTGAGTAGGTCACCGTGAGCTTAACATGCAAAGCCAAGGGGCCAAAATCAACAGGGGGGAGCTCACAGGTACCACGTGGTCCAAACACTATTACTTCTGTCTTCTTTTCATTAAAATGTAAGAAATTTAGGGCCATCCAGGCCTTGATATCATCAAGACAAGCAAGTAGTGGCTGCATTGAAGAGGCATGATTTCTCCTTAACGGAAAATACTTTTGTGTGTCATCAGCATAACAATGAAAAGAAATATCATGCCTTCTAAGGATGGAGCCCAGGGGAAGTAAATCAATAGAAAACAGCAGTGGTCCTAAAACTGAGCCCTGTGGGACCCCACATGTCAAGGGAGCAACAGAGGATTCAGAACCAGCAACATTTACAGAGAAGGATCTGTTTGTCAAATATGACTTCAGCCAACTCAAAGCAGTACCACACATGCCCACTTGATGCTGTAGGCGGCTAATTAAGATATTGTGGTCCACTGTATCTGTTGAGAAATGTTGTTCTTAAACTGTTGGACAATTTGCTCACGCATTTGTTGACAAAGTGGTGACCCTCGCCCCATCCTTGTTTGTGAATGACTGAGCATTTCATGGAATCTACTTTTATACCCAATAATGGCACCCACCTGTTCCCTATTAGCCTGTTCACTTTTGGGATGTTCCAAAGAAGTTTTGATGAGCATTCCTCAACTTTCTCAGTCTTTTTTGCCACTTGTGCCAGCTTTTTTTTAACCATGTTGCAGGCATCAAATTCCAAATGAGCTAATATTTGCAAGAATAACAACGTTTTCCAGTTTGAACATTAAGTATCTTGTCTTAGCAGTCTATTCAATTGAATACAGATTGAAAAGGATTTGCAAATCATTCTATTTTGGTTTTATTTACCATTTACACAACGTGCCAACTTCACTGGTTTGGGGGTTTGCAAGTCAAGAACACGTTCTTCTTTCTTGTGCATTCTAAACAAACGTTAGTAAAAGTCAGTTAACAATGTAGCTATTGGGATTATATTTGCACAATTTATTGCACGTACAAAAGGGAGTAGGAAGAAGTGAAGATTATAATTCATGCCCAATAATCCTACTTACTTACACATGCTTACGCTTTGTTCACTTCATGTAAAAGAAAGAAAAAAACCTCAATAAGCAAATAAAAAGGGAGGTTGTGAAGACTAATTATAAATATTGGTCTAAAAATACATGAATTATTAACTTATTGATGATTGTCAATAAGTGCAATTTGGTCTTGTTTTTGCTTTAAAGGCCTACTGAAAGCCACTACTATCGACCACGCAGTCTGATAGTTTATATATCAACGATGAAATCTTAACATTGCAACACATGCCAATAACTTATAAAGTGACATTTAAAATTTCCCGGGAAATATCCGGCTGAAACGTCGCGGTATGATGACGTATGCGCGTGACGAAGTCAGTTTAACGGAAGTTATGGTACCCCGTAGAATCCTATACAAAAAACTCTGTTTTCATTTCATAATTCCACAGTATTCTGGACATCTTTTGCAATTTGTTTAATGAACAATGAAGGCTGCAAAGAAGACAGTTGTAGGTGGGATCGGTGTATTAGCAGCGGACTACAGCAACACAACCAGGAGGACTTTGTTGGAGAGCAGACGCGCTAGCCGGCGACCTCACCTTGACTTCCTACGTCTCCGGGCCGCCAAACGCATCGGGTGAAGTCCTTTGTCCTTCCGCCGATCGCTGGAACGCAGGTGAGCACGGGTGTTGATGAGCAGATGAGGGCTGGCTGGCGTAGGTGGAGAGCTAATGTTTTTAGCATAGCTCTGTGCGGTCCGGTTGCTAAGTTGCTAAGTTAGCTTCAATGGCGTCGTTAGCACAGCATTGTTAACCTTCGCCAGCCTGGAAAGCATTAACCGTGTATTTACATGTCCACGGTTTAATAGTATTGTTGATTTTCTGTCTATCCTTCCAGTCAGGGGTTTATTTTTTTTGTTTCTATATGCAGTTAAAGCACGATGCTATCACGTTAGCTCGTAGCTAAAGCGTTTCGCCGATGTATTGTCGTGGAGATAAAAGGCACTGAATGTCCATTTCGCGTTCTCGACTCTCATTTTCAAGAGGATATAGTATCTGAGGTGGTTTAAAATACAAATCCGTGATCCACAATAGAAAAAGGAGAGAGTGTGGAATCCAATGAGCCAGCTTTTTCCCTAAGTTACGGTCAGAGCGAAAAAAAATATGTATTTCACTGCATTCTAGTCCGTCACTCTAACGTTCCTCGTCCACGAATCTTTCATCCTCGCTCAAATTAATGGGGTAATGGTCCGAATCGCTCTAGCTGCGTTGAAAACAATAGGAAAATATGAGGGAGTGAACAACTGACAACGTCACGCTACTTCCGGTAGGGGCAAGGTTTTTTTTTTATCAGAGACCAAAAGTTGCGAACTTTATCGACGTTGTTCTATACTAAATCCTTTCAGCAAAAATATGGCAATATCGCAAAATGATCATGTATGACACATAGAATGGATCTGCTATCCCCGTTTAAATAAAAAAAAATTAATTTCAGTAGGCCTTTAACTAAACAACAATAAATTATATTATAAGCCAAATATATATATTTCAGTTATTCAGATATTTTATTGTTTGTTGGACAAATTGCTTTCAAAAAAATAAGCAAAAAATGTGTGAAACATCTCATTGGCGATTACCTCATTTTCAGCCATTTTGCGGACAAAACAAAATGCGTGTGCTGTTCGACTACACTTGCTTTACGGATGTTGTTGTTTTTTACAAGGATAATAACATCATGTTCACCTTGAAGTTGTTTTAGCCTCTAAAAACACCTAAAACTTCTATAAAAAAAAAACCCGACTGTCCATCAAAACGTTTTTTTTTTTGGAACGACTGAATTGAGTTGTGTCTTTGTCAATCGCTGACACGCGTGCAATAGTGCAGTGTGAACAGCAGAGGGCAGCAAAGAGTCACGTACATAATCAATAACAATGACGTCAACGTCAGAACACGTTTCACAGATAATGGCAGGAAAAACTCCTACTCCTACTAAGTTGTTTTTTATGAATATTCTGAATTGTTTAAATGTATTTTACATAGCATTTTGTCATTTTACTGAATCAAAGTCAAATATATTATACTTTTTTTTTTAAAAGAATAAAGTAATGTATTGAGAAAAAAGTTAAAATATTGCGAGGGGAACTCCAAACTATTTATCTATATATTTATTTTTATTTTTAGAAAAACGCAATATTGTGGAAAAAAATATCTTACAAGACATGTGTAGAAATATTTTAGGAAAAAATATTTTAAGACATTTTTATACATTTTTTAGAGAATAAAGTATGTCATTTTTACAGGATTACAGTCAAATATATCGTATTTTACCAAACAAATGTTAAAGTCAAATATATTATTTTAAAAAATGTTAGTAATGTATTGAGAAAAAATATGTCATTTTACAAGAATTATTTCAGAATATTGAGGAAAAAATAAAACATTACCAGAAAAAAAGAAGTTATTTTACAGGATTAAATTCTAATATTTTGTGGAAAAGTATTTTCTTTTTTTTCTTTTTTAGAAAAACGCAATATTGTGGAAAAAATATCTTACAAGAAATGTGTAGACATATTTTAACAAATTGTTTTACATTTTTTAGACAATAAAGTATGTCATTTTTACAGGATTAAAGTCAAATACATCGTGTTTTCCCAGGCAAATGTATTTAATTTGGCAAGATTAAAGTCAAATATATTATTAAAAAAAATATTAAAGAAAAATAAGTTAGTAATGTATTGAGGAAAAAGTTGTCATCGTACAAGAATTATGTCAGAATATTGTGAGGAGAGAAAAAAATCCAACAATCCAAACTATTTATCTATTTATTTATTTTTATTTTTAGAAAAACGCAATATTGTGGAAAAAAAATATCTTATGTAGAAATGTGTAGAAATATTTTAGGAAAAAATATTTCAAGACATTTTTATACATTTTTTAGAGAATAAAGTATGTCATTTTTACAGGATTAAAGTCAAATATATCGTATTTTACCAGACAAATGTATTTAATTTGACAAGATTAAAGTCGAATATATCATATTTTACCAGACACATGTATTTAATTTGACATGATTAAAGTCAAATGTATTATTTTAAAAAATGATAGTAATGTATTGAGAAAAAAGATTTCATTTTACAAGAATTATGTCAGAATATTGTGAGGAAAAAATAAAACATTACCAGAAAAAAAAAAAAAGTTATTTTACAGGATTCAATTCTAATATTTTGTGGGAAAGTATTTTCTTTTTCTTTTTCTTTTTCTTTTTTTTAGAAAAACGCAATATTGTGGAAAACATATCTTACAAGAAATGTGTAGAAATATTTTAACTAATAGTTTTACATTTTTTAGAGAATAAAGTATGTAATTTTACAGGATTAAAGTCAAATACATCGTATTTTACCAGACAAATGTATTTAATTTGACAAGATTAAAGTCAAATATATTATTAAAAAAATATTAAAGAAAAAGAAGTTAGTAATGTATTGAGGAAAAAGTTGTCATCGTACAATAATTATGTCAGAATATTGTGAGGAGAGAAAAAAATCCAAGAATCCAAACTATTTATCTATTTATTTATTTTTATTTTTAGAAAAACGCAATGTTTTTGAAAAAAATATATCTTACAAGAATTGTATAGAAATATTATAAGAACAAATATTCAAATACATTTTTATACTTTTTTTAGAGAATCAATTATACCATTTTTACAGGATTAAAGTCAAATATATCGTATTTTACCAGACAAATGTATTTCATTTGACATGATTAAAGTCAAATATATTATTAAAAAAAATGTTTAAAAAAATGTTAGTAATGCATTGAGAAAAAAGATGTCATCTTACAAGAATTATGTCAAAATATTGTGAGGAAAAAATAAAATATTACCAGAAAAAATGCTATTTTACAGGATTAAAATGAAATATTTTGTGGAATAATATTTAGTTTTTTGTTTTAAAAAAAAACGCAATAATGTGGAAAAAATATCTTACAAGAATTGGGTAGAAATATTTTAAGAAAAAATTATTTTAAGAAATTGTTTCAAATTTTTAGGGACCAAATGAAATGGAAAGTAGTTTATTCCCACCATTTTGAAATCATCGCGTTCACAAAGTCTTTCAAATAAGGCATTATTTTCAAGAATCATCGTTTCAATCATTTATTTAAAGTAAATAAGCATGTTTTTAATGTACCGCTGTTTTTTGTTTTTTATCTGTAATTGTAGAGTTCAGGGGGAAAGAATCAAGACACCAACGCGCAAAAACCAAATAAAAAAATGTGGAAAAGAAAGGTTGAGAGAACACGGAGAAAGAGTGATGGCTGACCCAGTTAACACCAAGAATATTTGAAGAAGGAAGAAGGAAAGTTTGAAGTCATCAACGATTTATCGGCCTGGGAGCAAAGGAGAGGCCTATATACCCCCGCTGCATGTATTTGGAGGTGGGAGCGGCCTATATACTCCTGGGTGCATGTCTTTGGAGGTGGGAGGGGCCTATATACCCCCGGGTGCATGTCTTTGGAGGTGGGAAGGGCCTATATACTCCCGGGTGCATGTCTTTGGAGGTGGGAGTGGCCTATATACCCCCGGGTGCATGTCTTTGGAGGTGGGAGAGGCCTATATACCCCCGCTGCATGTATTTGGAGGTGGGAGAGGCCTATATACCCCCGCTGCATGTATTTGGAGGTGGGAGCGGCCTATATACTCCTGGGTGCATGTCTTTGGAGGTGGGAGGGGCCTATATACTCCCGGGTGCATGTCTTTGGAGGTGGGAGTGGCCTATATACCCCCGGGTGCATGTCTTTGGAGGTGGGAGAGGCCTATATACCCCCGCTGCATGTATTTGGAGGTGGGAGAGGCCTATATACCCCCGCTGCATGTATTTGGAGGTGGGAGCGGCCTATATACTCCTGGGTGCATGTCTTTGGAGGTGGGAGGGGCCTATATACCCCCGGGTGCATGTCTTTGGAGGTGGGAAGGGCCTATATACTCCCGGGTGCATGTCTTTGGAGGTGGGAGTGGCCTATATACCCCCGGGTGCATGTCTTTGGAGGTGGGAGAGGCCTATATACCCCCGCTGCATGTATTTGGAGGTGGGAGCGGCCTACCCCCAGGTGCATGTCTTTGGAGGTGGGAGGTGTGCCCGGAGAGAACCCACGCAGTCATGGGGGGAACATGCAAACTCCCCACAGATGCTCTAGTGTACTTAGTCTAGTGTGACTCAACCAGTAATCTATGTTCCTAGGGAGAGTGATGGCGCCTTCCCCGTTAGGGTGAAGGCCGTCCCTCCTCAAGCCCGGTTTGCCCCAGAAAGAGGGCCAATTATCTATAAATGTTAATCCCTGTTCTCTACAAAAACTAGCCAGCCACTTGTTAAGCGAGACTAATCTGCTATACCTCTCATCATTGCCTCTCGCAGGCAGGGGGCCAGAGACAAGTACTTGATGCCTGGACATCTTTCTAGCGAGATTACAAGTCCCAGCTCTTTGTAATCTCTCACTGTCTCATCCTAGTGTCATTGGAGCGGCGTGTGCAACTATATTTGCGTAGCTAGTGGTGCGATTAGCCTGCCGTACGTGTTTACTAGGCCTGTTGTGAGTTAGCGCCCTAAGATTAGCTTCAATGTCGGGTGCTCTGGCTCCGGAAATACACTTAATTATGGCTGGTTTACTAAACTGTATATTTTGGGTGATGGAGTCCCCAATGACTAAGGTGTGTTGTCCGGTAGACTGGGGTGTGGGACTAGCTAAAGGGCTAAATATATTCTGCCTCTTAACTGGTTCCCCATTGCTTGTAGGCCGCTTAGGGCTGCTACAAGTTGGGCTAGTCGGCTCGCTACAACCAACGCTGGCAAACGTGTCCGCGACATCTAAAGTTACAAAGTTACTCTGCTCTAACTGGCGGACACGGTACTCTAGTAGGGCCAGCCTATCCAAGAGAAAGGTACGCAAAGAACAGGAAGCCATATTCAGGTTGTTTCTTTCATTGAGTCAAGTTCTTGCTGTCTTCAGAGCAAAGTAGCTTCGGACCGTACTTAGCTTAGCTTCGCTAGCCCAGCAGCTAGCTAGCTAAAAGGTGATCTATAAGACTACTAAATACATTATATTGCCAAAAGTATTTGGCCACCTGCCTTGACTCACATATGAACTCGAAGTGCCATCCCATTCCTAACCCATGGGGTTCAATATAATGTTGGTCCATCTTTTGCAGCTGTTACAGTTTCAACTCTTCTGGGAAGGCTGTCCACAAGGTTGCGGAGTGTCTTTATAGGAATTTTGGACCATTCTTCCAAAAGCGCGTTGGTGAGGTCACACTGGCTCTCAGTCTCCGTTCTAATTCATCCCAAAGGTGTTATATCGGGTTCAGGTCAGGACTCTGTGCAGGCCAGTCAAGTTCATCCACACCAGACTCTGTCATCCATGTCTCTATGGACCTTGCTTTGTGCACTGGTGCACAGCCATGTTGGAAGAGGAAGGGGCCCGCTCCAAACTGTTCCCACAAGGTTGGGAGCATGGAAGTGTCCAAAATGTTTTAGTATCCTGGAGCATTCAAAGTTCCTTTCACTGGAACTAAGGGGCCAAGCCCAACTCTTGAAAAACAACCCGACACCATAATTCCTCCACCACCAAATTTCACACTCGGCACAATGCAGTCCGACATGTAGCGTTCTCCTGACAACTTCCAAACCCAGACTGGTCCATCAGATTGCCAGATGGTAAAGAGTGATTCATCACTCCAGAGAAGGCGTCTCCACTGCTCTAGAGTCCAGTGGTGACGTGCTTTACACCACTGCATCCAACGCTTTGCATTGGACTTGGTGATGTACGGCTTAGATACAGCTGCTCGGCCATGGAAACCCATTCTGCGGACTGTATGTGGACTAATTGGAAGGTTTGGAGCTCTGTAGCAACTGACTGTGCAGAAAGTCTTTGCACTATGCGCTTCAGCATCCGCTGACCCCTCTCTGTCAGTTTACGTGGTCTACCACTTGGTGGCTGAGTTGCTGTTGTTCCCAAACTCTTCCATTTCCTTATAATAAAACCGACAGTTGACTTTGGAATATTTAGGAGCGAGGAAATTTGACAGCCCATTCTTTCACAAATGTTTGTAGAAACAGTCTCCATGCCTAAGTGCTTGATTTTATACACTTGTGGCCAGGCCAAGTGATTAGGACACCTGATTCTGATCATTTGGATGGGTGGACGAATACTTTTGACAATATAGTGTATGTTGGACAAGGAATCAAGAAAGCTGTCAAACAATTAAAAGCACACAGATATAAAGATGGTATTTAGTTTTGAACGGTGAACAGCAGCAGCGGGAGTGAGAGCACCGACTTAGAATGTATAAAAAAAAGAAAAACATGCTTTCTTGTCTTAAAAACCCTGTTTCCATATGAGTTGAGAAATTGTGTTAGATGTAAATATAAATGGAACACAATGATTTGCAAATCCTTTTCAACCCATATTCAATTGAATGCACTACAAAGACAACATATTTGATGTTCAAACTCATAAACTTTTTTTTTTTTTTGCAAATAATAATTAACTTAGAATTTCATGGCTGCAACACGTGCCAAAGTAGTTGGGAAAGGGCGTGTTCACCACTGTGTTACATGGCCTTTCCTTTTAACAACACTCAGTAAACGTTTGGGAACTGAGGAGACACATTTTTGAAGCTTCTCAGGTGGAATTCTTTCCCATTCTTGCTTGATGTACAGCTTAAGTTGTTCAACAGTCCGGGGGTCTCCGTTGTGGTATTTTAGGCTTCATAATGCGCCACACATTTTCAATGGGAGACAGGTCTGGACTAAAGGCAGGCCAGTCTAGTACCCGCACTCTTTTACTATAAAGCCACGTTGATGTAACACGTGGCTTGGCAATGTCTTGCTGAAATAAGCAGGGGCGTCCATGGTAACGTTGCTTGGATGGCAACATATGTTGCTCCAAAACCTGTATGTACCTTTCAGCATTAATGGCGCCTTCACAGATGTGTAAGTTACCCATGTCTTGGGCACTAATACACCCCCATACCATCACAGATGCTGGCTTTTCAACTTTGCGCCTATAACAATCCGGATGGTTCTTTTCCTCTTTGGTCCGGAGGACACGACGTCCACAGTTTCCAAAAACAATTTGAAATGTGGACTCGTCAGACCACAGAACACTTTTCCACTTTGTATCAGTCCATCTTAGATGAGCTCAGGCCCATCGAAGCCGACGGCATTTCTGGGTGTTGTTGATAAACGGTTTTCGCCTTGGATAGGAGAGCTTTAACTTGCACTTACAGATGTAGCGACCAACTGTAGTTACTGACAGTGGGTTTCTGAAGTGTTCCTGAGCCCATGTGGTGATATCCTTTACACACTGATGTCGCTTGTTGATGCAATACAGCCTGAGGGATTGAAGGTCACGGGCTTAGCTGCTTACGTGCAGTGATTTCTCCAGATTCTCTGAACCCTTTGATGATATTACGGAGCGTAGATGGTGAAATCCCTAAATTCCTTGCAATAGCTGGTTGAGAAAGGTTTTTCTTAAACTGTTCAACAATTTGCTCACGCATTTGTTGACAAAGTGGTGACCCTCGCCCCATCCTTGTTTGTGAATGACTGAGCATTTCATGGAATCTACTTTTATACCCAATCATGGCACCCACCTGTTCCCTGTTGCCTGTTCACCTGTGGGATGTTCCAAATAAGTGTTTGATGAGCATTCCTCAACTTTATCAGTATTTATTGCCACCTTTCCCAACTTCTTTGTCACGTGTTGCTGGCATCAAATTCTAAAGTTAATGATTATTTGCACAAAAAAAAAAGTTTATCAGTTTGAACATCAAATATGTTGTCTTTGTAGCATATTCAACTGAATATGGGTTGAAAATTATTTGCAAATCACTGCATTCCGTTTATATTTACATCTAACACAATTTCCCAACTCATATGGAAACGGGGTTTGTACAAAAGGATTGTGAATAATAGACCAAATTGCCAAACAAGTGCAGTTCCCTTTAAAGGGCCACATAATACACAATATGGTCAGTATTTTTAGCTCTTTGTTCAGTTCTTAGCAGACACTAAAAGACACCCATGAAGTCCATCTGATCACTATGTCCTTGTTTGGCTATCAATCACGTTTTTGTGACTAGAAATAATAACGACTAGAAATAATAACTATCATTGTCAGTTTTGCCGTAAACCTAGAGAAGCTCCAGCTGGAGGAGTCAAGCGGTCTTTGAAGGTGAAGCATCAAAGCCTTCAGGCTGTAAAACTTGTTATTGTTTCTGATACGACAATGACGCTCGGTTCCTTATCCTGTGAATGTTAGGACACAGATCGAGAACTGGTCTAAAGTCTACCAGTGCTCCTCTTCCACTTAAATCTGCACGTTTGGTTGTCATGTTCCGGAATGCTGAAACGCTCCACTTGGAGCAGCCTGTGGCTTTTCCCAAAGGTCAGAGACCACAAGGGGTTGTGTTTGAAATAGGTGACACACACCTGCGAGAACATCCCACATTCCGGAACGTTCTTGTCATAGCGGCACACCTCACAACGCCCTGGTTTCGCTTTGGTGTTTTCTCCTCGACTTTTCTTTTCCACTTTTTAGAAAACCAAGAATAGGGGGACATTGGCGTAGCAACGGCAACTGCTACATCCATTTTCTACCGCTTGTCCCTTTCGGGGTTGCAGGGGGTGCTGGAGCCTATCTCAGCTGCATTCGGGCAGAAGGCGGGGTACACCCTGGACAAGTCGCCACCTCATCACGGGGCCAACAGATAGACAGACAACATTCACACTCACATTCACACACTAGGTCCAATTTTAGTGTTGCCAATCCACCTATCCCCAGGTGCATGTCTTTGGAGGTGGGAGGAAGCCGGAGTACCTGGAGGGAACCCCCGCAGTCACAGAGAGATCCCGAGCCCGGGATTGAACTCAGGGCCTTCGTATTGTGAGGCACATGCACTAACCCCTGTTTCACCGTGCTGCCACCACAAGAACTTGAACGGGTTAATAGGTCAAAGAAGCCCAGGTGCAGTGATGGGCAGTAACAAGCGAGCTTAATTACATTTCACTACGTTTTGAACGAGTAGCTTAGCTCCTTTTAGAGCCACGGTGCGAGGTAGCTTACATCAAAGCTACAAGCTACAAAGCGAGAAAATGGACTGTGACTCCAGGCCCAAAAAATATGCAGAAAATACAAGACCTGGATGAATGAGAACATCCATACATGCGGAGAACATCCATGATGATTGGTTGGTGTTCGTATGATGAGTCACAATTGGCTAAGGTTCGGGTGAAACATTACGGACTGGCCAATCAGAGGCAAGATAAGGCGGGTCATAGAAACCAGGAAACAAAATCATAACAGACTCACGTCCATACTTGCCAACCTTGAGACCTCCGAATTCGGGAGATTGGGTGGGTGGGTGGTTGGGGCGGGGGTCGCGGGGGCAGCAGCCTAAGCAGGGAAGCCCAGACTTCCCTCTCCCCAGCCACTTCGTCCAGCGCCTCCCGGGGGATCCCGAGGCGTTCCCAGGCCAGCCGGGAGAGATAGTCTTCCCAACGTGTCCTGGGTCTTCCCCGTGGCCTCCTACCGGTAGGACCTGCCCGAAACACCTCCATAGGGAGGCGTTCGGGTGGCATCCTGACCAGATGCCCGAACCACCTCATCTGGCTCCTCTCGATGTGGAGGAGCAGCGGCTTTACTTTGAGCTCCTCCCGGATGACAGAGTTTCTCACCCTATCTCTAAGGGAGAGCCCCGCCACCTGGCGGAGGAAACACATTTTGGCCGCTTGTACCCGTGATCTTGTCCTTTCGGTCATGACCCAAAGCTCATGACCATAGGTGAGGATGAGAACGTAGATCGACCGGTAAATCGAGAGCTTTGCCTTCCGGCTCAGCTCCTTCTTCACCACAACGGATCGATACAGCGTCCGCATTACAGAAGACGCCACACCGGTCCGCCTGTCGATCTCACGATCCACTCTTCCCTCACTCGTGAACAAGACTCCGAGGTACTTGAACTCCTCCACTTGGGGCAGGGTCTCCTCCCCAACCCGGAGATGGCACTCCACCCTTTTCCGGGCGAGAACAATGGACTCGGACTTGGAGGTGCTGATTCCCATCCCAGTCGCTTCACACTCGGCTGCGAACCGATCCAGTGAGAGCTGAAGATCTTGGCCAGATGAAGCCATCAGGACCACATCATCTGCAAATAGCAGAGACCTAATCCTGCAGCCACCAAACCAGATACCCTCAACGCCCTGACTGAGCCTAGAAATTCTGTCCATAAAGGTTATGAACAGAATCGGTGACAAAGGGCAGCCTTGGCGGAGTCCAACCCTCACTGGAAACGGGTCCGACTTACTGCCGGCAATGCGGACCAAGCTCTGACACTGACCATACAGGGAGCGAACCGCCACAAGAAGACAGTCCGTTACCCCATACTCTCTGAGCACTCCCCACAGGACTTCCCGGGGTACACGGTCGAATGCCTTCTCCAAGTCCACAAAGCACATGTAGACTGGTTGGGCAAACTCCCATGCACCCTCAAGGACCCTGCCGAGAGTATAGAGCTGTTCCACAGTTCCACGACCAGGACGAAAACCACACTGTTCCTCCTGAATCCGAGGTTCGACTATCCGGCGTAGCCTCCTCTCCAGTACACCTGAATAGACCCTACATATATATATATATATATATATATATATATATATATATATATATATATATATATATATATATATATATATATATATATATATATATATATATAGTACACAGTAATGAAAACACAGTTGTTCTACTAACTGTACTGTACTTGCTGCTTACTTAAAAAAAAACAACACTTACCTTTCACTATTTGAGTAGCCTTTGTTCTGCCATTTGAGTACTGGTGAGCGATCTCTGAATCCGTGAACATATCCTTCACAAATTTGTTGAAAACATCCGCAAATGAGAACGGGATGTTGCTTGCAGCTGTCAGCATAGCCATCTTTGTCTCGGGCCATGACTGTCTCTTCTTCGTTCTTCTGCTTCGTCTCTGTTATGTTTTTGGACATTACTACTTGCCGTAGTTTTGAAGCAATGCATGATGGGAATCCGGATGTTGTGTGTCAGTGTATTAACGTGCCGGCTGGAATAAACATACGCTGAGGAATAGCTACGCGCCTGCCTACTTTATGGGTTATAGATAAACCTATGGATAATGGAGACATACTGTATATAATAGTCTCCTTTTCAGGTGAGAGAGGACGCCTTTAAGGCACGCCCCCAATATTGTTGTCTGGCTGGAAATCGGGAGAAATTCGGGAGAATGGTTGTCCCGGGAGATTTTTGGTAGAATCACTGAAATTCGGGAGTCTCCCGGAAAATTCGGGAGGATTGGCAAGTATGCTCACGTCACATGACGACGAGGGAGTCAGAGACAGAGGGACGCTTCAAGCTGACCACTCAAAAAAAAACAAAAAAACCCCCTCAATAATGAGTTTCCTTTGCCATATTTAGACACATGTATGTGTTTAAAGAAAACAATGGCCAAAACCTTAGTTTTAGTTGTTTACTCTGTAAACCAAAACCATAACTGCTCTCTTCATCCAAGACGTCCAACACAAATTTAGGAACACACATTATGGGGAGTTGACTTTATGAAAAGTTTTACTACACATAACACAACTGTTCCCAAACAACACACAAGTCATTATTTTCATTGTCAAGATATAGATAGATGCTGTTTTTTTTTACTGTAAGTAGACAACATTAATATTATTATAGGGGTGGGCCAAAGAAAAGGCAAACTAAATAAATACATAGAGAGGGGTGTGAGGTACCCTAGAGGTAGTTGTAGGGTGTCCCCAGTTAAATGACTGATAGTTAATAGTAATTTGTACACTCTCAGTTACATTAGCAATGATATTATACGTGTGGGCCCGTAGATAGAAATGCCCTTAAATTAGGGTCTAAAGTTTGATGCTTGTCATACTCGGGGTCATATACTTACATATATACAGTCGTGGTGTCACGTGAGGGGTGCGCTTGCTGCGCGGTTGTTCTTCCAATGCAAAGGAACGGCTCCGGACGACAGGCGCAAGGTAAGAGATGATTTATTTCTCATAAAACAGCGAACTACCAAAAAGCAGGCAAAACAACAAAAAGGCAAGCGTGCCTAAACCACATGAAGTCAATTACTTAGCATGGACTAGGACATGGCATGATCAAAAACTTACTTGGCATGAACGTGTGACAAACACAACGAAAGCAGGACGAGTGACTGGCAAGGGCAACTTAAATAATGCCTCTGATTAGCGCTCGGGAAGCAGGTGAGCGGGCGAGCACTAATCAGAGACAGGTGAACACAATAAGTCACCATGGTGACAAAAGCAAACAAGGAAGCCTAAACGGGAACTAAAGAAGTCCAAAACTAAGAGAACATAACTAAACAAAACATGATCCGGACCACGGATCATGACAGTGGTCAAAAGTTTACATACACTTGTAAAGAACATAATGTCATGGCTGTCTTGAGTTTCCAATAAATCCAATAAGATGCTTTTAGTAGCCATCCACAAGCTTCTGGCAAGCTTCTGGTTGAATTTTTGACCACTCCTCTTGACAAAATTAGTGCAGTTCAGCTAAATTTGTTGGTTTTCTGACGTGGACTTGTTTCTTCAGCATTGTCCACAAGTTTAAGTCAGGGCATTGGGAAGGCCATTCTAAAACATTAATTCTAGCCTGATTTAGCCATTCCTTTACCACTTTTGAGGTGTGTTTGGGGTCATTGTCCTGTTGGAACACCCAACTGCACCCAAGACCCAACCTCCGGGCTGATGATTTTAGGTTGTCCTGAAGAATTTGGAGGTAATCCTCCTTTTTCATTGGCCCATTTACTCTCTGTAAAGCACCAGTTCCAATGGCAGCAAAACAGGCCCAGAGCATAATACTACCACCACCATGCTTGACGGTAGGTCTGGTGTTCCTAGGATTAAAGGCCTCACCTTTTCTCCTCCAAACATATTGCTGGGTATTGTGGCCAAACAGCTAAATTTTTCTTCGTGAGGGGACGGATGGGCGAAGAGTTCACCAGATTAAACAAATGGCCTGGACCGAGTTCTGTTTCAGGACAACTTACTAATATACATATAAACACTGAAATGTATTGGTATATTGTTATTTACAGCTAAACACTGACATTTGTTATTGATATATTGTTATTTACAGATAAACACTGACATTTTTTATTGATGTATTGTTATTTACAGATAAACACTGACATTTATTATTGATATATTGTTATTTACTGATAAACACTGACATTTGTTATTGATATATTGTTATTTACTGATAAACACTGACATTTATTATTGATATATTGTTATTTACAGATAAACACTGAAATGTATTATTAATGTATTGTTATTTACAGATAAACACTGAAATGTATTATTAAAGTATTGTTATTTACATATAAACACTGAAATGTATTATTGATATATTGTTATTTACTGATAAACACTGACATTTATTATTGATATATTGTTATTTAGAGATACACACTGAAATGTATTATTAATGTAATGTTATTTACATATAAACACTGAAATGTATTGATATATTGTTATTTACAGATAAACACTGACATGTGTTATTGATATATTGTTATTTACAGATAAACACTGACATTTATTATTGATGTATTGTTATTTAGAGATAAACACTGACATTTATTATTGATATATTGTTATTTAGGGATAACACTGACATTTAAATTGATATATTGTTATTGACGGATAAACACTGACAGTTATTATTGATATATTGTTATTTACAGATAAACACTGACATGCATTATTGATATGTTGTTATTTACAGATAAACACTGACATTTATTATTGATGTATTGTTATTTACAGATAAACACTGAAATTTATTATTAATGTATTGTTATTTACATACAAACACTGAAATGTATTATTGATATATTGTTATTTACAGATAAACAGTGACATATTGATATATTGTTATTTACGGATATACACTGACATCTATTATTAATGTATTGTTATTTACACATAAACACTGAAATGTATTTATGATATATTGTTATTTACAGATAAACATTGACATTTATGATCAATGCATTGTTATTTACATATAAACACTAAAATGTATTGTTGATATATTGTTATTTACAGATAGACACTGACATGTTATAATTGATATATTGTTATTTACAAATAAACACTGACATTTATAATTGATATATTGTTATTTACAGATAAACACTGACATGTATTATTGATATATTGTTATTTACAGATAAACACTGACATTTATTTTTGATATATTGTTATTTACAGCTGAAATGGATTCAAAGGACTCACCTGACCCTCATGAATTCATCATTTACTGAGAGGACGACTTACTGACTGTTGGACATTACGGACAAAAGCCTGACTTATTTGTTTTAATCATTTGTATAAACTACCTGAATTGTGAAACGTGGTGGAAACACAAACCACACACTTATACAGGAACCTTTAGTTCCAGGAGCTCCGGGTTCCAGGAACCTAAAGTTCTTGAACTTTTGGTGGGCCTATTGTCGCAAATCCGTCAGAAAAGTTGGCGATAATGAATTGTCCTGAGAGAAGTCCACGGGGGAGTCCTAAAAAGTGACAGGCTGGCAAATCAAACCCCCCAAGTTTCCTTTTCCTCGACAACTAAGTCTGTCAGGCCTCAAGGGAAGAATGTTTTATACGTCTGCTTGCTCTAGAAAGCAGAATGGACATTTTGTACATCCCAGGACACTCATTGAAATACTGAAAAAGGAAACGGCAAGCGAGGTTTTTTAGGGCCCATCAGTCCATATGTTTGCTAAATGCAAACCATGATAAAACATGAACATCTCCTATTGCTTGTTTTGATCTTCAGTACACTTTAAAGAAGCCAGATTGTCACGCTCTTCCAGTGGCGTACATCCAGGGAGAAATAACACATGAATTATGGGAACATGAAAGTTTGTCTGAGAAGACGTTTGGCCTCTCATCCGTGTAGACTTCTTCAGTTCATGATCATAGACTTGGATTGGTCACATCTAGTCATAGACTTGGATTGGTCACATTTAGTCTTAGACTTGGATTGGTCACATTTAGTCTTAGACTTGGATTGGTCAAATCTAGTCTTAGACTTGGATTGGTCACATTTAGTCTTAGACTTGGATTGGTCACATCTAGTCTTAGACTTGGATTGGTCACATCTAGTCTTAGACTTGGATTGGTCACATCTAGTCTTAGACTTGGATTGGTCACATCTAGTCTTAGACTTGGATTGGTCACATTTAGTCTTAGACTTGGATTGGTCACATCTAGTCTTAGACTTGGATTGGTCACATCTAGTCTTAGACTTGGATTGGTCACATCTAGTCTTAGACTTGATTTGGTCACATCTAGTCTTAGACTTAGATTGGTCAGATCTAGTCTTATACTTAGATTGGTCAGATCTAGTCTTAGACTTACATTGGTTAGATCTAGTCTTAGATTGGTTGGGTCTAGTTTTAGACTTCGATTGTCAAACAAGATCTGACCAATCTAAGTCTATGAGCAACATCTTCTAAGACAAACCAAACCGATCTATTGAATGCCCTGAGAACACAATGACCTGGACGAACGACAACATCTATAGCAGTGGTTCTTAACCTTGTTGGAGGTACCGAACCCCACCAGTTTCATATGCGCATTCACCGAACCCTTCTTTAGTGAAAAATAAAATGTTTTTTTCAAATTCAAGACAAAGTTATATGTTTTTGGTAACACTTTAGTATGGGGAACATATTCTAAGTAACAAAGACTTAATTTAGAGTTTTTTTTGGCACTAGGGGAACATATTCTAAGTAACAAAGACTTAATTTAGAGTTATTTGATTAGGGTTAGGGTAAGAGGGTTAGGGCCAGGGTTAGGGTTATAATAAGGCCATGTCGAATAAGGCATTAATAAGTACTTAATAATGACTAGTTTAGAGCCAATATGTTACTAATAAGCAACTAATTAATGGTGAATATGTTCCCCATACTAAAGTGTTACCATGTTTTATTACTGGTGCACAAAATGAACCGTGCATGAATATCACCTTGTTCAAAGAACAAAACCAACACAGTGCATAAACTCAAAACAAATTACACACCTGCAAATCTTTGTGACTTCTGCTGTTGCCGTATCCGTAATACGCCGATAGGGAGAAGTTTTTATTTACATGATGAGTCGGGTGTGTCTTGACCTCTGCCGAACCCCTGAGCCAGACTCACCGAACCCCTAGGGTTCGATCGAACCCAGGTTAAGAACCACTGATCTATAGACAACATTAAATTTGTCTTTGTCATAGGAGCTTTCAGACTTTAATCTGATTTGCTACATTTGAGCCCTAATCGACGAGTAGAATTTGTTTCCGATACTTCTAGGGCTGTCACGTCTAATGCATTAATTAATGAGATTATTCACAACAAATATCCCATTAATAATGATAATAATAATAATAATAATAATGAATTACATTTGTAACGCACTTTACATTTGTTAAAATCTCAAAGTGCTACAAAGTATAGAAATAAATAAATAAATAAAAAAATACATTTGACGTCCAAAAAGAGTCATGATACGGGAAAATGGCAGGCGTGGAAGCTGCCGATGAAGCAGGCGTGGGTGCAGCAGACAAAGCAGGCGGCGAAGCTTGGCATGGTTCTTGGCTTGAGTCTTGGCGGCATGGTCCTTGGCTTGAGTCTTGGCGGCTTGGCGGGTCTTGGCTTGGCGGGTCTTGGCGTCGTGGAGCTGCGACTGGCGGCACTTGATCAATGTTTGAGATGGATCAATGTTAGAGATGGATCAATGGTGAAGATGGATCAATGTTGAAGATGGATCAATGTTGGAGATGGATCAATGTTGAAAATGAATCAATGATGAAGATGGATCAATGTTAAAGATCAATCAATCAATCAATCAATGTTTACTTATATAGCCCTAAATCACGAGTGTCTCAAAGGGCTGCACAAGCCACAATGACATCCTCGGCTCAGATTCCACATCAGGGCAAGAAAAAACTCAATCCAATGGGATGACAATGAGAAACCTTGGAGGGGACCGCAGATGTGGGGACCTCCCCCGGTCGACCGGTGCAATGGACATCGAGTGGATCTAGCATAATATTGTGTGAGTCCAGTCCATAGTGGATCTAACATAATAGAGAAAGTCCAGTCCATAGTGGATCTAACATAATGGTGTGCGAGTCCAGTCCATAGTGAATCTAGCATAATAGTGAGAGTCCAGTCCATAGTGGGGCCAGCAGGAGATCATCTTGAGCGGAGACAGGTCCATGAATTGATTTACGTGGACCCCGACTTAAACAAGTTGAAAAACTTATTTGGGTGTTACCATTTAGTGGTCAATTGTACGGAATATGTACTGTACTGTGCAATCTACTAATACAAGTTTCAATCAATCAATCAAGCAGCGCAGAGACGTCCCAACTGATGCACAGATGAGTGGTCCACCCTGGGTCCCGACTTTGGACAGCTAGCGCCTCATCTGTGGTCACCGAATCTGTGCCCCCCCCCCTTCACGAAGGAGAGAGGGGCAGAGCAGAAAAGAAACGGCAGATCAACTGGTCTAAAAGGGGGGTAAATTTAAAGGCTAGAGTATACAAATGAGTTTTAAGATGGGACTTAAACGTTGCACTTCTGTCGTATCGAAATGAAAAATGAATGACGCTGGTTGAAATCCCAAGATGTATCGTTAGTGCAAGTCTCCAAGTTTTCTGTTCCCTGCATTGCACACACTTGTTGATCACCTTCGCTGTGTACCAATAACGTAAACAATATTCCTTTACCACCAGTCTTCATAAGTTACGTTTATGTTGCTATGGTGATTGATCAGTAGCTTCTTTTCCACCAAATTCTTTCATATCTTTTTGTGTGCAGGTAAAACGTTTAATGGTCCAGATGGGAAAAACAAAAAAACAAAGAAACAAAACAAAGCATAAGAATAAATGTTGGTGTGTTGAGAGCACGACAACACGAACACAGTCAGTAGATTTACACTTAGCCTCAGCTTGTTGACCAGTTAGCATTAGCATTAGGCTCATGCTGCTTTTAGCTAACTGTATAACTTAAAACAAGAAGTCAATATTTGTTGGGACTTATCTTCGTTCCACTTGTTTACTTTTGGTACACAATGGTCGAGGTCTTTTAGAGTCACCTGTGTGAAGTTACCCATCAGGCCTAGTAAATCGATGTATGTATATGTATACTGTATGGACATACAGTATATATATATATATATATATATATATATATATATATATATATATATATATATATATATATATATATATATATATATATATATATATATATATATATATATATATATATATATAAATATATATATATACATACATATATATATACTGTATTATATATGTATATATGTATATATGTATATATATATATATATATATATATATATATATATATATATATATATATATATATATATATATATATATATATATATATATATATATATATACACGTGTATACAGTATATATGTACATACATGTATATAAATTATAAATATATGTATATATACATGTTTATATATATATATATATATATATATACATATTTATACATACATACATGTTTATATATACATGTATATGTATATACACTACCGTTCAAAAGTTTGGGGTCACATTGAAATGTCCTTATTTTTGAAGGAAAAGCACTGTACTTTTCAATGAAGATAACTTTAAACTAGTCTTAACTTGAAAGAAATACACTCTATACATTGCTAATGTGGTAAATGACTATTCTAGCTGCAAATGTCTGGTTTTTGGTGCAATATCTACATAGGTGTATAGAGGCCCATTTCCAGCAACTATCACTCCAGTGTTCTAATGGTACAATGTGTTTGCTCATTGGCTCAGAAGGCTAATTGATGATTAGAAAACCCTTGTGCAATCATGTTCACACATCCGAAAACAGTTTAGCTCGTTACAGAAGCTACAAAACTGACCTTCCTTTGAGCAGATTGAGTTTCTGGAGCATCACATTTGTGGGGTCAATTAAACGCTCAAAATGGCCAGAAAAAGAGAACTTTCTTTTGAAACTCGACAGTCTATTCTTCTTCTTAGAAATGAAGGCTATTCCACAAAATTGTTTGGGTGACCCCAAACTTTTGAACGGTAGTGTATATGTATATGTACATACATATACAGGTGTATATATATATATATACTGTGTATACAGTATATATATATATATATATATATATATATATATATATATATATATATATATATATATATATATATGTATATATATATATATATATATATATATATATATATATATATATATATATATATATACATATACATACATGTGTATACAGCATATATACATACATGTATATAAATAATAAATATATGTATATATACACATGCATATATATACATGTTTATATATATATATATTTATACATACATACATGTTTATATATACATGTATATATGTATACACATATATATACATACAATACATACACATGGTATACATATATACACATACATACATATATACATACACATGGTATACATATGTACACATACATACATACATATGTATGTAAATATAAATACATATATATACATATATATGTACTGTACATACATAGATACATACAAACATATACATATCTACATATATTCACACATATACATAAATGTACTGTATACACAAATACATATACACACATATACATACAGTATATGTATATATACATATATACATACATACATATACAAATTGTAATCAATCACAAATATCAAGTAGCTAAAATGAAGTGTTCCCCATCATGCATTGTGGTGTATTTATATGGCTGTAATTTTGAATTATGTATAGGACCTATTGGACATTTCTTTTTAATAATATCCACAGAGTTCTGTGAGCAGGTTATGTTATGTGTGACCATGTGTGTTGACTTCCTGTGTTGGTTGCAGTTTGCGGCATGAGTGGGAGAGGTTGCGTGGATTGGGCCATATAAGTAAATGCTGTGCTGGAACACTTCTAAAATTCATGGTCATTGCCCCAATTTACTCGTGTTGTCCTAAGCTATCAACGTGCCAATTATTTAAAGTGAAGATGTTGGCACTGTCACGCCAATTTTCTTCCCATTACAAAAACCTTCCTATCCCCCATTTACTTCCGGGGTCATTTCCGCTTACGTCATTTCCTCTTACTTACATCATTTCCTCTTACGTCATTTCCTCTTATTTACGTCATTTCCTCTTGCGTCATTGACAGCGATCGATAGCACTTCGGCTTTGACTGCCCGTTGCTGTTTTTTTTAATTTTTTTATAATATAGCATTAACAAAACGTCTGTATTAATCGGACAAGTATTAATCGGACAAATTAACTTGAGGATATTCCTGACTGCACATTTGACTCGTGGACATATGCGGAAATGAATAACAGTGTACAATAAGTTAATTCATTATCAATCAACATTATCAAACTTTATTAAAACTAAATTTATTCGTTAAATTAAGTTTTTTTTAGTTCTCTGTGTAAGTGAACTAAATTAAAATAACATTTATGTGCACACATGTACCTCAGTGAAGTCAGATGACATTTAACATTATTATATATTAATTAATATTAGTGAAATGGTTTCAACAATAATGTTGATTTAAAGTACAGACATTTAACAGTATTATATATTAATTCATATTTTTTGCACGTTACCACGAAGACAGAAGTGGATTCTATCTCAGTGACACCACCATTTTCAGGAGATTTGGATTCTATCGATCGCTGTCAATGACGTAAGAGGAAATGACGTAAGTAAGAGGAAATGACGTAAGAGGAAATGACCCCGGAAGTAAATGGGGCATAGGAAGGTTTTTGTAATGGGAAGAAAATTGGCGTGACAGCACCCTGCGGGGCCAGATTCCTAATTGGACACCATGACTCAAACCAACAAATATTTGTATTTATTCTCATCCATTAGTGCATATGTGTACTTTTTCCACATCAACACCCACCATCAAAGTATTTACTCTCATACTAGTATTCGTGTACACGCATGCTAAAATGGTATTTATTTCTGGTCAAATGTCCCAATGGTTTTTTGCAGACCTCAGCTGGAGCAGCAGTCAAGCAAAGGGAAGTGTTGAAAATACACAAAGAGTACCCGGCAAATACACGGCCAGTAAAAAGTCATACGACTGACTTATGACAGGAAAAAGTGCTACACAAATACCCTTATGGCAAAGCAATAGAGCTTATTTGAAAAGCTCCTGTTACGGTTTGAAAGCAGCCCTTTATTGTTTGCACATGGGCAGCAACACCCGGAGGGTCCCCCCCGCACTCCCTTGACCTAATTGTTTCACCGTCAGGGATTCAAACCTAGTTTTTAGTGTTTAAGACGTCTTATTTTCACACCCAACTGTGGACCACCACTAAACAGCGCCGTTAATATCGCAAACAATCAACCAATAGAAGTGTAAACACACACCTAGGGATGGGTTCCTTTAACGTTGGAACCCATACCAGTACTCAAGCGTATCAATGTATCACACAGCAGCTGTTTGACTGGAACGGTCCTCTTAGTTGTGGTTTGCACACACACTTTTGGAGGCCTTGAAGTCACCTTGTGAAAAACGCTAATGCTCATTTGTAGCAGTAAAGAGTAAGTGAGTGAGCACATATGGGATGAACGAGAAGATCTTTACTACATGTGCTGTGTGGGCAGTACACGTCAGTTCCAGGCTACACTAAAAGGCAACACTTTCTACATGTTCTACACCAGGGGTGTCCAAACTTTTTCCACTGAGGGCCACACACTGAAAAATCAAAGCAAGCGGGGGCCATTTTGATATTTTTTATTTTAAAAACCAATACAATATATGTATAAAAAAGATACATTTAGGCCTCCACTCAGACTTGATCCCGGGGACCCCAAAAGGTTTTGGTCAAAAAAAATATTACAAATGTGTCATTATTTAGTATTATTATTATTATTATTATTATTATTATTATTCAAGGTTTAAATCTCTAGATTAACATTAGGTCTATCTGTCAATATAACGCTTTTAAAGATTTAAGTTGTATGCCATTTTTGTCAAGGAAAACTGTGTTTTTTAATGAAAAAAAACACAAAATATGCAATATTTCCCCCCAATAACATTTTCAAGTGGAATATTTGAGATTATATAATAATTGGCAGGGCCGGCCCGTGGCATAGGCCGTGTAGGCAAATGCTAAGGGCGCCGTCTATCAGAGGGCGCCACACCAGTGCCACAAATGTTGGAGAAAAAAACAAAGAAAAAAAAAACGTTGGTACTATTATTTCTAAATACAAAAAATAACCCCCCCCCCCCCCCCACGGTGCGCCCCCTCCCTTCCCGTATCATGACTCTTTTTGGACGTCACCATATCAAAAAATTAACACAAGATGTCAAAACGGCCAAAACTGTCAGGTGCCCAGGGAAGAAAAAAGAGAAAAGAAGAGGAGAAACGAGAAAAAGACAGAGGTAGCAGGTAGGTAACGTTAGCCTACATGAAATTATTTGTCTGTTACAGAATGTGATAGTAACCTGGCTTTTTAGCATTAAGCTAATGTTACATGATTCGGCAATTGCTAATCAATAAATAGCCAGTTCTGTTTTAACGTCGGGTTAATATTGTGGAGGGGGCTAAATTGTTATGGAACATAATAATGTAACGTTAGGTAATTACAGTACTCCCACCTTACATTCCTCAGGGACATTTGTATTAGATCTTTTAAGCAGGTGTTTTTTGTTTACATTGTTATTGCCTTCTGGTTAGCTAATGTTTGCCCTGCAGGTAATAGTCACTTTTCCACCCCTTTATATATTAGGTATAGTTGTAAGCCTAGTTGTTAAAGTGCACATCATTAATGTTAATCAAGCAATATCACATGAGAGGGAATGCTGTTTTTTAATTTGAGCATTGCTGTGATTCGGTTAAAGATAATCATAACATAACATTCTCATATAATATGTTAATTTGCTTTCTTTAAGTAAAAAAAAAGGTCAAAGACAAAGCTATTCGGTTTCTTGTGAGTATATACACTTCACTGCCGATGTGGGGGGGCGCCACCTAAAATCTTGCCTAGGGCGCCAGATTGGTTAGGGCCAGGCCTGATAATCGGAGTCTTACAAAGGTCAATAACTCATAACAACATTGATTATCGTCATTATTTTTTTGAGCAATGACACTTAAAAAAAAAAAGTCCCACTAAAATTATTGGGGATCCAAAAGGGTACTGCTCAGTAAAGTTTAAAAAAATAAATCCAACATTTTTTTTAACTTTTACCACAATAGTCTCAAGATCAACTTCAGATCTATCCGTCAATTATACGTTTTATTGTTGTTTATGTTTTTTGTTTGTTCTTTTTAGGCCCTTCTTTAAAAAACTTAGTTTTTTTAAATGGCAACCAAAAGTTATGCAACATTTTCTCCCCCAAAATATCTCAAAGTGGAATATTTAATGTGAAGTAAATGGAGCCTTGAATAGGTCAATAATTCATAATGACATTGATTTTGATTCATTATTATTTTTTAAATAAAGCAACAGCCTGCATGGCAGCTTTGTGTTATTAGAGTAAATAATGCAACATTTTCTTGTTACGTTTCACCTGTTTGCTCTTTTATACCACTTTTTATGTTTTTTTTTTTTTTTTCATCGTATTTTAGAATGTGCCGTGGGGCCGTTGAAAAATTACCTGCAGGCCGCAAATGGCCCCCGGGCAGCACTTTGGACATCCCTGTTCTACACGTTCTACACGTTAAACATATTCTACACATTCTACAAGTTCAACATGTTCTACACATTCTACACGTTCAACATGTTCTACACGTTCAACATGTTCTACACATTCAAAATGTTCTAGATGTTCTACATTTTCTACATTATATACACGTTCTACACATTCAACATATTCTACACATTCAACATGTTCTACACGTGTAACAAGGTCAATTATGTCTTGTAAATAATGTATTTTGTAATGTTTTATTATTGTTATAATTACACAAAATGTGTAAGTTACATGTAAACGCCTGAATGTTGTTCAATGTTTTGTCAATGTGGAACCATTGTCTCGTTGTCCCTCCTACTGCAATAATTACTGTGACACCTGTCTTTTTATATGCGTTGGACACGCCTTCCAACTTCCCTTTTGTCTACGATAACGGGAGAGGTAGGCGTCCATGCGACGACAGAAAATGTATTGTCTTGTTAAGAACTTAAAGGCCTACTGAAATGAATTTTTTTTATTGAAACGGGGATAGCAGATCCATTCTATGTGTCATACTTGATAATTTCGCGATATTGCCATATTTTTGCTGAAAGGATTTAGAAGAGAACATCGACGATAAAGTTGCAACTTTTGCTCGCTGATAAAAAAAAGCCTTGCCTGTACCGGAAGTAGCGTGACGTCACCGGAGGAAGGACTTCTCACAATTCCCCATTGTTTACAATGGAGCGAGAGAGATTCGGACCGAGAAAGCGACGATTACCCCATTAATTTGAGCGAGGATGAAAGATTCGTGGATGAGGAACATTAGAGTGAAGGACCAGAATGCAGTGCAAGACATATCTTTTTTCGCTCTGACCGTAACTTAGGTACAAGCTGGCTCATTGGATTCCACACTTTCTCCTTTTTCTATTGTGGATCACGGATTTGTATTTTAAACCACCTCGGATACTATATCCTCTTGAAAATGAGAGTCGAGAACGCGAAATGGACATTCACAGTGACTTTTATCTCCACTACAATACATCGGCGAAGCACTTTGGCTACGAGCTAACGTGATAGCATCGTGCTTAACTGCATATAGAAACAACAGAAATAAACCCCTGACTGGAAGGATAGATAGAAAATCAACAAAAATATTAAACCATGGACCTGTAACTACACGGTTAATGCTTTCCAGGCTGGCGAAGCTTAACAATGCTGTTGCTAACGACGCCATTGAAGCTAACTTAGCAACCGGACCTCCCAGAGCTATGCTAAAAACATTAGCTTTCCACCTACGCCAGCCAGCCCTCATCTGCTCATCAACACCCGTGTTCACCTGCGTTCCAGCGATCGACGGTGCGACGAAGGACTTCACCCGATCACAGATGCGGTTGGCGGCCCGGAGACGGAGGAAGTTAAGGTGAGTTCGGTGGCTAGCGCGTCTGCTATCCATCTTTCAGTCATCCTGGTTGTGTTGCTGTAGTGTGCTGCTAATACACCGATCCCACCTACAACTTTCTTATTTGCAGTCTCCATTGTTCATTAAAAAAATTGCAAAAGATTCACCAACACAGATGTCCAGAATACTGTGGAATTTTGAGATGAAAACAAAGTTTTTTGTATAGGATTCAATGGGTCCGTATACTTCCGTACCAACCCTTGACGTCACGCGCATTTGTCAGCATAAAAAAACGTTTTCAACCGGAAGTGTGGCGGGAAATTTAAAATTGCACTTTATGCCGTATTGGCATGTGTTGCGATGTTAAGATTTCATCATTGATGTATAAACTATCAGACTGCGTGGTCGGTAGTAGTGGGTTTCAGTAGGCCTTTAAGTTCACTTTCTTGTTCATTATTATATTTGTGTAGGGGCTCGACAATGGCAGAAAATTATTGACAACAATTGTATTCTGTGTATTATCAGGTATGTTTTTATTTCACTGTTGTACGTAACTCCGCCCTTTTGTCTACGATAACGGGAGAGATTTGTGTAGGGGCTCGACGATGGCAGAAAGTTATTGACAAAAATTGTATTGTGTATTATCAGTAAAGCATACTTGCCAACCCTCCCGAATTTTCCAGGAGACTCCCGAATTTCAGTGCTTCTCCCGAAAATCTCCCGGGACAACCATTCTCCCGAATTTCTCCCGATTTCCAGCCGGACAACAAGTCCATGCAGACCTGAGTGAGGACAGCCTGTCGTCACGTCCGCTTTTCCTCCATATAAACAGCGTGCCGGCCCAGTCATGTTATAACATCTACGGCTTTTGGAGAGTGCACAACTGCACACACAACAAGAAGGAGACGAAGCAGAAGAACGAAGAAGAGACAGTCATGGCAACGACGAGTAAGAAGAAGAAGTACGCTTGCAAGTTCCAAAATGATTGGAAACAAGAATTTCAGTTAATCCAGGACAGCTCAAAGGGGAAGGGGTATGCTGCCTGCACATTTTGTAGATCAGACTTCTCCATCGAACACGGTGGCCGAATGGATATAGTCACTCATGAACGGTCAGAGAAGCACAAGGCGGCGGCAACGCAGCCCAGTATTATGGGCCACCTTGCTAAATGGAGACCCGAGGGTGTAACATATGCCAAGACAAAGATGGCTATGCTGATAGCTGCAAGCAACATCCCGTTCTCATTTGCGGATGTTTTCAACAAATCCGTGAAGGATATGTTCCCGGACTCAGAGATCGCTCGCCAGTACTCAAATGGCAGAACAAAGGCTACTCAAGTTTGTGCTGGTGACGTTATAATATCCAGCTGGTACATTTTATGAACATTTTTGAGATAGTCCTGTCATAGCAGGAAGAAAAGTGGTGAATGGGCAAGCCTGTTTGTATGAGTGTTTAGTGAAGCCTTTTGATGGTGTTTTATTTTCTGTTCATCTATTAATCAGTGTGGGCTTATTAGAGGCTTGCTACGCCCTAATAGCACTTGTGGGGAATTTTTAATGCTACAGTGCTTTGCTATGTATTGATTTGTCAGGGGCTATTTACGGTGGGCTTTACAGTGATTTTTTTTTTTAATGTGTCAACTTGTGTCACTATTGCCCTTGTTTTGCTATACTGCCTTCGTGGGGATTTCTCTTTGTTGTGTTAGTGAAATATTTGTGTATTATTTGAGATTCCTGCAATGGCTGGTCGTGGGCATAGTGTCACATTTGGAATGGGGAGGGGTAGGTTGGTGTCAAGCAGTCCTAGCTTCATGATAGACCAACCAGTTTTTAACCCGCTACTGACCCCCAATCCTTAGCTCTACGCCAGTTACTCAAGCAGTGCATGAGCTCACGCAAGTCATATCTGTTGATGCTTTTGGAGACATGATCACAACTTTAGCTAAACAGATAGGAGACAACATCTCTGCCAACATCAGCATGATGCACCAGCCAAGGGCCTTTCAGCCTCAGTCCACCGCTGTGAGCCCTTCCTCCGGGCATGATGGTTTGCCAGTCTGTGTTAAGAGGAAAGCTTGATTCATGTAGCATGTCATGCACGCTAAATGTGGAGGCGGAGTCAAAGCTTAGAGCTGTTGGGCTACTCCCTAGCCCTCGGCCTGTGCTGGAGAGTGGTCCTTGTTGGCTGTGGTGGCCTTATGACACAACCCAGGTGCATTTATGACCTTGAAATTGAAGTTTATGGGTCTAAGTTCATTGTGCCAACTTTACTTGTTCCAGGGCAGAAAGATGAGATGATCATTGGGACCAATGTCATAAGACCCATTATACAGGTAATGAAATCTGATAATAAGTACTGGCAGCTGGTCTGCTCCAATACTTCTGACCCCAATTGTGAACAGTTTCTTGGACTACTCAGCTGCATTACACACTGGTCTGGTCCCGAAATGCCTGAAAAAGTTGGTACAGTCAAGCTAAGGACCAGAGGTGTGGACTCGAGTCACATGACTTGGACTCGAGTCAGACTCGAGTCATGAATTTGATGACTTTAGACTCGACTTGACAAAATGTAAAGAGACTTGCAACTCGACTTAGACTTTAACATCAATGACTTGTGACTTCACTTGGACTTGAGGCTTTTGACTTGACATGACTTGCTACTTTCCCCAAAACCCAAAGATTGAAAAGTTATTTGGGAGCGCTCCGTATCTTTCATTTTCTACGTCTGTGTCTATCAGCGTGTGTGCTGCTTGTCAGCTGGTGTGCTGTCAGTACAATAGCCAATCAAATTAGTTATACGTTGTTTTCATCCCACAGCTCTCATCCAATCAAATTGCAGGACAACCACCGAACATGAGTTGTCAAACAACGCGGCAGTGAGAAACAATTATGCCAAAGTTGGTTTCGTTTGGGTATAAAAACTACGACTTGGTCAACAAAAAACGAATTGCCGTATGCAAATCACGCAGTTCGAATATTACAGACGGAGACGCAACAACTTCCAACTTCGTTCGACATTTGAAGTTCCACAAAGAAGGGTACGTTTTGAATGTAAGATAACGTTTATTGGCTAAGTAACATGACTTTTATTTGCTGTGTAGTTAAATCAGTGAGGCTGTAAACTCACTGCTAACGTTATAACCATAGACATCTTATAAGGGTATGCAGCATTGAGCGCTACTGCCTATTGGCACAGACGAGACGCGGCGCCGCCATCTTGGAGTGGTGATCCGCTCCACTCAGTGCAATTCATTTGGCAGGAGCAATGAACTGTCAGCGAATTTAATTCATCTTACCTCACTGAATACCACTGATTTTCACGCGCTTTTTTTGTCAAACGTGTAGCTATGATAACGGACACATGTTTTGGCGTTTTTATTATTCATAGTTTGCTTAACAGTAGTATAATATTCGTATACGCTATAAATGGCCAGACGTCCGAGATCAAAACTGGGAATATAATCCCACAGAAGGGGGAAAAAAACGGCCAGCTATTTTTAAGTTGAAGAAACAATATGATTAGGTTATATATACATGCGTATATCCTACATAAACAATGTATGAATACATTAGATATCTATATATCTTAGGGACCTATAGACTGTATCTCTGTTGCTGCAGCAGCAGAGAGTTTATTCTGTCTTGACACTTTGTATTGATATTTTCTATTACATTCTTCCCTTAAATGATAATGTTTACAGTGATTGTTTTATATGTATTTTTTATGTATGTCGCTTTGAATAAAAGCGTCTGCCAAATACTTAAACATAAACATATATAAACACCTGAAAGTCTTTATATCAGCTAAAACCACCAATCTGTTTCACTGGATTCAGAATAAAACCAAATGCTGTCTTACCCAACAATGTTAGTATTTGAATATTGTTACTTGAAGACTGATTCCTGGTTACAATTATACTGTTAAGAAAGTATTGTCTTATATTTTGCCTAAAATGAGAATGCATCATAATCAGTGGCGGCTGGTGAATTTTGTTTTAGGTGGGGCTGAAAGTTTGTAAACCAAACCCCTGTAGGGGGGTCATCCTCCCCCGGAAGATTTCTTTGTGATTCTCACATACAAATATTGAAGATCTTTGCTCCTTCTCAACTCTGTGGTTATATTATTTTCATAAAATACAACCAATAGTATGTTAATGTTTGTTTTTGCAAATGTGTTTATTCTGTAAAGGAATGAGTTAAATGTTTAAAATTGTTTAAACTATTAAAATGACTGGTTAATAGTGCTATTATGAAGTGCAATGTCAGCACTATTTTTTTCCCTGCAATTTCAAATGCACTTGTTTTAATAAATAAATACAGCGTTTTAAAAGCATACACAATCTGTGTAAAAATATTAGTCTGTGGTTAAAAGGACTTGAAAGGACTCGAAACTCAAAATGCAGGACTTGGGACTTGACTTGAGACTTTCTAGTCTTGACTTTGGACTTGACTCGGGACTTGCCTGTCTTGACTCGGGACTTGACTCGAGACTTGAGGGCAAAGACTTGAGACTTACTTGTGACTTGCAAAGCAATGACTTGGTCCCACCTCTGCTAAGGACAATCTGTCACTCTTGCACCTCAGGGAGACTCTCTAATATGGGGGGAGCTGCCCAGCAGTGCTCCTGTGTCACCTGGGAGCACTGTCATTGTGGAGCCCACCTCTTCCTGTTCAACTCCTAGAGACATTGTTGTTGGGCGGGTCGTGACACCCATGTGGGGTGATCGTTGGGTCCCAATGAAGATCCTGAACCCAACAAAGAGACCCGTGACACTGCGCCGTAACGCTAAGGTAGCAGATGTTTTTCCTTGCATTGTAATGGAAGACCTTCCTTTGTCACAGAGTGTGTGTATGCAGCAGACCTGTGAGGGAAGTGACCCAGCCTCCAATATGAGGGGCCGTTAGGGACATTATTCAGAATTACCTCTTACATACACTACTGAAATGCTCTCACATAAACAACTGAAATGTTTTTCTCTCACACACCCTACTGAAACACTCTTATACACACTACTGAAATGCTCTTACATACACTACTGAAATGCTCTCACATAAACAACTGAAATGTTTTTCTCTCACACACCCTACTGAAATGCTCTTACATACACTACTGAAATGCTCTCACATAAACAACTGAAATGTTTTTCTCTCACACACCCTACTGAAACACTCTTATACACACTACTGATATGCTCTTACATACACTACTGAAATGCTCTTACATACACTACTGAAACACTCTTATAAACACTACTGAAATGCTCTTACATACACTACTCAAATGCTCTTACATACACTACTGAAACACTCTTATAAACACTGCTTAAACACTCTTACATACACTACTGAAACACTCTTACATACACTACTGAAACACTCTTATAAACACTACTGAAACACTCTTATAAACACTACTGAAACACTCTTACATACACTACTGAAATGCTCTCACATAAACCAGTGGTTCTCAACCTTTTTTCAGTGATGTACCCCCTGTGAACATTTTTTTAATTCAAGTACCCCCTAATCAGAGCAAAGCATTTTTGGTACAAAAAAAGGGATAAAGAAGTAAAATACAGCACTATGTCATCAGTTTCTGATTTATTAAATTGTATAACACTGCAAAATAGTGCTCATTTGTAGTGGTCTTTCTTGAAATATTTGGAAAAAAACATATCAAAATAACTAAAAACTTGTTGAAAAATAAACAAGTGATTCAATTATAAATAAAGATTTCTACACAGAAGTAATCATCAACTTAAAGGCCTACTGAAATGATTTTTTTTTATTTAAACGGGGATAGCAGATCCATTCTATGTGTCATACTTGATCATTTCGCGATATTGCCATATTTTTGCTGAAAGGATTTAGTAGAGAACATCAACAATAAAGTTGCAACTTTTGCTCGCTGATAAAAAAAGCCTTGCCTTGACAGGAAGTAGCGTGACGTCACCGGAGGAAGGACTTCTCACAATTCCCCATTGTTTACAATGCAGCGAGAGAGATTCGGACCGACAAAGCGACGATTACCCCATTAATTTGAGCGAGGATGAAAGATTCGTGGATGAGGAACGTTAGAGTGAAGGACTAGAATGCAGTGCAAGACATATCTTTTTTCGCTCTGACCATAACTTAGGTACAAGCTGGCTCATTGGATTCCACACTTTCTCCTTTTTCAATTGTGGATCACGGATTTGTATTTTAAACCACCTCGGATACTATATCCTCTTGAAAATGAGAGTCGAGAACGCGAAATGGACATTCAGACTTTTATCTCCACGACAATACATCGGCGAAACACTTTAGCTACGAGCTAACGTGATAGCATCGTGCTTAACTGCATATAGAAACAAAAGAAATAAACCCCTGACTGGAAGGTTGGATAGAAAATCAACAATACTATTAAACCTTGGACATGTAAATACACGGTTAATGCTTTCCAGGCTGGCGAAGGTTAACAATGCTGTTGCTAACGACGCCATTGAAGCTAACTTAGCAACCGGGCCTCACAGAGCTATGCTAAAAACATTAGCTCTCCACGTACGCCAGCCAGCCCTCATCTGCTCATCAACACCCGTGCTCACCTGCGTTCCAGTGATCGACGGTGCGACGAAGGACTTCACCGGATCACAGATGCGGTTGGCGGCCCGGAGACGGAGGAAGTTAAGGTGAGTTCGGCGGCTAGCGCGTCTGCTATCTATCTCTCAGTCCTCCTGGTTGTGTTGCTGTAGTGCGCCGCTAATACACCGATCCCACCTACAACTTTCTTATTTGCAGTCTTCATTGTTCATTAAACAAATTGCAAAAGATTCACCAACACAGATGTCCAGAATACTGTGGAATTTTGAGATAAAAATAGAGTTTTTTGTTTAGGATTCAATGGGCTCCGAATACTTCCGTACCAACCCTTGACGTCACGTGCATACGTCAGCATAAAAAAACGTTTTCAACCGGAAGTGTGGCGGGAAATTTAAAATTGCACTTTATAAGTTAACCCGGCCGTATTGGCATGTGTTGCAATGTTAAGATTTCATCATTGATGTATAAACTATCAGACTGCGTGGTCGGTAGTAGTGGGTTTCAGTAGGCCTTTAAAGTGCCCTCTTTGGGGATTGTAATAGAGATCCATCTGGATTCATGAACTTAATTCTAAACATTTCTTCACAAAAAAAGAAATCTTTAACATCAATATTTATGGAACATGTCCACAAAAAATCTAGCTGTCAATACTGAATATTGCAGTGTTGTATTTCTTTTCACAGTTCTTTTTGACAGACATTTTAGTGAGAAACCTGAGCTTGTGCTTCACTGAGGATCTTTGTCAGTCTTGGTGGCAGGGAGGCAACTGCTGTGATCAAGCTCTTCTCCACGCAGAGTCTGTTTCTTTGCCTTGATTTGATCACAGTCATTGCAGAGAAGGAGGACTTGCATAAATATGTGGAGGCAAAGGGTAATAGCTGTTCCAAAGCTTTCTGCCCCAGGTCTGGGTGCTCCTGCTTCACAAACACCCATAACTGTGTGAGTGTGGAGGTGGAAAACTTCATCTGGAAGCCACGGTCAGATGACACTTCCAGGAGTTGTTCCTGATAAGTGACAGGTAGCTTGCTTCTGGTAGCTTCAGACAATAGAAACGGATTTCTCACTCAATCCAGCTGTGCAGATTTCTCCTCCACGTCAGGAAAGTAGTAATGAAAATCTTGAATCAAGTTGGTCAAATGACCCATGATGACTGACTTGACTGGAGCTCTGTCCACATCCTCATTTGTGAGAAAATCATCCACCTGAGGAAAGCAGGTGAGATTTCCCTGAGCACAGGCCATTTTCCACAGCTTAGCTTTCTTCTGAAAACCACCCGCCTTGTCATAAAGGTTTAAAGGCCTACTGAACCCACTACTACCGACCACGCAGTCTGATAGTTTATATATCAATGATGAAATCTTAACATTGCAACACATGCCAATACGGCCGGGTTAACTTATAAAGTGCAATTTTAAATTTCCCGGCAAACTTCCGGTTGAAAACGTTTCGATATGATGACGTTTGTGCGTGACGTCAACGGTTGACGTGGAAGTATTTGGAGCCCATTGAATCCAATACAAAAAGCTCTGTTTTCATCTCAAAATTCCACAGTATTCTGGACATCTGTGTTGGTGAATCTTTTGCAATTTGTTTAATGAACAATGGAGACTGCAAAGAAGAAAGTTGTAGGTGGGATTGGTGTATTAGCGGCGGACTACAGCAACACAACCAGGAGGACTTTGAGAAGGATAGCAGACGCGCTAGCCGCCGACCTCACCTTGACTTCCTCCGTCTCCGGGCCGCCAACCGCATCGGTGATCGGGTGAAGTCCTTCGTCGTACCGTCGATCGCTGGAACGCAGGTGAGCTCGGGTCGTGAGGAGCAGATGAGGGCTGGCGTAGGTGCAGAGCTAATGTTTTTAGCATAGCTCTGTCGAGGTTCCGTAGCTAAGTTAGCTTCAATGGCGTTGTTAGCAACAGCATTGCTAAGCTTCGCCAAGCTGGAAAGCATTAACCGTGTAGTTACATGTCCAGAGTTTGGTAGTATTGTTGATCTTCTGGCTATCCTTCCAGTCAGGGACTTATTAGGGCCCGCATGTCCCTGTATAAAGGACTCCCTGTGGGAGTCCTTTGTACAGGGACAGAGGACTCTATTGAATTTGTAAGGTTTTATTATTATTATTATTATTATTATTATTATTATTATTATTCTTTTTTCTTCCACCGCCTCTTCGAGCTGTAATTTGACCCACTCAATATGCTTCAAAACTCACCATATTTGACACACACATCAGGACCTGCGAATATTGCCATCTAATAAAAAACCCAAACCCCAAAACTCAAAACTGCGCTCTAGCGCCCCCTAGGAAAAAACAAAAACAAACTGCCTCTAACTTCCACTACGAAGGTTGTAGAGACATGAAACAAAAACCTCTATGTAGGTCTCACTTAGACCTACATTTCATAATTTAACATTCTCGGGCAAAAACCAACAAGAAGTTGGCAAATCCCCCTTCAAGACAAAATTGTACTAAAAACACTCGTTTTTGCCTCTTTTAACTGTAATATGACCCCCTTAAAATACTTCAAAACTCACCAAACTTTTCACACACATCAGGACTGGTGGAAATTGCGATCTAATAAAAAAAACGAACCCCAAAACTCAAAATAGCGCTCTAGCGCAATTTTTTAATAAAACACAGACAAAACTGCTCCTCAGAGGAAAACACAGACAAAACTGCTTGTAACTTCCGGTAGGAACGTCTTAGAGACATGAAACAAAAACCTCTATGTAGGTCTCACTTAGACCTACATTTCATAGATTGACATCCTTCAGCAACTAGCCCCTGCCAAATATACGGGCCCGACCAACGCTGCTTGCAGCTTTAATTTGTTTTGTTTCTATATGCAGTAAAGCCAGATGCTATCACGTTAGCTCAGTAGCTAAAGAGCTTCGCCGATGTATTGTCGTGGAGATAAAAGTCACTGTGAATGTCCATTTCGCGTTCTCGACTCATTTTCAAAAGGATATAGTATCCGAGGTGGTTTAAAATACAAATCCGTGATCCACAATAGAAAAAGGAGAGAGTGTGGAATCCAATGAGCCAGCTTGTACCTAAGTTACGGTCAGAGCGAAAAAAGATATGTCTTGCACTGCATTCTAGTCATTCACTGTAACGTTCCTCATCCACGAATCTTTCATCCTCGCTCAAATTAATGGGGTAATCGTCGCTTTTTCGGTCCGAATCTCTCTCGCTCCATTGTAAACAATGGGAAAATGTGAGAAGTCCTTCCTCCGGTGTCGTCACGCTACTTCCGGTAGGGGCAAGGCTTTTTTTTACCATAGACCAAAAGTTGCGAACTTTATCGTCGTTGTTCTATACTAAATCCTTTCAGCAAAAATATGGCAATATCGCGAAATGATCAAGTATGACACATAGAATGGATCTGCTATCCCCGTTTAAATAAAAAAAATTCATTTCAGTAGGCCTTTAAGTGGTCTTGACTTTATAAAGTTGATGACTTTGACGCTGTCGTTTAAAACGTCATGAAGCACAGGGCTAGTTTTCCTGGACGCCATCGCCTCCCTGTGTATGACACAGTGAGTCCACTTCACGTCGGGGTTTTCTTTTTTAGCGCGTGCAATCAGTCCTCTCACGCTGCCCGTCATTGACGCTGCTGCATCTGTGCAGATGCCGCTACAGGAATTCCAGCTGATGCTATTCTCAGAGAAGAAAGTGTTGACAATGTCAAAAATGTCCTCTCCTGTTGTTCTCCCCCTCTAATGTTTTACAAGAAAGTATGTGCTCATAAATATCGTCAGTATCGATGTATCTGACAAAACCTACAAGTTGTGCATTTCCACTAATATCTGTGGATTCATCCAGCTGGAGGGAAAATGAGTCGCTAAGTTTACCAACAGCTTGCTCAACAATGTCTTTTCCCATTTTATCTACTCTCCGGCAAACAGAGTCATTTGATAAAGGCACATTCTTTATTTTCTCAGCTGCGTTTTTATCCAGCGTTGTCTCGGCCAGCACTGCAGTGCCTGGAAGTATCAGCTCTTCAGCGATAGTGAGCAGCTTTTTGGCTTTAGCAACAAGCAAAGACACCGCGTAAGAAGCCTCCAGGGCTTAGGCTGATGTTGTGGAGGCCTTCCGCATCGTGTCTTGAGATCACCTGAATTCATTTAGTCTCCTCTTTAAAAAATCAGGTGTCTTACCGACATGGCAAGCGTGTTTTCTCCGGAGATGCCGCTGAAGATGCGCGGGCTTCATGCCGCTGTTAGCTAACATTTCTCCACAGAAAAAACACAATGCCTTGGGGGGGTTACAACTCGAAGCCGTAAATCCCATTAACACATATTCTTCGGAATACTGTCTGAATTTTGCCGGCTCTGGTTTGGCCTTTTTTGGCACATGTTCCTCCTTGTTTTCAGCTGCATTACCGCTACGCTTTAACCACGCCTCCATTGTTTTCTACATCGATAGTTGATTGACAGTTGGTGCCGTGTGGCACCGCCAGGTAGGGTCAAACCATTATTTATTTATTATTAGCCTTTATTTAACCAGGTAAAATCCCATTGAGATCAAAGATCTCTTTTCCAAGGGAGACCTGGCCAAGAGGGCAGCAGCAAGGTTACATTAAAAACAGTAAACAAATACATAAAACATCACATTTACGACATTAAAACTTGCTCACATAACACATGTGCATACAGACAAGGTAGACTGCAGTCCTTTCACAGAAGCTTTAAACTCATTCAACGTAACAAGGGTTTGAAGTTTAATATTCGATTGTAGGTTATTCCAAGCCTTCGCTGCTGAAAACCTAAATGCTTTCTTGCCCAGTTCAGTTCTTACTTTGGGTACGACAAATTGCAGAACATTCATTGAACGAAGATTGTGACTTCCTTGTTTCTTTGTTAAAAGACAAGACAGATAAGATGGAGTGATACCCAGAATGGTTTTGTACATGAAAACATACCAACGATTGAGGCGTCGAGCACTTAAAGATGTCCAGTTAACCATTGAGTATAATACGCAATGGTGAGTAAGGGGAGCGCAGTTGGTGATAAATCTCAGTGCACCGTGGTTCACACTTTCCAGCTTGTGGAGACAACCAGCAGTAGCATTCATGTACAACACATCTCCATAGTCAATAACAGGTAAGAAGGTTGTTTCCACCAATTTCTGTTTCACAGTAAAAGAAAAACAAGACTTGTTTCTATAATAAAATCCCAGTAAAAGTTTCAGTTTTTTTACAACATACTGAATGTGCTCCTTAAAACTCAAGTGGTCATCAATTAAAAATCCTAAATATTTAAAAGCACATACTAACATAATTTGTTGCCCATTTCTTGTTCAAATGTTCTCACACAGTGCTGATCTTACAGTTTTTGATGTGGTAAAGAACATACACTTTGTTTTCTCTGCATTTAAAACCAGTTGAAGATAGCAAAGTTGTTCTTGTACTCTGTCAAATGCATGTTGTAGATATTTAAAGGCCTCAGCAGGAGTGGGTGCTGTACAGTATATGACAGTATCATCAGCATAGAAATGGAAAGTTGAGTTCGGAATATTCTGTCCAAGATTATTTATGTAAATAGTGAATAATAATGGGCCCAACACAGAACCTTGAGGGACACCCTTTTTCACTTGCGGTACGTCCGAGGAGGAACCTTCTATCTGAACAGCCTGAGTTCTACTTGTGAGGTAATTTGCAAACCATCCAACTGCTTGCTGAGAAAAACCAATAGCTGAAAGACGTTTGATTAAAATGACATGATCAACAGTATCAAATGCCTTTGAAAAGTCAATAAAGAGGGACAGACAGCACTGCTTCTTGTCAAGAGCTTCAGTTACATCATTTATAAACTTCATAGCAGCAGTAACAGTACTGTGATTTCTGCGAAAACCTGACTGAAATGGTGACAGAATAAAGTTGGTGTCCAAAAAGTCTTTTATCTGTTCACTGATAAGGGATTCAAGCACTTTTGCCAGAACAGAGAGTTTAGAGATCGGTCTGTAATTATTTAGATTACTAGGGTCACCTCCTTTTAATAGGGGGATTACAAGGGCAGATTTCCAATCCAAAGGGATTTCATTTGAAATTAGTGTAAGGTTAAAAATGTGAGTCAGTGGTTCAGCTATAATTTCAGCTGCCAACTTTAAAAAGAGCGGCTCCAACCATCATGGCATGGGGGAAACTCTGGCTTTATGGTAATGAATGGAATAGCCTACTTGATTTGATGTTCAGTTTATGAACTTACATTTATATTTTGTTGAAGTATTATTCAATAAATATATTTATAAAGGATTTTTGAATTGTTGCTATTTTTAGAATATTTAAAAAAATCTCACATACCCCTTGGCATACCTTCAAGTACCCCGAGGGGTACGCGTACCCCCATTTGAGAAACACTGTTCTACACGTTCAACATATGCTACACGTTCTACACGTTCAACAGGTTCTACACATTCAACAGGTTCTACACGTTCAACAGGTTCTACACGTTCAACATATGCTAAACGCTCTACACGTTCAACATATTCTACACGTTCAACATATTCTACACGTTCAACATATGCTACACATCCTATACGTTCAACATGTTCTACATATTCTACACGTTCAACATATGCTACACATCCTATACGTTCACCATGTTCTACACGTTCAACATGTTCAACATATGCTACACGTTCTACATGTTCTACACGTTTAACAGGTTCTACACGTTCAACATGTTCTACACGTTCAACATATGCTAAACGCTTTACACGTTCAACATATTCTACAGGTTCAACATATGCTACACATCCTATACGTTCAACATGTTCTACACGTTCAACAGGTTCTACATGTTCAACAGGTTCTACACATTCAACATGTTCTACACGTTCAACATATGCTACATGTTCTACACGTTTAACAGGTTCTACACGTTCAACATGTTCAACAAGTTCAACCTGTTTTGCACATTCTACATATTATACACGTTCTAAACATTCAACATGTGCTACACGTTCTACACATTCAACATATTCTACATGGTCAACATATTCTACACGTTCAACATGTACTACACATTCAACATATTCTACACGTTCAACAGGTTCTACACGTTCAACATGTTCTACACGTTCAACATATGCTACACGTTCTACATGTTCTACACGTTTAACAGGTTCTACATGTTCAACAAGTTCGACCTGTTTTGCACATTCTACATATTATACACGTTCTAAACATTCAACATGTGCTACACGTTCTACACATTCAACATATTCTACATGGTCAACATATTCTACACGTTCTACATGTTCTACACGTTCAACATGTACTACACATTCAACATATTCTACATTATCTACACGTTCTACACATTCAACATGTTCTACACATTTAACATGTTCTGCACGTTCTACATGTTCAACATGTTCTACATGTTCAACATATTCTACAGGTTCGATATGTTTTACATGTTTGATATCTTCTACACTTTCAACATGTTCTACACGTTCAACATGTTCTACACGTTCAACAGGTTCTACACGTTCAACATGTTCTACACGTTTAACATATGCTACACGTGCTACACATTCAACATGTTCTACACGTTCAACATATGCTACACGTCCTACACGTTCAACAGGTTCTACATGTTCAACATGTTCTACACGTTCAACATATGCTACACGTCCTACACGTTCAACATGTTCTACACGTTCAACAGGTTCTACACGTTCAACATATGCTACACATTCAACATGTTCTACACGTTCAACATATGCTACACGTCCTACACGTTCAACATGTTCTACATGTTCAACATATGCTACACGTCCTACACGTTCAACATGTTCTACACGTTCAACATATGCTACACGTCCTACACGTTCAACATGTTCTACATGTTCAACATATGCTACACGTCCTACACGTTCAACATGTTCTACACGTTCAACAGGTTCTACATGTTCATCATGTTTTACACGTTCAACATATGCTACACGTTCAACATGTTGTACACGTTCAACATTTGCTACATGTTCTACAAGTTCGACCTGTTTTACACATTCTACATATTATACATGTTCTAAACATTCAACATGTGCTACACGTTCTACACATTCAACATATTCTACACGTTCTACATGGTCAACATATTCTACACGTTGAACATGTTCTACACGTTCAACATGTACTACACATTCAACATATTCTACACGTTCATCATGTCCTACACGCTCAACATGTTCCAGGTGTTCTACACGTTCTACATTATCTACACGTTCTACACATTCAACATGTTCTACACATTTAACATGTTCTACACGTTCTACATGTTCAACATGTTCTACATGTTCAACATATTCTACAGGTTCGATATGTTTTACATGTTTGATATCTTCTACACTTTCAACATGTTCTACACGTTCAACATGTTCTACATGTTCAACGGGTTCTACACATTCAACACGTTCAACAAGTTTCACCTGTTTTGCACATTCTACATATTCTACAGATTCTACACATTCAACAATTTCTACATATTTTACATGTTCAACATGTTCTCAAGTTCTAGATGTTACACATCTACAGGTTTTACACGTTTAACACGTTCTACAAGTTCTACTTGTTTTACATGTTCTACATATTGTACACATTCTACAGGTTCAACATGTTCTACATATTCGACATGTTCAA